>NC_090931.1:180130892-180430892 GCF_040938575.1 Ambystoma mexicanum
GGCAAACTATGTTTATGCCTGAAATACCTTCCAATGTCCTCATCCGCCGAAGGACAATCTACGTCTTCCCTCAGCTGCAAGCAGGATTTGCCAAGCCCCTCCCACCACAAAAACTTTCCGACATCAATAAAGAGACTGCCAACTTCAAGACCCTTTATTCTCCCTGCCTGACCCACCAGAGCATGACAGCAGCATCTTGTGCAGCGACCGGAGGCAAACCCAGAGACCAAAAAGCAGACAAACATCTGGAAATGCTTGGAGACAGTTTAACTAACATACACTTACACGAGGCGTGGGCAGGAAGAAAAAGGGAGGGGAGACAAGAGGCGGAGAAGGAGACCAGAACAGATATAAAGGCAGAAGGAGAGCAAGAGACGAGTAAGGGGCAGGCAGACAGAAGGAAGAGGTGGGAAAGGAGGGAGAGAGCACAGAGGAAGTTGATGTGGCAGATCCATACGAAGCATAGAATTAAGCCCTCTCCTAAGCCCGCCTTTCAGCCCGCCCCGCTCCCTGATTGGTGTTCCCATTCTCCAGCAGCTGGGCCTTGCAACCGCAGCTGCACACTTTGTGACACTTTTGTCTGGAAGCCTGCTGGTGAGTTTTAAACCTAAAGGCCTCTAATTTGATCCCCCCACCAGCCCAGAGGCCCCCCCAGGTCTGTGTGCAGCCCCCTCAGCTCCGCTCCCCAGTACGCCTCCCTTCCGTGTTTCCCTCTCCTAAACCCGCCTTTCAGCCCGCCCCGCTCCCTGAATGGTACCCCATCTAGGTCATAACCGACTCTCCCAGGGCAGCCCTCCTGCTCATGCAGCCCTGCTTCTAAGTGCCCTAAGGCCAAGGGCGGCTCCGACAGGGCCGGCTCCAAGAAGTGTCAGTCGGTGTCTGTAGGGGAAGCAGTGGCCGGCCGTCAACCATCTACAAGGACCAGTAAGGTAGGAGTGGCCTGGGTCAGGAGTAGAGCAACTACTCTACCCCAGATTCCGAGCCACTTACCAAACCCAAAGTAAAGAAGATGATTGCATTTCATGATGTTTAGATTGCATGGTTAGGCCTCTCAAATTTAGTTGGGGTTCTGTCTCCAGACTGCATTGTATGATGTTTAGATTGCACTGATGGCCTCTCTCCCACTATACAGGTCTCTCAAATTTAGCAGGGGTTCTGTCTCGAAACCGCGTTGTATGATGTTTAGACTGCATGGTTAGGCCTCTCTCCCACTGTACAGGTCTCTCAAATCTAGCAGGGGTTCTGTCTCCAAACTGCATTGTGTGATGTTTAGATTGCACTGACAGGACTCTCTCACACTATACAGGTCTCTCAAATAATCTAACTGCGCTTAGTTCAGTACTCCATCAATCCCGGAAACCCACCGCAACCTAACTCAATTAAGTCCCATTCCAGCAGACCGTTAACACCCTAAACCCCTCCTCCCCCCCCAACAGTGCACCCTTAAGAAACACACCCTACCCACCGACAGAAAAGCAACAGTGAGCCAGAGAACACCCCAGCGTATCCAGAGAAGGAAAAACTGAGGTCACTGCGACTGCACAACACAGCATAGAGGACCAACTACCTTACTACGCCTGCACTTAAACTGGAAAATGGCCCGACCCAGAAAAGGACGCCGAGAAAGAGAACAAGATCGTGCAACAAGAAACGCGAACACACAACACCAACAGAACCCACAAGAAGCAGCCCCCATTGGAAGGAAACACGCCTAACACAGCTGCAACCAGAACAAAATCTACAAGAGAAAAATCCTTATACCTCACACCTTACCTCGCAACAACCATGGGACACCGACACCCCAACACGGAAACCTCTAAATATGCAAAGAATTTCCTGAAACACGCGGAAAAAAGATGGGAAAAAAGATGGGAGCACTCAACAAGAGAGTGGGAGGGCTCCGACCCCATTACCCCTTACATCACAAGAACAGAGGTTGTAGCATCATTTTCCACTACATCCCGCACAATACGGCGAAGCACCGACAACCAGCAATGCTACCTCCCACCCAACAATCAGACTCAATGAAGAAACCACCGCTAATCTTCATCCAAGCCGCATCACAGCAGAAACACCAAGGCTAATCAGCCCTGTTATCAACTTATTGGACCGCTTCAATGAAGAAGCAGCCGTCGCCGTTCTTCATCCTACCGACAAACGCGGAAACACCACGAACAGACAATTACAAATAACCTCAAAACAAAATCTCACCCAGAGAATCCACTGTAACCTAATAAACGCAAGGTCAATGTCCAAACACTCAACTGAAATATACAACCTCCTGTCAGAAGGAGGCATAGACATCCTATTTGTAACCAAAACATGGCTAGACGACAACTACAAGATCACCCTCAACAACTGCCTGCCTGAAGACTTCAAATGCATCCAAAGAAACAGAAAATCCAAATGAGGGGGTGGACTAGCGATCATCCACAAGGAACAACTGGCCATCAAAATGGAAGATCCACTAAACATCGATAAATGCGAATCCTTAATACTACGACTTTCAGTAAACCCCAAAACTAACCTGAAATTCATACCGATATACAGACCACCAACCTACGATGCGACTTTCATAGACGCTTTCACGGAAGCAATCACCATCCTACCCATCAAGTACAATCATCTGATCATCCTTCGGAGATTTCAACATCTGGTTTGACGAAGAAACCACAACCACACAAAAATCCTTAACCGCCCAACTAGCAGCCATGAACCTACAACAACTAGTCAAAGGAGCAACCCACTCAGCAGGGCACACACATGACGCAATCTTCGCCAACAAGGATCTCATCACCACGGCACCCCCCAATTCAAATACTCTGGAGCGACCACCTCATCATTCAATTCATAATCACAACGGCCACTCCAACAAAAAAGCAACAAGAAAAAGGACCCATCATGATGAAAAGAAATTGGAGAACCATAAAAAAGTCCAACCTAACCGAGCTCCTAGAACTCAGCAAACCACAAGCATCAGCCATGGAAGAAGCAGACCTAAACATACTACTTCATACCTGGATCGCAACAACCATAGACGACATCGCTAAAGAAAAGCCCTTCACCCCATCACGCAAGAAAACTACAGCAAAATGGTTCACCCCACTACTCAACGCCATGAAAAGAAAAAAACGAAAACTAGAATCTGAATGGAGGACCAACAACGCCACCGCAAACAAATTGAAATTCCTACAACAGATCCGCTCATATAAAAAGGAAATACAAAAAGCGAAGAGGAAACATAACGACAAACGAATCTTCAGAGCACCAAACGCTCAAAAAGAACTATTCAAAATCGTAAACGAAATAAAAATCCCACCGGGCTGCAACAACACGCCAATTCCATCGATTAAACTTTGCGAGGACCTCGGAGACCACTTCAAAAACAAAATAACCTCCATCCAACACCATACAAAACAGACCAAGCGATCACAGCTCAAACCCCACCGACGAGGAACAGGCAAACAAGCTACGAAACTTCTCAGCAATATCAGTTGAGGCTTTCGTCAAACTGGTAAACCAAAGCAACAAAATCAGGCTCTCCTGAAGACCCTTGTCCCCCGGACATATACAAAACAATTCTCAAACAAGGAACCCCCATGGAATACCACAGGAACCTCCTCAACCTCTCAATCTGAACAGGTAAAGTACCACAGGCCTTCAAATCAGCTTACACCAAGCCACAACTCAAAGACACAACAGGAAACGTAGAGGACTTATCCAACTACAGACCCATCTCCAACATACCCTACATAGCCCAAGAATTCATAGAAGAGCATTGCCTACTAGACCAGGCACAAGTTGGTTTCAGACCTATGAGAGGAACAGAAACAGCTCTCTTCTCAATATGGGACGACCTAAAAACAAACGCAGACTGACTCGGACAACAGTACCGCCCTGATTCTCCTTGATCTGTCTGCAGCTTTCGACACTGTCAACCACGCCATCCTCATAAAGAGATTAGAAGGACTAGGGATAACAGACACTGCCCTACTATGGATCAAATCCTTCCTAACAAACAGAACAGAAACAGTATGGATGAAACCTTTTAAATCCAAACCTAGAGACTCCACGTGCGGAGTACCAAAGGATCATCCTTCTCCCCGATTCTATTCAACATCTACATGTACCTATTAATCAAACTCATCAAAAAACACGGCCTCATGTGCTACAACTACGCCAATGATACTCAAATAATCTTCAACATAAAAGACACCCGAGAAGAAAACACACTAGAAAACTGCCTTTGTGACATATTCAATTGGATGAACCTCAACCATCTCAAAATCAACCCATGCAAAAACAGAGATAACGATTGTTTCAAACAAGGGAGGAGACATCAACTACGTCCCCTGGCCAAGAGAGCTCGGCACCACACCAGAACCATCATCAACTGTAAAAAACCTAGGGGTCCTGATGGATAACAACCTCACTCTAGAGCCACAAGTAAACTCGGTAATCAAGAAATGTTTCTTCCTCCTGCGAGCAGCAAAAAGGATCCTACCGTTCGCCTACAAAACACTTACCATCATCGCCCTGATCATGTCCAGAGTAGACTATGCCAATAGCCTATACCTGGGCATGCCCGAACGACTTCTAAAAAAAAAACTGCAGCAGCCAGACTCCTCCTCAAGCTACCCAGAAGAGAACACATCACAACCACGCTAAAAATACTACACTGGCTACCACTAAAACAGCGAATGTTCAAGTCCATGTGCATCACGCACAGAGCGATACACAAACAAGGCGCGGAATTCCTAAGCGACAAACTACGCCTACATCAGCCGACAAGAACACTAAGATCAAGCACCGACATACGCCTGGAACCAAAACCCTACAACAGAAAAAAAACTCGGAGGATCCTCTTCTCTCACCAAGCACCCAAAACTTGGAATGACCTACCTAAGAATATACGGAACACAACAAACCACCTAGCATTCAGGAAACTCCTCAAATCATGGCTCTTCACAGCGTAACCACAACGGAGACGCACCAGAATGCCCAGACATTAAAACAACGATGGAAATAACTCCAACCTCGGCCACTCTCAAATTGGACAAACACTCAAACCAAAGAACCAACCACTCGACACAGCATAAGATATCATGGTAAATAGCCACAAAAGGAAGGCTCCAGAGACTGATCACATACTTAGACCCAGACAAAAGCCCTCAAGTGACTCACCCACTCGTAAGTACCGGACAGACCATATCCAGACCGGCAGACGCATTTAGATAGAATTGTGAATATTAGCATGGCCACACTTAGACGGAATTATGGATATAGGCCTGCGTCGCATCTGGATGGGACTTTGAGTGTTAGCGTGCCCGCACTTGGGTGGAATAGTGAATGTTGGCATGTCCACACTTATAGGGTTGTGAAAATTGGCCTGTGTCTCATATAGATGGGACCTTGAGTGTTCTCATGCCCGCACTTGGGTGAAACCTGAGTGTCGACATGCCCACACTTGGATGGATTTGTGAATATTGGCCTGGGTCGCATCTGGATAGGACTTTGAATGTTGGCATGCCCGCACCTATGCGAAACCTGAAGACTAGCATAGGCCACACTTAGAATTGTGGACATTGGCCTGCGTCACATCTAGATAGGATTGATTGAAGGATGGCATGCCCGCGCCTAGATGTAACCTGAATGTTAGCATGTGCCACACTTACAATTATGAACACCAACCTGCGCAGCATCCAGATAAAGTTGTGAATGTTAGCATGTCCACACCTAGATAGATTTCTAAACACTAGCCTGTGCCGCATCTGGATAGGACTGAGTGTTGGCATGCCCACACTTGGATAGAATTCTAAACATTGGCCTGAGCCGCATCTAGATGAGATTGTGAAGGCCAGCGGGCGCCACACTTAGACAAAGCTGTGAATGTTAGCATGCTAAAGGTCAGGTAACCCACTAACCAATATAAGCTTAAACTCTGCATACTTATCTCACTCAAAAACCTCACACAATCATCTCTCGCACAACAAGCCGCACGCACTTCACAACACTGCACCACCACATAAGCCGGAGCAACAGCACACGCGGACTGACACGGATCCAATACCTGCCCCAAAGCTCAGCACCCGGTGTACACCGAGTTGAAGCTGCCAACAGAACACCACTCCTCTCACTATCCTACTCCCTCTTCACCTTACTAACCCATCCCACCTCATCGTTTACAGATCCGCCAGAGCGCCTGGGGACCAATTCCGTTGGTGACGGTGCACCGTACAAATACCTTTAACATTTAACATTAAAAAGGGATACAAAATGAGGGATAGATTTAGAAATGGGTAGATACTGAAAGAAGGGGACTAAAAGGAATACCTTTGGTAGGGGCGACTAATTTTTAAAAGGTCGAGAAATCGGTAGAGGAATTGGATTGAGTAACAGAGGCAATGTGGAATGCAGCCATAAGATGCACTATGGTATGATGCACAATGGGGACGGGATAGCACAGAACGCTGGAAGGGAGGGATTGAAAACGAGAAATACAACTTAAAGTAGAGCCATATTAGAAATAGGGACAGATGGGAAATGGGGTGGGGTGAATAAAAGGCAGAAGTAGGGGTTCACAAGAGAAAGTAAAGAGCGAGGTACGGGGGGCTGTAGTGGCAAAAGGAGAGGAAATGTAGAAATGGAAGGCTGAGCCTTGGTAGGATACGGCTCTGTTATTTCAAGCGTTAGAGGGTTGGTGAGTTAGGGGACAAGCCATTTTCGCAGGCAGCTCGAAGAAGTACATAGGACGGAAGGAGGGCAGCCATTCCAACCAACACATCACCTACCCTGTCCCCACCATCAGTTCCTCACGTTAACCCCTGGTTGGCGTGGAGATAAGTTACTTACCTGTAACCATAGTTACTCACACTAGGTATGGAAGCTACAGTGGCATGCTATGGTGCATCTCTCAACACTCATCTACCTCATTGTGTGGAAAAGATTCACTTGGGCCATAATGGAAAGCTATTCCCAAGATCACAGGTCCCTGTTGTCATCTTGGATTCATTTTTCAGCACAAGGGAAGGAGCAATAACTCATTCAAAAGAGTAGGAGAAAAAAGGTACACTGGGACTCAAGTGACGATACCCCTGCTGGTAACTTTGTTACATGTATGCAACTTTCTACTTCAGTATTTTCTTCACAGACGTCAATTGTGGTGTAGGTAGAAGCATATTGCAAGCAGTAGTATTCCAATACCAAAAACGGGTGCCCATTGCATCCTGGCCCATCTAGGCACCTGCTCTAAAAAGAATCTTGACAGTAATGCCTACCGTTGCAGCCTTGACTCTAGTAGAGAGCCCTGGGAAGACCCAGGAAAGAAGGACTGGCCACTTGATGGCACAAAGCAGAGCATGGATCTCACCAATTATTCTTGAAGAAGTAATTGCAACAATAAAACGACCTTTGGGTTAAATGCCCGACATTCCATTTAGGCACGCGTTCAAAACAGTGGACAATTAGCTCAGCCAACACCAGGTTAGGTTTTCTTGCGGTGGTGAGCACGCACATTGGGCGCACATTCTTGTAGGTCCAATCAGAAAGTCTGGTGCTAATGGTACTTTTAAGAAACCTTTCACCAGGAACATCCGTTCGCCACTGGGGGCCCTATAGAATATAGTTGAGTCCCACAATAAATGTCGTCCAATTGTACACATAGCTCATCCACCTTTTCCTTCCAATGCCTTCCTTCACATCTTATCTAGCCCTCACTCTCATCCCAAATATCTACCCAACTTTGCTCCTTCCTACCACTACTGAATGTTACATCATACTGCTCCTTTGTCTGACAGGCAAACACTGCTTCAATGCCATAACCTATGGCAGTAGATGCTACACAAATGCAAGATAACATTAGGTCACAGAAAGTTAACAAATTAAATGTAAATATATAAAGCAGGGATATCCAACCTTTGGCCTCCATATGTTTTAGACTACAGCTCCCATCATACATACCCATCATAGTCAATGATAATGGATCCTGGGATGTATAGTTCAAAATAACGGGGTTGCAGACCACCGTTTAAAGGGATTCCATATGAAAGCATGCACCTGCATGTAATAGAAGGAGTGGAGTTTGGCATCCGATGGAGTGTGCGTGGTTATTTTACTAGGACTGCAGAGAGAAGCCATTGTGCTCGAGAGCTCCCGGAGAAGGTATGATTGCGTTTGAGAGGATTCCATAAATAAGGTGTCTGTGTGAGGGGTCCATGGGGAAGGCACGTGGTTGTGAATGGATTTCATGCAGAAGGTGTGTGTCTGCTTGTGTGAGGCTGCATAGGGAATCAGTGGGCCATTTAAAGGTTGCAGGTGTGCATGGTCATTTGAAAATTCCATTAAGAGATTGTGAACATTTAGAGGCGGTGTAATAATTTAAGGGCACTATGCAAAATCTGTGCAGCCCTATCTGAAAGGATTGGTATGTGGTTCCCTTTGTAGATTCTGTGAAGGTGGTGGTGGTGCGTGATTGTGAGCACAATGGGGTGTGATTTTCTGTCTGCAAGGACAAGAGATCGTGTTATAGAAGATATATTACTGTGAACTCGGTGCAGAAGATCTGAAGGCGGGGGGAGGAATGTATGGAGGTGTCTGGTTATTGGTGGGATGCATGGAGCATTTGTCGTTTGAGGGCTCCACAGAGGATGCCCAGTATTTTGTTGATTTGGTGTGCAGTCATTTGTGGAAATATGGATAAAGGTCATCTAGTTATATACACAAAAGATCCCAACACCATGAACAAGAAGCCCATAACACGAACAAGAAGCCACCAACCAACGGCATGGACACCCCATCACACAGAGGATTTACTTTTTAAACCATTACTATATACATCTCAAAATTCCCTTGGAACTGGGTTGCTCTGTTCTTGCAGATCTCTGCTGCCCCTCTGAGCAAGATTTTGTAAGCACCATGAAAACAGGTCTATGGCTGGGTGGCATGGAGCTGTTGATACCACGCAGTTCTGACGTCTCGGCAGGAAGCACTGACCCTTCTCAGCTGGTCCTGTAACTGCTCCCGCATTGATTCGGGGCAATTATCCACCTGCCTCTTCAAGTCGCTGCAACGGGCCTGCAAGCTTTCTAGAGCCTTCCTTTCCAGGTCAACCTTTGCCCTTTCCTGAATGTTGGATGGGGTGGGGAGAAAGAGGAGGAAAACAAAAAAAGAGAAGAAAAAAAAAACACACTTCTCAAGTCCACGCCATGCAAAAGCTGCAGTATTAGAATTATTAGAGGTCGGGCCGGCCGGAGAGTGGAGGGCGAAAGCATTGTCCAAATAGGACTACCCAATCAGATGGAGCGGAGGTGGTGCGGGTTAATGTAGAGTCAGTTCCTGAAACTAAGACCTGCTATAGCCAATATCAACCAGAGAGGTTCTGCTATTGCCAGAGGCAGAGGACAGGCACCAAAAGCATAGAGGACCATTAGCTTTTTATCAATCAGATGTTTTAAGTAGGCAGGGTGGGTTCTGCTGCCCCTGCTCCACTCATAAACAAAACATTAATATTCAGTAAACAGTCATTAACATTTTCCTAAAAGTCACAGAAATGGCGTCTAGTGACTGGTCTTAAGGCAACAAAATCAAGTAAGTGTTCAGAAGCCAAGAGGACATTTGGTGTCCACGGGTCCGTTTCCACACACTCGTAATGATGGTGCCAATTTATTTATAAAAAGACTGTCTCGGGCCCAGGCACAGAGTGAAGAATTCCAAACTGTGAATCAATGACAGACACCACGTGCTAACTCTACTGGCAACAGGAGGTGAGCAAGTGATGTCTTGATGGTGTGTGGGAGGTCACCTGGCTGTGGTACCATGTTAATAGGAGTAATATGAGAGGTCCCTTATGATCCAAGCAATGTTATGTCATGTTAGCTGTAGGTCAATAGGGCTGTGAGTAATATTGCTCATAGGTTAAGAGAGGGCATCTCACTCAAAAGACTTCACTAGGGGCTCTTGTAAGCACAGCCTCTAGTTGGGGTAAGAGCTAGCAGCTCACTCTGGTTCGAAGTCTAGAGCGTGTTTGGCCTCATTGTGCTAGAGGAGTAAATTGTGCATGAAGAGTACATTGCATGCTAGTTGCAAGTTAACATAGGCTAGTGAAGTCGGGCCATCACAGGCTCTATAGAACTTCATGGGCATAGTGCAACAGTACACCAGTCACTATTTTAACTAGACAGATACTGTGTGGTGTCCTTTCATGAATCCTGAGGGTCTAGCAGTTTATGGTATAAGTGAAAGGAATGCCTTCACAGAGGGCATAGGGAACATCACCTGCAGCAACTCATCTTAAACCAGAGGATGGATCTTGCCCGAGAGTTTGAGCATCATAAGCCATTCTAGAGAAGCATACAAGGTCTATTGTCTTACCTTGTCACTAAAAGGAAGAATTTATTATGGCCAGTTATTTCATGGCTTTAGGAGGTGGATGTAACCAAGGGTCTGAGGAAGCACAGTGACACACTGCCTGCAGCTCGACCCTGGTCTTCAAGCTTTGCCATTTGTATTGTCTCAGCGTCTAAAGGCACATCATCTATGCCAGCCTTAAGACTTAGTCAAGCCAAAAAGCTAACTTTGTACATTTCATAATCTTCCTTAGGTTCCTCACTGATGAGCCTCCACTCCCTCCCACACACCCAGTCTAGGCATCCCCCTTTCTCCGGCCGACCTCGGAATAAAACATTGGCTAAATGGAGGACAATTTAAAAAAATTAACTCCATATGTTACAGCAATTTAGAACATTATGCAGACAATCGGCATGGTTATCAGGTGCACACGCTCACACAATGGCACGCACATACAGTCATTTCCACAACAGGCACACTTGCAGTGCCAAAGCGACACATACTCCGGCACCATCAACCACAAGTTTAAAAGCACCTACAGAGTCATCAATTCACACTCTAAGCTCCAAATAGTTGTGAACACACATAAACGTATGACTAGATACAAACAAAAAAGGTCACTTACCTGTAACAATAGTTTTTGCAGCTTGATGTTACAGATTCACATACTTTGCATTATCCCATCATTGTTATGGGAAAATGGAATTTCCTTTGTAATGTTAGAAAGCCTTTATGGTCTTGTTTTAGGGAAAGTCTGTTTTAATAAGCAATGTTTTTCTACCAAAAGACAAGGTCAGTTATTTACAGACTCAAACCAAGTAATGCTTCTTTATTGTAATTCCTTTAGCAGCCTGTGTTACTGCTCTCTCTCCATCATTAAGTGCTGCTGGAATAGAATTATTGGGGCCTATTTTACCCTTTATAGCCATTGACATAGCAGTCAATCCGCCATATCGGAGGAATACAACAAGGTTAATCATTTGTGATCATGAGACAAGTAAGCAGTTACGAGGGATCTTTGCTGCAGTAGCATATACCTTCATGCTCTGTGCATCCGCTCATGCCATAACTAAGAGGACACACACACTGGACAAAAGAAGTGCATCAGTTCTTGACCGAAGAGAAAAAGGACAGGTCTTCCACAAGGCAACCAATATTTTAGGGTCCAACGGAGTCCTATTCTTGCTGCATTGGTGTTACGAACTGGACTGCGGGCGGTTTAACAAAAATAAACTGCCAGTTCTGCAGAAATCAGGAAGTGATTGCAGAATGTTAGTTCACAAATCATAATACCACATTGAGTGGCGCGTGTCCAAACGAGCATGTTGAGGGTTGAAGGTTAAAGGCCCCAAATCCTCTGGATGACTTTCCTCTTTCGAGGGCTGTTAATACAGAAATCTGTGGAAAACCTTTCGTAGATGGAGTGAAAATCTGAATCCAGAGAACTTGGTAATAGTCGATACCGTTACCCGCCTGAAAATATATGGAGGATGTTACAGCCTTCTTCAAAGGAACCATCGGGTCATTTCAGTCTTGTGCGTGAAAATCTTGCATGGGCATCTACAAAATGAAAACGTTCCTTGCTCTTTACACATAGCATCAATCAGTTAGCAGGATATTATGGCTTAGAAGTTGGTTAAGTAAAAATGTGCTTTGGTCTTCAAAGTTGTTCAAGAAACAAAGCACATATCATTGACCGTTCTGGTGGGGCGTTCTTCCTTTTATTGACCCACTGCGACAAAGATCTTGTGGAGTGGATTGCTGCTTTCTTGAAGGACTGTAAATTGAAAATGTGCCCTTTCCCGGTCCCAATAAAGCCAAATGCCAACACCCAATACGACTCTTCTGAGCAATGAATGGTCGGTTCAAAAATCTTTACTAGGGGGATTACTCTCTATAGATTGAAGCGTTGAAGGTTTGATGCCACATCCCTATTTGTTCAGAATTAAGTCATGGGAATTTAATGGTCTCAGGATTTTTGTCATTCTCGGATAACCACATAATGGCACTTGAGAAGTTGGGTTCCAGCTTAAAGACAACCACACCATGCCCGGGTTCAAACATAGCTTTTTGGACCCAAAAATGTCTACCGCTGGTGCTGGGGTGTTTGGTTTTCAACCTCTCAGTTGCTGTACCAGTTGCGCCTGTGTTGAAAACAGTTGTGGCACGCTAAGTGCCCAACAATCCGTGAAAACCTGTCACGGTATCCTGGAGAGAACCGCAGATGGGCAATCGCCATGAACAGAAAGTACAGAGGTATTGAAGAAAGGTTTTCAATTGAATCGGGCTCTGGGAATCCTCAGGCCCCCAGAGTTCAGCACAGAAATCCAAGGGTAGAGGGCAGCACCTCTCCAGTCAATATCACATGACAACAAATAAATTGGGTGGAGACAATCAGGCCTTCATTGTGGGGTTCCCGTCGATAGCATGCAGGGAGTCCGATGACGGACACAAAGTCTTTGCCCCAGCAGATTAAGGATTTCCTAATTTGTAAGATATCCACATATAAGTGCAAGTATAGATCCAACCAATTGATGGTAGGATAATGCAATGTGAATCAAGAACAGGTTCATGCTGCAAAACACTACACATGCTGACGCACACGCATATGCACGCATACCTTCAGTGATTAAGAAGCTTCACATAACAATAACAAATGCTTTTTAAAATATAATTTACAAACCACAAAGTGCATACAGGGACACTCGGCAGCAGATGGGATCATGTTCAAGAGCACACAGTGGCACAAATATTTGCAAATGTGTGTCCCAAGTCTGCACGGAGATTCACACCTGGTGTTGCATTACACCGCAGGAGCCCCACACCTTCCTTGACACCGTCGTCTCACTCCTGGATCCTCACACCCATACATAGCCTCAATTGTCAGTGCAGTCTCACGCCCATTTGCAGCATCACAGATACACAGCTGCTTGTAGCCTCACACCCACAACCAAATTCACACCCATGGCAAGGCCCAGACGAGCATGCAACCTCTTACTGGCGTAGTATCACACAGACTCTGAAGTGAGCTAGCCTGGTGGCCTTGGCACAGAAGCAGGCAGGTTACAGCTCCTAACGGCAGCTTCTATCCAATCAGGTTATTACACATGCAGCGCAATCAGCATTAGGCAGAGGGTAAGCAGTTGTCTTTAGGCAGATTGCTTACTTGGTTATGGTTATGCTGGGGAGTTCCCAGCGTTCATTTAAGGCCGGGGCCCATGCTAGAAGCGTTAATCGGGCGGCCACGCTGATCCGCATTAGGCAGGGTCCTTCTTCGGAGACAGTTAGGTAGGGGGTACCAAAGATCTGCATTAGGCAGGGGGTGCCCCTTGGTTAAGGGTTAGTGCAGTTAATATGTGGGAGCTAAGCGGAGCAGTTTGTGATGGTGGGTTTCTAGTTTTGGGCTATGCATTTCACCAATCACAAAACAAAGCATTCCACAAGTAAAGTCAGAAAGGAATAGTGTAGGGATGGAAGGCAGACCTGCCACTGAAATATATAACTAATTCCAGGGCCTCTTCACCACTTGGACGATTCTAGAGCCCAAAATGATCGGTCGTCTTTTCAGAGTTGGTCTGTTCTGATTTCAAAAGTCTGTCCCCAGTGAGCCTGATCGGTGCACAGTCTGCCCCCCCCCCATGATTTATGCTGGGCACTGCAGGCTCTTTGTGCTTCCTTCCTACTGTTCATTTCCCAGGGATTTCCGGAATAGACCCCCATCTATCTAGGGCACTGTTGGGGGTTCTTTGGTTTAGGGTACTGGCTGAAAGGGGGTACCAGCATAGAAGCCTTGAAGATTTTATCCGCAATGCACAAATTAACTGTATGAACAATTCTTGGAAGTACAACTACAAACACGGCCTACCCCACCAAAGGTGCCGATTCCAATTGGTGTTCAGTAACATATAGGGATAACGTGGGGGCAGCAAAATGCTTTGTCTAGCAAGGCAAACACCATACCTCTGGTAGATCTCAAAGGCTTTCACCAAGTCCCATCTGTTCTCCAGGCCATTGTTGCTAGCCTCCAGACGAAACTGGTGTGCAAGCGGGCAAAATCAGGAAACCGGCCTTATCACACTATGCGCTTTCCTACGAATCAACATCCCGGTGGCAATCTGGACATCGCTAATCCTCTTGCAGTTCACGAAGGAACCCAAGAGTTTACTCTTTACTCAATACCGAGGTGACACTTGCTTTCCTGCACCACAACTCACTCATGTTTGAAGCATCCCATGGCACATATTTTAACTCTAGTTACTGTTAAAAACATGTGGGGGTGCTGTTGCTTCCTAGCTAGGTTCACACTATATAGCACCACTGTATAAAAATACAGGGGTTCATCATTTCTAGAGTACTCTCTATCCGAGTCATTCTTGCGCTTAGCAGCATTGCAGAAATGTATCTGCACAAAAGGGGCTTGCATGGGTACACAGCAGGTCCTCCAAGGGTTGCCTGGGGCACGTCTACTCTCAGGGTCACTTAGGAGTCCTGCTGCTCTAGATTGTTTCTTTAAAGAGGTCTCGGCAGGTCAGGCCTGACCGCTATAGTTCTGTGGCCAGTCTGTTTTCTAGTTGTTCCTCTGCTTCCAGTTTGTTGTCCATGTTCATGAATGAGCCCTGCCTGTTTAGGGCCAATTCTAGGCCTATTTGTAGTTTATTTACAATTCAAATCGTGACAGTTCTTCAGATCCGTTTGCTCCCTGGGTACAAGATGGTGGACTGTCTTTTTATTAAGTCTCTTTTTTCATGTGTGGTATTTTTAGGACACTTACCCCACACCCCTGATACAATTGTCTAAATGCTTCCACACTGCACATTTTAGGGGAAAAAAATACTTAAGCCCGTGCTGTTCAGTTTCTTCAGCTTCCTGCAGTACAAGGTGGGTGCATGCATAACAGTCATGGGCCAAGAACAATTTCCTGTTCCTTTGGGTCCGGGAAGGGGAAGGCATAGCAGTTAATGCCATCTTGCCTTACTTTTCTTTGACGTAGAGAGGAACCTGCTTCTAGCACAATTAAAGTCAATCCCTCACCAAAGGATGAAGCTGATCCCCTCCCTCCCCATCCCCCACTCCCTAGCACTCCCCCCACCCATCCAAGGCCTTGGACCTTCATTGTCCCGATGCTTGGTAACATGGGGCAAAGCTTCCCAGTCACTGGATGCATCTTAGCCTTGCTTCAAGATCACGTGTCACTCCACAGCAGAATTTTCTAAACATGGGGGGCCTGGGACTACACTGCATGGTGTATGTTGCTCCTTGACCCAACTTCCAGGTCCCAGCCGAGTGGCCAATGTTTCAAGTGATGACCACACCGTAGTACAACTTGCCGTTTACAAGACAACCCTAAGCCAAACTTAGAGGCCACATTGTGTACCTTAAGTGTTTCCATGGCATCTTGGTCCAATTTTAAGTTCACAACAAACACAGAGGCTTAATCCCATGAAGGAGGCCAAAATGTCAGGTGGGATCCAGCCAGGTGGATAAACTGAACTGAGGGCCTAGAAACGAATTCCAAAGTGTAATTGTACACCTTGACACAATAATACTTTCTGGCTCCAGGTCAAATGAGCAGATGTGGCCAAATCGTGGCATTTATTCAGGTCACATGATGTCCATTGGTCCAATTCATGATTTAGCTCCAGGCCATATGCACTCATGTGCTCTTGTGAAAGGTCAAATACTGCACTTTGTCCAAATCATGTAATCTGGGAAAAATTGCACCCTAACTAACACTCGACATCAAGGAGTAGAACTGAACCGAAGCACAAATTGTAACCAAAAACCAGAGCCATTGACCAGATCAAAGTTCCTCCTCTGACCGGGAACTAGAAAGCATGACTGTTAAATCTCCACCCGTGACTAGGAACCAATCAATCTCTTTCTAGTTTCACAAGATGAACTTTGACCCGATCACATATGCACTGGTTGCAGGTCACACAATGTAGTCTGGGCCATTCATGCAGTTTGGCTTCAGGTCACATGATGCTTTTATGCCCAATCAGGTCTGTTTTCAGCTACAGGATAGTATTCATGTAGCAGTGTTCTTCCCGAAAGGTCATGCTGGCTGAAAATCAGGCATATTACTGTCCAGAGACATTTCACATAATGAAACTTGCGTGCACATCTAAAGAACCTGCTCCCCCTGCATGGATTTCTTTCAGGAGACTGGTTTCTGTGAAAAAAACCCTCATGTTCTTAACATTAGAAAGTGCCATCTCTAGCCTTGTGACGAACAATGACAGACCAGGGACACAGACGCACACACATTGTATAATGCAAAGCAACACCAGTGGGAAGTAAAAGAAACAAGGCCTCACAACTCTCCCAGCCTAACCTAACGGCATCTAATGTGGCCAGATCTCAGGGTATGGTCCCTCTAGAAACCATGCTTTCGGGACCTAATGGAAAATGGTCACAGGGGAACCGCTTAGCAGGTCTCTCAGCTGTGGGCAAGTCCTGTGCCCCGGAGATATTAACTATTCTCAACAATCACAGCACTTCAGACTTAAACCTCCCTCTGGAAACAAAGGTCTACAACTTTCAAGCAATGCAGCCATTTGATTGGGCTGGAGCTTCCAAGAAGCTTCAAGACTGATAGCACTCTCCACCCCACACTAAGGTGTGTGACAGACCCATCACCGTGCAGAGAGAGAGAAGCTGTCCGTTCAGGAGTACTGTGATGTTGGGAAGACCACCTGTTCACATGCCGGGCATCCTACGCGCCAGCGGGCATGCTTCCTTACCTTGTCGCGCTCCCGTTGTATGCTGGAGTCCAGGTCTGCAAGCTTGTGCTGCAGCTGCTCCACCGCCTTCTGCTCCTGCTGAAGCTGGGATATTTCTGAGTCACGCTCACCCTGCAGCAAGGCCCGCTCCATCTCCACCTAGCAGTCACAAGCAGCTAATTGAGTCACATCAAAAGAGCACCACATTCCCATCAAGACATTGCCATCTCCAGCAATACATGTGCACCAGCGCCCCCACAGCCTGTGGCAACCCCAATGCCCCAATACAAGAAATCCCATTGACAAATCTAAACGTCTTTCCCCTTCCCCAACTCAACTAGTATCCGGTTCTGAATCTAGAAACATTGCATTGTGTAAGGTTGCATGTCCCAAGAGCCCTGGTGAGGGCCATACCAACATACACACAGACTAGGTGGAAGTTGAAAGATAATCAAGTCATCTGCAGGACAAGGCTATTATATGCCATAAGGATGTTACTTTGGAAACCTATTTACTTCCCTTTTGTATGAAGCAGGATTACCTGCAGTCCTTCCCTGCGCTTACAATTGCAAATGCAGATTACAGCTGCATTACATGTGTGCTGGGGCGAGGGATTTCCAAATGCAACCTTTATCCAGGATATTTAAAGGCCGGTCTGTATTTCCCAGGTTTATCTGGCGCCCACCTTTGCTATGTTCACCTCTAGGCAACTGCAATCGGAATCCTGCATCTTTTCATGATTTTCAATGGTCTTGGTGCAGCCGCTAATTTCAAGGATATTTACGGTGATCCGGGCATTGCGTGAGTGGACACTAGTAATAAGCAGAATTACCAAATAACCTATCACAGCCTTGTGAATTAAGAGAAACTAGAAGGACAGGGAGGGTTTAGGGGTCTATGAAGTACTAAATGGACTCCCCCTTACAGCATGTAAGGGAGCTCCAGAAAGGAGTGCCCTTTAACTACAAGGATGGGCCTTGGGGCACATGAGAATGTAACAGAATGTGGGACCAGTCTGGCGGACAGTTCCTGTTCTCACCCGACTCATTGAGGCAGAATGAACAGTTTGAACTTGCATTGGCAGGCGCACGATTTGACTTTGCCACCAATAAGTCTAGAGAAACAAGAACTAGGCAGAGCCTCTCAGACTGCATGTAAGTGGACTCATGTTGCGGCATAACGTCCCTGAAAGAGGACACAAGGTAACCACACCGTATGTGCGATCTCCAGTTCTTGCTCATGTTTCATGGAAATGTTTCATCGTCCACAAAATAGCAATTTACATTTCATACTCACCATGTTAGTTGTTTAAGTTTACTTGATCATTTGTCTGAAAAGCTGTTTAAAGAGTTCATTCAGATAGTTGTAAGATCAGAGTGTGCTAGAAAGGTTTATTTGTAAGAGTGCATTAATTCTGCAAAGCAAAGTGGACACGTTTCCAGGCTGTCAGCATTACCCTAGGATCTCAGGACCCTTGTATATGGGTCTCAAAAGCCACACGGCATGGGACCAGTTTCCGGATGGGGTTTGACAAAAGAACAGTAATTTCCACTCCTTTTGATACAGAGAGAGATATTTAACAACTATGGAGTAATACCAAGATGAACCATGAAAGAAACTGAGCTGTTACGATAAATGATTTAACCGTTAAAAGAGACAAACCTACTCATTTGAAAACCAATACATCTGAACTCCTTGCAATTCACAATTCTGTGAACAAGCTACAATAATTGCCATAAAATAGGGACTCCATGGAGAGTCTGCAAACCTCATCTCTTTATTTCATTTACGCAGTTAGTGTGATGTTTACAGACCTCCAGAGGGACACTGCAACTAAATGTTGGCCAGCTCTAGGAGAGCAGGATTCCTACCATGCAGTTTTTATCCCATTCCGTAACTTCCTGGTTACATGGAAGCAGGCTTATTAAGGCAAAAAGGAAGAGGAAGAGGTTATAGGGAAGGGACATACTTTGCCAAAACAGCAGGTACAGTTTGTCTGCCTGCTTTTCAATAACACTACGAAGAATCAGAGAATGGAACCGTCTTTCGGAATCTACTCCAGTATTAAAAAGAAAGAGTAGATAGTGGGGTTGACATCAAAATGTACTTCTCTTTTAAGCTTTCAGGTAATAAGGTTTTCATAAGGAACATATTTCACAAAATACCTGGTCAAAGATCTTCCCTGAATAACAGAAGAATTTTGTAATACCGGAGTCAGCAGATGTGTTTGGCTCAACTCCCATCATCCTTTGACAAGATGGTCATTGGTGAGGGATCATGGGCGACATAAGCCAAAACATTGTAGAGCCATAACACGTCCTACCTTTGTTCTAGGGCTTTAACAACAAGTCCATTTTGATTGAGCAACACATTGTTTGGCGCGTTTTATAACCTAAATAAACTAGAAGGATGCTGCGCATAGGAGAAAAGGAATTCAATTCAATGTGCTCATCTCTAGATATGCACGATTACAGTGAAGGGCAGACACGCGTAGGATTAGAATATGTCCCATCACAAAACCTTCCATTATATTATGTGTTGCCAAGGACACTCAAGCTCATTTGCAAGCTTTTTGAGCTATACACAGGCCTGATTAAGGACCAGCCATAATGGAAGGGAGGTTTTGGTGTAATATTTTAAACCATTTGTTAAAGAAAAACTCTATTCCATTCAAAAGGTAGAACTCAGAATGAATATATAAAGAAATGGAACCTGTGATTAGGGAGACAGGGGAGGGGGTGGGGGAGAAGGGGCAGGTATGGATTGACCTAAACCAGAGCGAAGTTGAATAAATAAGAAAATGACAACTTGACAAAAGTTTGTTTAAAGGGGAGTCTGTCAAGAAACGTATCAATTAATTTAGTGGACTAGTGATGCATACCATAGTGAAATTTGTATTGTGTTGCCGTTAGAAAGACTTTGACCAAGGTTGGAATCTCCAAGGAACTATTTTTAATTGCATCTTATTTTCTTGCACCAAGTTCGGTGGACCTTTCCGTCATCTTCAATGCGATTTACGAGAACAACAATTGCTTCCTATGGGAGTCATTCCATTCTCACTCCAGCTCCTAAAAGAATATGGCATGGTTAAGAGGGGATGCATCTGCTGCAGTCCTCAGGGAGGTTTGATGCCAAGTGAAGACAACATACCAAAGGGGTGGTCTACTGATGGGAAGGTTTCTCTACCACCACTGGTGTGGGGTTTGGAGAGACCACCCTACAGTGAGTCTGCACCGTTTCGACCGCGTTTCACCAAACTCTCCCCCTGGTAGACATAACTGAGCAGTAAGAATTCAATTATTAGGGAGGAATGGGAAGCACTGGTATATATAGCCTGAGGAAAGGGTTTCTAGCGGTGATATTGACAGCAAGTAACATTGTCCAGGAAAACAAGGACTTTTCTCCCCTTATCCAGCCCTTTCCTGCATATTCTAGGACTACAGTTTATGTAATTACACCCATCATAAAAAGGTGGTCTTTTGCCCGCAATTTAACAAATACCCAAGAACGCCGATCTTCACCCCATGCCAAACACAAGTGAGCACAGGGACTGATCGGACATTCCTTTGAACAGCCTGGAAAAGGGAAGTAACGGGCAAGGAGAGAAGTGTGCGTTTGTGTTGGGGTGTTCAAGGGCACAATGTTTGTGGTGAGGAAGGAGCAAGGAGGGGGGAGTTCGGGATGAAACCTCTCACAATGAAAAGAAAATCTTGTCAGTGCGAGAGAAGACAGGGTGGTTTGTGAGTGGGGTAGCAGATCCAAATCGGGTATGGGGCTAAAACATCCCAAATCAGTGCAATCCATCCCACTGAAGCGCACTTCAAATCGGCCAGATAAAAGCAGCCTTTATTGGGTATGGCCATCAACGGGTAGTAGACAAAGAACCTCATAGAATACGTTGGAAAGACTGTTTAGTTGGAGGAAAAAACATTTAACATGTTATTTCAAATAATAATATCACAAAAAACCAAGTAAAGCATTTTCCACACAATAAATATGGAAAATAAATCTAGGTATTTAACAAACATACTGTGCCTTAAACGGTGATCAACTACAAGGTATGTACTATATACTAATATACATAAACAGTTAGGTGTCCAAAATGGACACCAACCACAATTTATATCAGATAGTTGTCAAAAGTGTTACACAATAGATCTACTGTTGCAACTGGCGAGTGAGGAAGAAAAGTAACATTATTAAAACTCTTAGAGGACCCAAGACAAACCAATGCAAGCTCAATAAATGACTTTACAGGGCCATTGACGTCTTCTGAACTCACCCTTCAACTAACCCTTTTTCTGGTGTGCTGCCCTTAGTTGCAGAAATGGTTAACATGGCAGGGCTGCTTTTTATGCACCTCATGTTGGTCCCAGGGTGAGCATCACCCAGTTAAGTATTACTGAGCATGCGGGGTGGCAGCCGTGATTACCTTTGGGTACACCAGGGTTGCAGCCACTTTTACAACATTAGTATCCAGATACAATCATATGGTAGCTATTGGGGTATGTGACGAATTCGAGCATGTCGTCCCTTCTCCCGGGGGGTAAGGGGGTGTGGAGAGAAACCTTCTCATGTGGCCAGGGCCGTGAAGTCACAGTTTAATAGTCCCCATGGGGGTGGTGCACTGTATGAGGATCACAAGGAGAGGCATAACCCCTATGGTATGAGGGATAACAGCCAAGGAGAGATGCAGTATAAGGAACAAGTTACTTACCTGTAACTGTTGTTCTCCAGCATGGGTCTGGCATGGATTCACATGCTCATGAATATTCCCCGTCGTCAGGCTGGGAATCCTCGGTAAAGAAAAAACCAGTATCAGTTTCGTTTCTGATCTGTCTTTCGTAGTAATAACCAATCACTGGTCTCTGCGTCATACTGACCACAGCCAATGACTGCCCTCTACCTAAGCACCGCCTCTGGCAGCCATCTTCAGATTTGGAAGCACGTGAAGTGGCAGTATGACCAAGTGAAGAGCCGCAGAGGGGTAGGCGGGAGGGTTCGCATGTGAATCCATGCCAGACCCATGCTGGAGAACAACAGTTACAGGTAAGTAACTTGTTCCTTCTCCAGCATGCTGTCTGGCATGGATTCACATGCTCATGAATAAAGAATCCATAGCAGTACACACATGCACAACCACGGGAGGTGGCAAAGGCTCAACATTAAGCATTACATCAAACTCAACATTAAGCATCTTACCTCCTCACCAGGCTCACCTCAGGCGAACAGGTTGCGCAGCACTGCTTGGCCGACCCTGGACTCCTCCCTGGAATCCCGATCGACGCAGTAGAATTTCGTGAAGGTGTGCGTCGACCTCCACGTAGCAGCCCTGCATATGTCCAGCAGGGGCACACCAGAAAGGAACGCCGTGGTGGCTGAGATCGCTCTGGTGGAATGGGCTCTCGGACGGCCAGGCAGCGGTCGGTTTGCCAACCGATGACAGTACATGATACAGCCGGAGAGCCATCTGGAAATGGAAGCCTTCGAGAGAGCCTTCCCCTGATTGACAGGTCCAAAATTCACAAAGAGTTGTGACGTCTTCCGAAAACACTTCGTGCGGTCCACGTAGAACTTCAGCGCTCTAGCCACATCCAGCGAGTGCAAAGTCCTCTCAGCCGGCGACGAAGGCGACGGGAAGAACACAGGCAACACCAAGGGTTCGTTGAGATGGAAGTCCGACGGTACCTTGGCATGAAGGAGGGGTGCGTCCTGAGCACTACCCTCGTGTCGTGAAAAGTCAAGTACGGGGCCTTGCAGGAAAGGGCCTGGATCTCTCCCACCCGTCGTGCGGAGGTGATGGCCACAAGAAACGCTGTTTTCCACGACAGAAACTTCAACGGGGCCGAGTGCAGAGGCTCGAACGGAGGTCCCATGAGCTTGGTCAGCACCACGTTGAGCTCCCACGCCGGGGCCGGAGCCTTCACCGGCGGGAACGATCTGAACAGTCCCTTCATGAACTCTTTCACCAGACGATGAGACCACAAGGACGTCCGCCCCGTGGTCCTGGTGTATCGGGAGATCGCAGCAAGATGAATCTTGATGGACGCGTGTGCCAGTCCAGCTTTGGCTAGCGTCAGCAGGTACGGCAGTACCTGGGGAGCCGTAATCCGTAGAGGGTTAATCTTCTGTGCGTGGCACCAGACAGAGAACCTCTTCCATTTGTGTCCGTAGCATTTAAGAGTCGAGGACACCCTGGCCTTTGCAAGAACCTCTCTGCAGTCGGCCGGTATGTCGTATCCTCCAAACTCTAGCGCTGCAGGAGCCAGGCCTGCAAGTTCAGCGATTTCGGGTCGTGGTGGAGGATGGCGCCTCCTTCCCTGGAGAGTAGATCCGCGTCCACCGGCAGCTTGATTGGCGGGGACGCTGACAAGTCCAGAAGGTCCGGGAACCATATCTGCCTCGGCCACGCAGGTGCGACGAGGATCATCCTGCACCGTGACCTCTTGAGCTGGTTGACGAGCCGGATTAGCATTGGCAAAGGAGGGAACGCGTAGAGGAACAGGCCCTCCCAGGGGAACGAGAAAGCATCGCCCATGCTCCTCGCCTGGGGAAACCTGCTGGCGATCCTCCGGCACTTGGAGTTCGTCGCCGTCGCGAACAGGTCGATCTGGGGTGTGCCCCACCGTCGGAAGAGGCGATCCACTAGATCCTGCCGTAGTTCCCACTCGTGGCACGAGTGCAGCTCCCTGCTGAGTGAGTCGGTGATGGTGTTTTTTATCCCTGCCAGATGAAACGGCACCAGAAACATCCTTTGGGCGACTGCCCAATGCCACAGGTCCTGCCCCTCCTTGGACAGTGCTGGGGACCTGGTTCCGCCCTGTTTCCTGATGTAAAACATGGTGGTGGTGTTGTCGGTGAAGATCCTCACCACCTTGCCCTTGAGGGACGGAAGGAAGGACCTGAGGGCCCAGAACACTGCACGGAGCTCCAGGACGTTGATATGGAGGGACTTCTCTGTCGGGAGCCACAGGCCTCTCGCGTGCAGATTGCCGGTGTGCGCTCCCCACCCTTCCAGGGAGGCATCCGTGGTCACTGTCTCCTGGTGGTCTGGGGTCTGGAAGTCCATGCCCGCCGTCAGATGTGCGCGGGTGCCCCACCACCGGACCGCTCAGCGGAAACTCTCGTCGAGTGTGATCCTCTCCTCGAAGCCGCCCGTCGTTTGGATCCAGCGCGCGTCCAGGAACTCCTGCAACGAGCGCATCCGGAGCCTGCACATGGGAATGAGGTAGATGCAAGAAGACATCATTCCGAGGAGGGACTTGATGGACCTCACCTTGGCCGCGTCGGAAACCAACATCCGCTGTACCTTGCCCAGGATGGACCTGGTCCTTTCCTCCGACGGGGAGGCCAGAAGGGACACTGTGTCGAGCTTCGCTCCCAGAAACAGTGCGTTTTGAGCGGGTACCAGGTGGGACTTGGCGTAGTTCACGGAGAATCCCAGGTCCGTGAGAAGTTGGACGGTCCTTGCCGTGTGCTCCACGGCGAGCTCCCTCGTCTTGGCTCGGATGAGCCAGTCGTCCAGGTAGGGGTAGACGTGGATCCCCTCGCGGCGCAGTTGCGCCGCCACCGGTGCAAGGCACTTGGTAAATACCCTGGGTGCCGACCGTAGTCCGAAGGGGAGGGCTTTGAACTGGTAGTGACGCCCTTGGACCACAAACCTGAGGAATTTTCGGTGCCCCTTTAGGATGGGAATGTGGAAGTAGGCATCCTCCAAATCCAACAACGACAGGAAGTCTCCTTCCTCCAGCTGCCCCAGGACGTGCTGGAGGGTGACCATCCGGAACTTCTGCGCCTTGATGAACTTGTTCAGACGTCGCAGGTCTAGGATGGGGCGCCATCCTCCCGTCTTCTTCTTCAGGAGGAAGTATCTCGAGTAAACTCCGGAGCCCCTTAGCCTCTTTGGGACGAGTTCGATGACGCCCTTCCTGAGCATCGCCTTTACCTCCAGGAGAAGCTGAGGGACGTGAAGCTCTTTCCTGGCCACGGGGGGGACGCGCGGGCACCTTCTTTGAAACTCGAGCGCGTGGCCCCGGGCTAAGGCGTCCAGCACCCAATGGTCGGTGGAGATGGACTCCCACACGCTGACGAAGCTCGCCAGCCGGCCTCCCACCGGGGTGCTTCGGTGGGGGCCCGACCCCACGGCCGGTTCAATCCTGTTTCGACGAGGCTTTGCCGCCTTGACCTCCTTGGCGACGACGGCGGGGTCCGCCAGACTTGCCTCGTCCTCTGTAGGCCTCCTGAGACGACGAGCGGGCCGCTTGACGGTAGGTGGAGAAACCGCCGCCGGAACCTTTGGAGGCGCCCTTGCCTCCGCTGCTCCGAAAGGGCGTCCGTCGTTGCAGAACCACAAGGGCCCGGGCCGTCTCAGTGTCCGCTTTAATGGCCTGGAGGGAATCGTCCACTGTTTTCCCAAACAGGTTGTTCCCATCGAACGGCATGTCCAGGACTCTGGTCTGTACGTCTTGACGGAAGTCCGTAGCCTTGAGCCATCCACGCCGCCTAAGGCACACGCCGTTGCCCAACTGGCGAAACCCAGTGTCGGCGATGTCCGTCGCAATAGTGATGGCGTGGTCCGACGCCACCTCGCCTTCCTGTAGGATCTCCAGGGCATCCGCCCTCTTGTCGTCCGGTAGGAAGTCCAGCAGGGGAGCCAGTTTGTACCATAACTCCCTGTCGTAGCGGGCCACGATAGCCAAGGCGTTGGCCGCTTTAATCGTCGTCGCTGCCGACGAGATGACCCTGCGTCCCACAGCGTCCAATTTCTTTCCCTCGCCGTCCGGTGGGGAAGTCGATGTGGAGGCCGCACCCCCCCCGCTTTCCTTCATGGCCGCCGCGGAGACGACGGAGTCCGGGGTAGGCTGCGCCCGGAGGCACAGGGGGGCCGCGTCCGGGACCCGGTACTTCTTCTCGTACCGATCTCTTCTAGCTGGCGTCGTGGAAGGGTTCTTGAGGAGGGCGAGGCCCTCATCCCAAATGTCGTCCAGTAGAGGCACCGCGAGGACCGTCTTCCTCTTGGCCTCGCGCCGTTGATAAAGGAATCCTTCCTTTTTCTTCTCCTCAGGGCAGAGTTGGAAAAGCTCGGATGCCCTGGCGATCATGGAGTGGAACGATCCAATCTCGTCGGGCGGAGAAGCCCTGGTGGGAGGTGACGACAGTAGATCCTCGTCGTACACCTCGTCGTCCGTACCCGTCGCTGCCGTGTCAGTCCCCGTATCATCCCCTCGGGTGGACGGGGAGGAGTGCTGGACGGGGCGCGACGGCTGAAAAGGAGGTGGAGGGTGAATCCTTCTTTTCTTGGGCGGGGGAGCACCTGAAGGTCCCGGTTCAGGATCCCCCGACGGGAGAGGTTCCTCCGTCGGCAACGGTAGTCTCGTCCTCATCTCTGAACATAAGGACTGTATAGCCAACAAAATGGCCGCCGAGTTGTCTTGCGGCACTGGCAGAGGGGAATCCGACGGGCGATCAGGGGCCCCGTCGGTACCCTCGACGATGTCGTCGTCGCCTGCGTCGGGATCCATCCCGACGGGCCGGTCTTCTTCCACGCCAAGGCCGTGGCTTAAGACCTCAATCAGCTCTTCCTCTGAGGTTGAGGCCGAATCTACGACGACGCCCTGCCCCCCCTTTTTCTTCCCCGCCGGGGGTTTCACGGGGGTCCTATCGATGGGCACAAAAGAGGACTCCCTCCGAGGTGGCAGGGAGACTCTGAGCCCAGAGGTCGCCACCACTGGTGTAGCCTCCACAGGCTGAGCCAGGGCCGCCGCGACAGTATCGATCGAGGGCTTGGCCGGATGGATTAAGGCCTTCACCACCTTAGGTGCGCTCACCGCCTTATCCTTGAGGGGGGGGGACACTGCCTCGCTCCCCCTCCGATGGGGCCTTCGAGCTCGACCGGGGCCTCTCCAGGAGCTTCGCCGGGTGCTCGCCCTTTCTCTTACCCGACCCAGAGCGTTGGCTCGTGGCTGAAGGTGCCGGGGAGGGTGCGCCCTGCCTGGCGCCCGTAGAGCCCGACCGTTCGGCGCTCCCGGTGCCAGCGGACTCGCGGTGCTTGGCCTTGTGTTGGACCCCCGTCGCCGGGGCGTCCTCAAAGGTCTTAGAAGACCGCTCGGATTTCTTCCTCTTCTTCTCGCCTGACGGGCTCTTCCCTTCCAGCCAGTTGGCGAGACGTTGATGGCGGTCCTTCATGGTCCGCTCCGACATGTTGCCGCAAAACGCACAGTCCTTCTCCACGTGCGTCTTGTCCTCATGTAAGCAGTAGAGACAAAAGGAGTGTTCGTCCTCCTTAAAGACGTTCTGGAGCTGGCATCCAGGGCAGATCCTGAACAGCTTTCCGGGCGTCGAGCTTCCCTTCTCCTGGACCATGTCCGGGCCTGAGAAACTTCTGGAGTCCTCCAAAAGCGTAGCTCGACGAAATCTTCACCCTTGAGGGGCGCAGACGAATCCGACACGGGTCCCCGTTGATCGGATGGAGAGTCGGTGGAGCTTGAGGCTCTTTTGACCGAAAAAACCGAAGTTTTTGAGAAAAAACGTGAAAAAATAGCACTAACGCTCGAGAGCAATAGCACGAGGATCCCAACACATGAACGTGCGGTAAAAATCTGAAGATGGCTGCCAGAGGCGGTGCTTAGGTAGAGGGCAGTCATTGGCTGTGGTCAGTATGACGCAGAGACCAGTGATTGGTTATTACTACGAAAGACAGATCAGAAACGAAACTGATACTGGTTTTTTCTTTACCGAGGATTCCCAGCCTGACGACGGGGAATATTCACGAGCATGTGAATCCATGCCAGACCCCATGCTGGAGAACTGTAGTAATATCCTAGCTTCGTCAACCTCCTACCATCCCCAGAGATATGCAATACCTTATCAACCCATGTATCTGTGAATGGTAGACCCCTTTCATCCCTTTACATAGTACTGGGACGAGGTAGAATAGGGGCTGCACACTGGACTTAAACTCGGACTCCACTGGGACGAAGGGGAGCGCGACTGAGCATATGGAGAATGATGATATCAATACGACGACGAGGAAGGTGTGCAGAGTTATGAAGATCACAGATAGTCAATTTCAATATGACTATAAAAAGGGAAGAAGGACTGCATATGGGAGACAGTCCTAGGAGGAACCATGGGAGCTGGCGTGGTACAGATGAGAGACCACGAGAGCTCCAGGACGCGAGACGAAATGGTGAAGCCAATCCCAAATAGGAGTACAAAACGTGAATCGACAAAACAAAGTCGGTAGGTGGTCCTGAGAGCAGGGGAACGAGGAGTCTTCCATGAAGCAGACTAGTCCAGTGAAGCTGCAAAACACCACATGTCCCGAGATTGTTACATGGAGCAACACTCAGCAGAAGCCCTCGCGAAGCAGAAACAAGGTAAGTTACTGGGCAGAAAGGCTCCTGGGACCTAAAGAGGTGGTGGCAGAGGGAGAGGGGCAACGAATACCCCCAAGCAGAGGGTGAGGGGAAAGGAACACCCCGAGAACCGGGTCTGGGAACAACAGACTTTACAAAATAAAGTCACATGTGGTAATACTTGGCACGAGAGTGAACCGAATTTACGAGAAAGAGGATTTGCAGAAAACAGGAGAGTCTGAATCGCTCCCACAAGTCTTCATAATTAACAATGCCTGGGGAAGGAGAAACCAGGGTAACTGAAGGAAAATTCACCAACAGTAGTACTTGTCAGGAGAGTAAACCTGAAGATATACAGGAAGCCGGCGACTTCATAGTCCCAGTACCTGGGGAAGAGTGAAACCATTAGCAACCATTACCTTGATAAAAAGTGTGAACATTTAAGTTAAGTGCAGTACCTGGAAGAGGAGTACCCAGGGTGAGTGAATACAGGAAGAAGGAAACTAACGGAAGGCAAGTATTCCCTCAGAGGTTTTTGTCTACAAGGAAGTAGTCCAAAGAAGAGAGTCACAGTACCCGGGAGAAACAGAAACCAGGTTAGGTGTGAAAGAAGAGAAACCAGAGGAAAGGAAACACTTCCTCTAATCTTTTGTGAACTGGGAAGCAAGAGTGAAGAAGAGAAAGACTGACAGCTGGAAGCTGGTTTTGTACATAGTTTCAAAACTTTATTGCTAAAAAGAATATCGACAACTTGTTGAAGGGAAGGTCGTCCACTTCAACTGGAGACCTATTTTGTCTATCCATCGAAAGTCTATTGGAACTTGGTGCACTTTTTGGAACTTTGTGTTTGGAATTACAGATTTTTAAGAAGAAAGTCCTTTTTAATTTTAGTTCTTAGTGTGAGGGCTTCAAGTAGGTTTTGGACACAATGGTGGACAGATATTATTTGGACATCCTGACTCCGTAGACTAATATTTTGAGGTAGGGAAACCCCTCTTGGCGTTAGGGAAGGAAAGGCATTTCCCCAATCCTTTTTTTGTGTTAAATAAAAGTCTATAACCAAAACCACCAGTTTCTCAATCCCCAACTTCTACACCCCAACAGGAATTAAAGCATTTTTTTTAAAATCCTGCTGCTGGCCATTTGGTTTTGAGTCATCCCTTTGTCTATGTGCTCCATAAGGCACGACCACCAGGGCAGTTTCACTGATGTAGGCTCGTCATGAAACCCTCATTTATAGTTTAAACGGGTGTAGACTTCCATACTTTCCAATCTACATACAGTGGGTAGGTGACTGTTTGGTGGTTTTCAAAATATGGGGAAGATTTTGGAAACCAGTAAATAGAGCTTCAAAAAGGTCCCCTAGGAGGACTGTTTCAGTAACCATTGGTGGCTATATTGTTTCTCAAATTGAACTGGGACCTATTCGGGCCCACTACTGCAATTGTAATTTTACTGCCTTTACTATAACGTTCCAACGAGGCAAAGCTTTTCCAGATTGTGCAACCTCTCATATGTTTTCCATTCCTACCCGTCTAACTGCACACCTGACGTAGACCCCTCGCAACATGAGGTGAGGCTCTCAGAGTGTGCATTCTTGACCCACCATCTATTTTGTAAACGTTTATCCCCGGTCCGGCACATGTTCTCTTACTGTAATTAGCGCATTGATGCCCTAGGGTTTGGTGTGCTGTAATAAATGTAAAAATAAAAGAATAACCCCTTTCTTTCTACAAGTTTGAAAGGCCTAGTCCTCACCTGCTGGGTTAGTCTCCTATACTTATGTCTTGGGACGAAGTAGGAACAATGTCTTCTACCTTTATTGTGGTTTTCCTTCATGCTAATGCATTCTGTTGCAATGTTCCCAAGTGCCCATTTGACTGTTTTTAATCATGAAGCAATACTAAATGAATATGGGATACATTACTCACTGTAATCGTATTTCTGATGCTTGTATCTGCTTAGATTCACATGCTGTGCATAGGCCGACATCTAGTGGAAGCTGCGTAGTATTACAGTTTGTTTTTCAAAACTCGAAAATGGGCGTCCACCTAAGGCGTGCCAGTAATACTATCCCTAGTGTGATGTCCACTCTACCCATGATCTCTCACGTGTGTAGGACCCCAAGATTGATTTTTATACACACACATTTTTACTGTATATCATGAGTGGTGTATTTTATTGCATAGGTGTCTGGAATTAATCGTACTTTGGTTCCAGCCCACCCACTCCTAGGAGTGAAGCCAGACTGCTCTGCTACATTAGCAATTGATAGAGTTGGGTCTAACTTGGTGCACCACACTCGTTTACGTGGGGATAGGTCTCCTCGCACCTCTAACTAAAGGGCTGTGGAATAATAGGTAAGCATGGTTATATGGTTATTACTCTGTACGTTGCTACTTATGGGTTCGCTTAGATAGAAATAGGCAGCCATCAGAGTATGGGTGTCCCCCAGCTTATATTCCTAGATCACTAGGATCCACCATTAAAAGTAAGGCAAGGGCGGGTGCTAAAGATTGTTTCACACACAGCTGAATTCAATGTGGATTCAATGAGAATCCAGAGGTGCAACTAAATAGGTATCCAGCCCTGGTCCTCCAACACCGGTCAAGAAGACTGACAACTCCAGGTAAGCTTAGGCCACCGAGGGTGACCGTTCTCTCCATGGAAGTGTTTCGGGTCCAAGTGTTGGGGTGTAGCAAAGGCTTTGTTTGACGATCTGGAAGTTCCGGGGTCCAAGTTGTTAAGACTGCAGGCCACTTAATAAGGAGCATCCACCATTTAATCCTGGATAACTAGCTCAGGGACTCATGACATCAGTCAAGGTGAGGATGTGGATTAGAGTGTCTGCAAACGAAACCTCCAAACACTCAGCTGCCTTTCATGGGCACTAGACAGAGCCAGCAAAGGAGCATGAACATAGAAGGTCATTTCTCACCCTGGACAGGGGGGGTTAGCAGAGAGAGATTGTCAACAAAGCCTATGCCGCACAGCACCAAAAAAAGAAGCCATTTCAGCCCTTCAAAATAGCCAAATAGCTACCCTGCAGTAAAAATAATGCTGCAAATTTGCGTCACACAGCCACCAACCCGCCGTTGAGCACACTGTGTGAATGGAAATTCCACTAACACTAAATGAAAAAGGGGTATGGTGTCCCCCTGCACAGCTATTCTCAAGAAAGGTAACTACCCCAAAAAGGGAAAAACAAAGAACTGGGTCTTATCAGTAAATAGGTGCGTTTCTCCAATGTAGGGTCTTAGGTGAAGGCCCATACGAAGGCGGTCTTAATTAGTTTTCCCACCGAAACTGAGGATTTAACAAATAAGTCTTCACTACAAAATACATCAACTGCCAGATGAACCCAAAAAGATATTTTGATCGTCAGATGGCCCCAAAAAATAGTTATTTGGATTATCGAATTGGGTGGTGATCATAAGTCAAAATCGCTCCTTATGAAGCACTAATGAATTGATTAGGAAGCATTCACTGCACATCATTCTTTGCAAAATATATGAGTGATCCTTGTTTAGAGTGTTTTCAATTAGCACAGTTGGTCCCTTATTATATTAGAAAATCTGTTATTTGCATGAATACTGATTTTCTTTATGTTTTCCATTTTTTTTATGTTGACTTGTTGCTAATTAGATTAAGATGTTTGACACATTGTCAAGGGAATAGCTAGTTCATGTAGAGATTGTATTGAACACAGTGAGTATGTATGAATAGGCCTAGGCCTCTCCCACTATACAGGATTCTCAAATCTATCTGCGTTTAGTCACGTACTCAAATGTAGCTGTGCTTAGTCTTGTACTTAAATTGCATTGTTAGGTGTAGGCCTCTCTCCCACTATACAGGATTCTCAAATCTGGGTGTAGCCTCCATCTTTGTTTAGTATATGCGGATACCTGCTACAGTATAAAACCTAGGTCCATTGGTATAGGACTCAATTCTAGACGTGGACAAATATGGCCCCGGCCGAGCAATCTCGCAGCCTACAGTACGTATATCTAACACCACTAGTGTGGACACAGGCCGCAGGCACGGCGGAGCATCCATGCATGATAGAACAAGTATGTGGCCAAGCACATCCGGACTAGTTCACACAGCCATCCAGATAAACACCTGACGTACCTCAACACCTCTGCCACTAGCATACAGCGACCACCACCCGAAAGGAACCCGGTATAGCTGGCCTCACATAGACTCTCTCACCAATAGCAATCCATCTCTACCCCCCCAACAGCACCCATCCATGTGTCTGACCTCTTTTGGACTGCTTAGTCGAGCCTTGCCAGCCACACAAATCTTAGAAAGGCAACATGCACACATGCATCTCCTAAGCTAAAACTCCCTAGAATTTCAGACCACTTTGACTACGGTCACTGAGGGCATTCCAACCGAGCAAAAAGTGCATGGGGGCCACTCAAGTGGGGAAAGAGCGCTATATAAATAACCAAATAAAAATACATTTTGTTAAATAAGTGCATTCTCTTTGATTTAAACGAAAGAAATGCATTATGAAATTTGACTGCTAAATCACATATGGCCTAAGCGGGGCCGCTAGGTTGGGAAGTGGTAGGTTGCCCTTCAGAATATTGACTCAGGTTTACGTGGCAAAGAAGATCTTATTCTTATCGAATACTCGAGTTTCCCAGTGGGAACTGCGTTGTGCTTAGAATCGGGTCCTCCTGGCAGCCGTACGGACTGGCCAGTGCCGTCACAAAAGGAAACGAGCCAAGTGGGTTAAAAAGGTACCAATTTGCCAAAAAGGGGTCAGGAAAAGCCAAAGTGTTAGCAGATATGCTGGGGGTCTCACAGAAGGAGGCTGAAAAGGCAGCAAAATGGAAAACGTACTCCGAAATCCAGGCCATTAATGTGGATTAGGAGCCTCGGGAACCTCAAGGACTCCATCATGGATTATTGTATATCACATACCCTTTCTTTGAAAGTAGAGAAAGATTACAGCCTATGGTAACAACCGATGGAGAGTATATTTAGTTTTTTCAAATTGTGATTGCTACCTTGGTAGTGTGGAGCTGCATCCAATTGTGTTTGTTGGCTCTGAGGCTGCACAGAGCTACACATCTGTAGTAAAATGAAATACAAACACTGTGCTATTTGCGCTCCAAATACATTTTATTTTGATAGTTTCTTTTGATTGATAAGATTCTCTATTTAAGTATTTGTTGTGATTAATTGACCCCCTTCCTTTGAAAGCCACTGCCACCTGTGTGTGCCTTTTCCTCGTCTATTCCTGCAGAAAGTGGGTCGATTTGCTGAATGGCTCATAGTGGTCGAGCATGAACAGAGGTACCCCTGCACTTTGGGTCTACTGCAGCCTGGTGCATTCTGGTCAGTGCAGTGTGGCCTCCTCATTAACAGGCAGGACTACAAACGCCACTGTACAATGAAATGCAAGTTTGAAAACCAGGCCTGGATTACAAATAAAAAAATATGGACTGGTCCCAAAAAAGGTAGAAGCAACACCTCATGGCTAGACACTCGTAAATGCAGCCTTGCCCCACCGCCAAAGCTGCCCGAGCCTGATCACAGTAAACAGATGCATCTTCATCAGGGCACTACAGAAACACTCAAACATAAAAAAACACATGGGCAGGGTCGGACTAGGGCATACAATTGTCTCGGGCACCTATAAGTGGCCCATAGCTGCAAATGGCAATTCATACCTTTTGTGACAGACTGTTTGGGTAGTACCCAAGGGGGGAGTTTTTGATAAAATGTGATGGAAATTCACTGGCATTCCCTTCTTAGTAACTATTATGAGGCCCTCACCATCAACAAAGTACTGTCACCAAGAATGCCAAATCAAACACAAAAACTGTACAAGGAAGAACCCTTCCTGGAAAAACCAGCACCCCCCCCCCGCTCTACACTCGTTAAAATAAATGAAGGTGTTCTCAATGGGGAAGAAGGATCGGCTGGGATAGGGTAACGAGCATCTCCACCACACAGGGGCATCGAAAGATTGACCACCACGCCTTCACCGCTCGCTACGCAAGTGTAAAAATGAGGGACCTTCAGAGTACCACTCAATATTAAGGAGAGCTTTCCTTGCTTTCTCCAGAGTATTCCAAAGCAACACTTGAATCCTTATTACAGGTAGCGTTAGCGGTCCCCTCACATCCCATGATCTAGAGAATCGGCACGCATTAACTGGGGCTTTCTGTGCCCCTTCTCAGAGTGCCCCAAGGAATCACTATTTCACTTTGGAGAAGGCCCTATATACATTAATTCAATGTGTGAATACAAAATTAACTGTGCACCCCAAGGGATGAATATGGGTCTTGCTTGCCCTCTCCCCATTTCCCACGGGCGCGTCTTTACGCCCTCCTAAGCACACAGGAGATTAAGCAGTACTTGTAATACTCCTAGGTCCTGACATGAAAACGAAGCACCTCCCTCCCCAGATGTCCAGCTCAAGGATTGGTCCCTGTAGCTGCCCCTCTTCCCACGTGGCACCATTAGGGATTTATCAGTGCACCTTGGGAATACCCCATTTTAAGTAAAGCCACTGCATCCCCAGAAACCCACCTCACGAGTTGTTTCCTGCAGCTGTTGCTCCAAGTCCTTCACGCGGCTCTTCAGCTCATCCACCCTGCCCAGTACTCGCGCCCGCTCTTCCTCCAGCATGGAGGATTCCATCTTGGACTTGATGCCAGGCGAGTCCTCGTGCTGTGAAGGGGAACAATTGTTTGACAATCAAGTGAACACGTACACAAAGGAAGCCTGCATCTCAAGAGTGCACAAATCAACCAATCACACACCACAGAACATGCCATGTTATAATGCATTTGTATAGCGCCTTACGTACCATTGGTATGATCTCAAAGCGCTGTAAGCGCAAGTATTGCCAGGCTAGGGTTGGGGAACATGTAAATAAAAAAATAAAAAAAGAACTCTAAACAACTGCAGCTGAAACCGACATTTAAAGGGCAGATGTGGAAAATGGCGCGAAAACACTTGGATCCGTTTTAAAAAAATGCCTATATGCATTTGAAAGTAACTTATGCAGCCTTCCAAATGCATTGAAACGTGGGCTGTTTATTTGCAAAACCTTTAACCGAAAATCAAGCACAAAATATTATAGGCGAGTAACTTTGGTTGTAGCGTAAATCTGCAGTAGAGGGTGTACATACATTACCAATAGGTAACAATCTCCCTCACGTGATGGAGGATTTTAGTTGGAGTTTATTAATAAGTTCCTAACTTCCGCTTACTCCATTTGTGCATCTTATATCGAAATATTACCAAAGAATGACACTTGCTGCCAACTATTCCATGGAATGTGCCCTTGGCTTACCCTACAACTGCTTGAAAGCTGGCTGGAAACCTGAATGTACACACTTAATTGCCCAGAACAATCACGCCTTCATGATTAGTCTACCGTTCAAGAGATGATCAAAAGATACAAATAATTGCGAGCACTTTCTAAATGCCTCCGTCTTTTCCCTCATGATCAGACATGTTAGCAGGACCCACATGAAATCAGTTGTGAAGCAGGGCTCGATAGGAGCAGGACATAGTGTGGATTCTCTAGTAAAACACCTCCACAGCCCTCTCCACCAAAGCCTACTCTGCCCCCTACCCCTACCAACACAGTTTACCATTTACGCCTGCCAACTATCAACCCTCTCTCTGCCCCGACCCAATCTTCCAAACCGGTCAGGAGGCCTACATGATGGGCCAAGTCAAGCAAGTCCTATCATCTGCAATTAATTTATTCTGGTAACTGAAGAAAGGCAGAGCACACAGCTGTGAACTATTGACTGTGTGCCCAGCCCACCACCACCTAGCTGCATCTTGCTCAGTGCCACCCAACTTCTCACTGGCTTCACACTGCATATTGAACCCTCACATAACCGACAGAAGCCACAAAACTTAGCATCAGGCTTTACACCACAATCCCATCTGCTTGTGGCCTTGCTAAACAAATCACTGGGCATCTTAAAAGTAATCTTTTAATGGTGCAATACTCATGCATTGGAATGCAACTTATACCATGTGTACAGGTGCAGAAGGGGGGACGGACACACAGGTGGCATAGTGATTGCTATAGACTTATTTGGTATAATAAAAGAGAAAACATACATTTCGCTATATCGATGAGGGGTTTCCCTGCCCCCTGCCGTTAACGAAAGTGTCAATGTGTCGGTCAGGATGACTCAGCAACTTAAAGAGTCCACCCACATGTGTCAACATGTCCCCCATCTCTGTCCCTTACACTTAAAACTAAACTAATAAGTAGCACCAAAGTTCTTGGTCCAAGAGAATGACTCCCTGCTGCTGGACTGGGTGGCACATTTCTGGTTGCAAGTTCCTTACCAGGGGGAATGACTCCCTTCCCCCTAGTTTTTGTACTCCACAAACAAAAGGATTGCAGTTCTTATAACACTGTGTCAGAAAGTTCACTATTTTATTACCCAAGGGGCAATGACTCCCTTCCCCCGCTGGATCACTGGTTTGATCCTCCTTGTGGGCTCAACTACCAGGAGAATGGCTCCTATCTCCGGGCTTTCTTTGGCTTTGCTCTCACAGTTCAGAACACAAGGGGGAAATTCTCCCTTCCCCCAGCCCCAGTGTATACTTAGTTTCACAGTTCAGCCCTCTAGTGGTTTGTTCTGGCAGACCTGGTTCACTCCCCTGCCAGGTACTGTCCCGGGGAGGATGACGCATACTGGTCTTCTCTTGTGGGTGCAGGTCCCAGACCTGTAGCTCCTTATTTTGTGGATTTGGCAGACCTGGATTGCTTTTCTTCCAGGTACTGCCACGAAGGTTGACTTGCATTGAGTTTCGATTCTCGGGTGCTCGACCCTTCCCTGGTTGTCAGTGGCTCTGCTTGACCCCCAGTATGAGGGGGACTAACTCTAGATTTGCGTGCGGGTCCCAGACTCTTGGTGGCCAGTGGTATTTCCATTACCACTGTAATGAGGGATTCTATCCCTGAGGCTATGCTTGGCTCTTGACTCCACCCGCCGGGTTCCCCCTGTTTCCACTTACCCATTTCCCAATGGGGACACTTCACAGGCTCTTCCAGGGTTTGTGCTTCTTCTTGCCAGCCTCACCAGTTGCCTTCTGATCTGACCGGCTGCTTTCTCCAGCGGCTCCTCGAGCCCCGCTGTTTCGGCATCTGTGAGGTCTCGCTCCCCACTCAGGAACAGTGCCTGTTTGGACCCGGTGGTCCACCTCAGAACAAGTGGGGGACTGCCACTCCTTCGGCTGTCCCGGTAGGAGTTGGTCTCCTGCTGGGCCCTCTGCTGCTTCAGCGTCGGTGACGTCTCGCCTTTCTGCTCCCTTCACCCGGTTTGAACTTCCCGGGTAGCTGACGCAGACTCCTCCGCAGTAGAAGACGTCGAGTCATTCTTCAGTTTATTTATTATAGGGCTTGTCCCGCACCCTGCTTAACGTCATTCCTGGTTAGTGGCTCCATGGTAATCGGTATGCCTCTCTTAAGCCACCTCGTCTTAGTACTTTTATTTTCGTCAGCTTTCCAGGCACTGCAGCAATAACTGGACCTATTGGTAGATGGTGAATCTTCAGGTTTGCGAGGTACATGAAGTATTGGGTAAGGTGCTGGGGTCTAAATAGTAGGGAGGTGTGCAAGGTGTTGGATGAGGGTTGTTCTGCATTCTCTCTAGGTGTTCATCCAAGTCCCAAGAGAGAGCGTCTCTGCCCATGACATCCCCCCACTGAGTAACACCCCCACGGGGGACTATCTGGTAGTGGCCTCACCTACCTGGCCTCATGGGTATGGGCTCCCCCCTCTGGGAGAAGGGACGACATCAAAGGATTTGTCACAATACCAGAAACCCATTTGGGTGCTACAATGATCTACTGAACGTTCACTCAGTGCTACAAGGCCACACAGTTTAGCACTTTACAAATACCAAATAAGAATGCCATCTATTATTTTCCCTTTCATTATGTAGATTTCTTTCTGGTGAAGACTGTGCACGCTTGAAAATGTTACCAACTAAACAGACAGATTAATGTGGAAAAGTAAAGACATCCTTGTTCTAAGACCTCATTGTGTCGTGAACCCCCAACTTATTTTTACATAATTGCATTGATAAATCTTTCTTACTTCGAAGTCTCATTTGGAATAGCCTTTTGCGTTTCCTTGACTCAGAATGCAGAGTTAAAGGGATCCTAAACCGATGCACACAAATGTTGAACACATAAAATGTTGATGGGAAGAACCGGAATCTTCCCAAAAGGTATTGCTGTGCTCCTGGGGAAATGAAGGGCGGTGAACCCCATACAATACGTTTTACTCTGATTGGACCTCTTGTAATTTGAGTATTGGCAAAGCGCCGATTCACATACCCAACTGCTTCTAATGCTAATGGCACATGACTCTAGTGCCAAAAAAGGAGTAGATATGGATATCACCAAAATAAAGATTTTGAGCGCATAACTGAAGACCCTGGAGATTCAAAACGCTACCAATGTCCACAGGAAGGAGTGCACCAAAAATGTCTTGTCTGGCCTGGCCTACAAATTGGAATGAAGGATTAAGAATATACGTTAAATGGAGGAGTAAAGCGATCCGCTCAAAAGAGCAGGCTTTCATTTAGCCACCAGGAAAGGGGGCACCAGAAAAATAAGCCATTTAAATATGAAGCAGCACATCTCAAAAACCAATGCAGCTGTGGACCGGCCACCGGCGTATACGTCAAATAGAAGACTAAGGTACAAACTCTACATACCTGGAGTTGATGTGCCAAACCTGAATACATGGCAAGAACCACATAGTGATGCGTGTTGGACGGGATGAACAGAAGGGTACAGTATAGCTCACTGGGCTTAAAGAAGGAGCTCCAGTACCACACAAGGTTGTGCGTCCAAACTAAGCGTGTACTCCCAACTACTCCTAGGATTCACCACGACCTCCCCAAGAGGAAGGGTAGGTAGAAACTTGGGATCAAAAGGTAAACATGTTTAAACAAAATACACCAAAAAGGAGTCCAAGATGAAAGGGAAAAAAGCAAGGGGGCACACACTTATCTGACCAACTAACTCTGGGTACTCAGTCATTTTACTGAAAACAGAGTGGTACATTTCACCCAAGTACCCAACACCGGAAACACCGAAATGATTAATTACATGTATATGGGGTAGTGGGGTAAAGGGGTTAAAATTAGTAGGGATGTGGTTGGGGTGGCGTTCTAAGGGTGGAAATTAAAAGAAGAAATTGGTTGCAATGAAATGTACCACTCTGAAATATGGGTCGCTAACATCACATATAACCCTACCTTTGTGATGACACAATGGAAATGGAGAGAGTGGTGCCTGGTGGAGTGGGGGGGGGAACAGGGACAAAAGGACTAGGGTCAAGATTCATGACATAAGAGGTGGGAAGAGAGCCAGCAGGGACATGTGAAATTCAGGCCAGAGTGCAGAGAGTAGATCCCCAGAACACAGCCACGATGGGACTGCTAGCAGACAGCAGCGAAGACGGAAGCACAAGAGGCAGGGGCCAGATTGCACAGATGGAAGGAAGGGGCGCAGAGGGAGCACTTTGGCTGTGAGGCAAGAGAAGGTCTCATATATGCAATTAAGGCCCGCTCTGGTGTCATTGTTCTGAGTCTGACATGCCAATAAATTAATGAGAATGGAGTATTATGTATATGCCAAATAAAACTATGTTGGATCTTCTGTCCGATGAGGTAGAGCGCGCAGGGTACTATTCTTCTAGGGGAGATGCTTAGAGGATATGGAGACATTCATTCCATCAGGAGGAGACATGTGGACATTTTTATCAGGACTGTCTGCTCACAATTTGACTTTTATATCTGAACTCAGAACAGCGAAGAGAAGAGACTGGCAATCAGTTAAGAAGCCAAAGAATGGTCCCTTTAAATTCAGAAAAGCTTGTGGCGGGAACAATCTCCTGCCAGCACTGTGCAACAGGGGACCAGATTTAACTTTTATTGGGGACACTTCTTCTGCAGCCCTCACCAGACTGCCACAGCTGCCCAGATTACATTGCACCGGTCAATATGACTTCATACAGTGATACATACACGTTATTTTATGTTTCCGAGCAGGTGGTGAAGCTTTAGTTAAAATAGAAGCTAACAACCTACCCCCAACCTCTGAGGAACTGGGTTTACCTCTTGATGTGTGCTCTCAGTGCTGCTGCACTCCTCTCTGTGGTTCTCCTCGTCTGACCTCTCCAGGCTCTCCCGCTGTCTGTGCCCACCACCATCCGGGACATTCCTGGGGCTAGGGTCCCGCCTGCCCCGTCCAATGGCTGCAAGGCTCGCTGCCTCCCGCGAGGGCCTCCTGCTCGTTCGGCCAATGGTGCCGTCCCCAGCGGTAGGGAACATGCGCTGCTCCTCAATGCGCAGGGGGTCCACCGCCTCCGTGCCGCTGCCGTCCGTCTTGGTGTATTCTGCACACAGGTTCAGGATGGTCTCCAGCCGCTGGCGCTCCTGGAAAGGGCCATAAGAAGAGCAGATGAGCAAATGCAATGTACACTTGATAGACCGAGGCCAGAGCAAACAGCAGCACTCCTATCTCACACGTTGATCAACATAAACCATTGACTTGAATGCTACTCCAGTGCTCAGATATCGCATATTTGCTCCTTAAGAGCACTGAATCGGTGCCAGCCCCAGGTCTGTCAGCACACTGTGCAGGATTTGTGCACCCATCACCCCTGCTCCACCCACCACAAATGTAGAACAGCACAGGGCTCCGTTCTGTTCTTTGGCTGATACTAAAACAAGTATTAGCCCAACATAACTGAGCCCCCAACAGAACTGAGCCCCCTACTGTTCTTGTAGTAAAGTGTGTTTAAGGGCACCTTGCCTCCAGCTCAGTGTCATGTAAAAAGCACCTATTAAAGAATCATAGGCACTGTTTACATGACACTTAGCTGGAGGCAAGGTACCCTTTATTTGCTGCACTGTGGGGTGCCCTTTATTTGCTGCGTCGTGGGGATGCACTTGTGCTGCCGCATCCTCTGAGCGCACCCTGAGCCAGCGCTGCCAAGAATGTCCTGCGCAACAGTTCCAATATCTCCCACACACTACGAAACAGCTTGGATACATAAAATGCATGCGCCCCCTACTCAACAGCTCCAATGTCATACGTTCCGATATCAAATGCACACCACTCAACGAGTGAAATCACACACACCCCGCTGGACATCACCAATTTGACATATGTAGCCTGCTCAACAGCTAACAGATGACATCCAAAGCGGCTCAACAGCTGACAATACGCTGCTCATCAGCTCCGATATCACATATCTGATGGCTGGCCACGTACCCTGGCATGTAGTGGCTCATTTATCACACACAGCTACCGGTGCAGTTACACTTCTATATAACGCACACTCCTGTAGAATGCATTTCCTTTCGGTTGGAAGAGATGCTGCACTGTCATTCGATTATGCTAGGATCTAGTGCCATGACGTTTGGTGGTCGTATTTTAAGGCAATACTATTCAGCTCAGTTAGGCCTTGTTATGATAGGATCTGTGAGAATGCTTTGCTTTCTTTGGTAGGCTACAGCACGATAGTTTTTGCGATTGCATTTTGTTATGTTGGGTCTTTTTTTTCTACCTCCATCATGTGAACTTATGCCATGCTAGGCAAAGTTACCACCCTCACAAACTATCCATGACCCACCAGGCCAAACTTCAGCCCTTCCCCAAGAAAAAAAATGTCTTATGTTTTATTGTGTTTATAGTATACATGATACCATTCCCAAAAGAATAAAGAGAAATCAACACTTTAATTATTCAAAGACCTTAAAAGTCACCATTACAAGTTCATCCCAATAAAGGTAATACAAGAGGACGATTCAAAACATCCATCAATAAATACGGTGACATAAGTGCACATACTTCACTTTATACCTTCTGAACATCCGAACCTTAGCCCCAATCATAGCAGCATGTTGGGTCCATATCCGCTAACCACATGTCACAATTCTATCACTCTAAAATACCCTGTAAAATGGCATTACCATATACAGCCACCCCATGCAGATCCTCAAATATGTTCATAAAGAATGTCACCAGAGCAACTAGGGGCGCTACCTGCACCCCTATCATTGATCTGTTCCACAGAGTTTTGTTATTATCGTTGAGATAGCATGAACAAATGGCCCTAGGAACTTTATCCTCAGCATCACGGTCATTTCATTCCCTCCCCTCTCTCCAGGATGAGATAGCATGAACAAATGGCCCTAGGAACTTTATCCTCAGCATCACGGTCATTTCATTCCCTCCCCTCTCTCCAGGATGAGATAGCATGAACAAATGGCCCTAAGAACTTTATCCTCAGCATCACGGTCATTTCATTCCCTCCCCTCTCTCCAGGATGAGATAGCATGAACAAATGGCCCTAGGAACTTTATCCTCAGCATCACGGTCATTTCATTCCCTCCCCTCTCTCCATGATGAGATAGCATGAACAAATGGCCCTAGGAACTTTACCTCAGCATCACTGTCATTTCATTCCCTGCCCTCTCTCCATGATGAGATAGCATGAACAAATGGCCCTAGGAACTTTATCCTCAGCATCACGGTCATTTCATTTCCTCCCCTCTCTCCAGTAGGAACTTTATCCTCAGCATCACGGTCATTTCATTTCCTCCCCTCTCTCCAGGATGAGATAGCATGAACAAATGGCCCTAGGAACTTTATCCTCAGCATCACGGTCATTTCATTCCCTGCCCTCTCTCCATGATGAGATAGCATGAACAAATGGCCCTAGGAACTTTATCCTCAGCATCACGGTCATTTCATTCCCTCCCCTCTCTCCAGGATGAGATAGCATGAACAAATGGCCCTAAGAACTTTATCCTCAGCATCACGATCATTTCATTCCCTCCCCTCTCTCCACGATGAGATAGCATGAACAAATGGCCCTAGGAACTTTATCCTCAGCATCACGGTCATTTCATTCCCTCCCCTCTCTCCATGATGAGATAGCATGAACAAATGGCCCTAGGAACTTTATCCTCAGCATCACGGTCATTTCATATCCTCCCCTTTCTCCATGATGTTTTTGACTCCTACTTCCCCACTAAACCCACCAAAATACAGGACACCGTGCCCACCATTCTCTCTCTCTCTCCTAGCCGTGCCCTCCCATTTCTCCCCCATACCCCCTGAAATTCCACCCGTGCTATCCCTTTGCTTCGGAAATTGTTAAGGAACTTGCATACATCAACTCTGCTGATCTCGCTTGCAAAGAATCCAAGTGTTGACACCAACATCCCCTCATTCTATAGACCTGCCCTGCTCCTTCACACCAACACTCTTGAGAGTAGTCTTTGACCGCAGAGTACACTATTTCTAGGTACGCTCACTTGCTGACCACCCCCAATCGGTATTCTGGTCCAGCACTCATCCAGGCCATCCATTCTCTTAGCACTGGTCATCACTCTCACTGCTCCTCCATTCATCCTATTAAACCCACTGCCTTCAACATTGTGGATTATCCCTCGCTCCTTCAAACCCGCCCTCCTTAGTGTCAAGGACACTGTATTAAGCTGGGTGCCCTCCTATCTCCGACTGGTCCTCCTCCAAATCATGGGACTCCAGCACCTCCTCCCCAACACCCCTTCCAGTGGGTGTTCCTCATAGGCCCACTCCGCTTGAGCATATTCACCTCCTCACTCAGCAAACTCAGTTCCCCCTTTGGCTTGAAACATCAACTCTTTGCAGAAAATACTTGGGTATTCTTCTCCGTCACCCCTGCAATTACAGAACACATAACCAACTACTGAATGGCTCTATGCGGCCTCATGCTAAACTTTTCAAAGACAGTCATCTTTCACCCTGCCTCAAAAAAATGACAATCCCACTCCCTCTCCCATCTCATTTCCCCCTCATTTCCTCACACATGGAGCTTGACATTGGGCTTCTTTTCTATAGATACCCGAAACCCTATTAGTTCATCATGGTCACTGCAGCCAGACAGTCACCTACCTACACAGTCCTGGGACGGAGACACCATGTGACCAAGTTCCTCCCATACACACTTGTGTTAGTGGGACCAACTAACCCTGAGACGAACTCCACTTTGCCACAATCCACGACTTGCTGTGCCTCTCCGTTGCTGCAGAAGCCCAATGCCAGGGTTCAAGTGTACATAACAGAGTGCAACGTCTGCCGTGCAACAAAACCTGCCAAAAGCTCCAGAAGCCTCCTAAGGAAACTCCAGAAGCAGGAAATCCATCACCAGAGTCCTGGACCGAGGGAGCAAGGAAAGTCCAACCAGAGATATTCAATCTGCATCAGCGCTGTTGGCGAGGCGCTGAAACCGCAAAGTGCTGCTGAATCGAAGAGAGACTGTAGCTGCTAAAGTTTCTTCCAGAGTACTGCCGCAGGAGAACTCCAGGCATCCTCCCTCTTGTCCCCGCGACTGAGGCTCAGGAACCAAGGTCTGCTTGGCTGCAGCAAGACGACATCCAGCTGGACCACTTACAAACCAAAGGTACTGTTTGGGGTTGAGGGTACTTACCTTCTCACCTTAAGTCGTGGTTTCTCACTTCAGATTTGCACTTGCTTAACTTTGAGCTGATTTCGACTCCCTTTGCACAGGCCTAACGGCTTGTGTTCCTACAGTGATTTTCTGCTATCAGACTTTGTGAAAGACTTTTATCCAAGAAGAGCAACAGAGCTATAGACTTTGTCCAAATGACTTTGGCTGTTCTGGCTCCCTAAAGGCACTCTTGTGAATCCATTGACTTTGACATTGTTTGTCCTTCTAGAGGCTGTCATTTGTTGAACACGTTTACTGCTGGGAAAAGCTTACCTTAATTTCATTGGGGGATTCAATTTGTCCTCACTTGATAAGAAAGTATGTTCTAACCTTTCTATATCTCCTTAACCCTTCCTTTTGGAAACACAGCATCTGAAAAGTATATTGGTGATAGGTGTTATATAGAAATGCAGTACTATCCTTGTTATTGGAGTCACTTCAGGGTGTAGGAGAAAAGTATTAGCATACCCAAAGAGTAATCACCAATCTTAGTGATTTTGAAAAGTAAGTGATTCCAAAGTTTGCTTGAACCGTTACAACCATTTGCCTTTTTAAAGAATGCTTAGCTAAAACATATGTGTAAATAAATAAATATTTATAACTAAAACCATGAGTGTTAGTGGTAGTTGGTTACTTGTATTTACCAATTTCATCTGTACAGCTCACATTTACCCCTTTTGAGATAGGCCTGGCTGTAACACGACCAACTTGTGTAGTACAGACCTATACCAAAAGGTGGGTTACCTAATACCAAGCAGCTGAGTCTTATGTAGTCTCACACAGTGTGACTGCACCAATTCTTACTCAACACTGGGGTTGGCTGTGATGGAAGGTCGTAAGTGTACAGAGAAGAGGAGACATCTTGAGCCTTCCTCCTCACCTCGCTCCCTAGTGGGGAGAAAACCCCACTAGCACTCCAGGCCACACATGTAGGAGGCAGAGGGGGTACGCCTTGTCCAGCAGTCGTTGGTGGAAGCCATACATCTAGCCCTGCCTACTTCCACTAGCTCAGGCGTACCAGGACCCTTCTTCCAACTACCGGGCCACTGAGGCTCTGGATGGGGACCAAGCTGCAGATGTCAAGGATGATGGACAGGCGCTGCTTAATGAGGCAGAGGAGGCTGCAGGAATATGTTATGGCAAATGTGTTAGCGTGAAGTCCTGAAACTGCTATTGGACCAGATCAGGGATACCAAACCCTGACTGTTGCCATGGAGAAGAAATGGTTTAAAAAGTTCAAAAGGGGCTCCCAGTACAACCTTTCCCCTTTATGAGGACATTGAGAATCTGTTAATGCGCGAATTGAAGGACAAAGAGAAACAGTCCTTTCCTCACCATCTATTCAAATTCTACCCTTTAGAGGTGTTTGACGACAAGTACCCGGGGAACGTGAAGGCGAATCCCCAGATGGGGGTCCGCATTGGCTAAAATAATTTCTTCCCCTGATGAACCCCTGCCCATGGATCCAGTGGACAGGAAGGTGGAAAACTCCCTGAAGCGTATATATTCTGCATTGAATTTAATTGTCCGGGCGGGTGCGTATTCAGCAAATACGGACCAGTCCTTGATGCTGGATTTTCAGAATCTTCAGGTGGCTTATCTGGAGGGTGAAGACGCTGCCAAATCCCTGCTTATGATGGATAAGCAGGTCCAGTTTAGGCATTAACTATCATGTGCTGATTAAGTCGGCAGATAATTCCACTATTGCGGCCAGAAGACACATTTAGCTTAGATCCTGGAAAACAGAACCCAGCAGAAGAGAACCGTTACCAGGTTACCCTTTTTTTGGGTCCAGGTCTCTTTAGACCTCAGTTGGATTTTGTTCCTCGAGATGTCGCAGAATGACCATAATCATGCCCTCTCGTATCGCAGTTGCCCAAGGTTTGTGGGGCAAGGATCAGCAGGCTGCAGTATGCGGTCACAGCACCAACGCACAGCTGCTTCTTTCGTAGCAGAGGATGCAGCCAGTTGAGGAGGGGTAAGGCCATCCTGGCACAACCTCTAACTGACCAATGCATTCGCCGGGGCAATCAAAGCCCCGGCTATCTTGGGCGATCTGTGCCGGTGGGCGGCAGACTCTTTGTTCATGTCGGCCTGGTGGGATGTACTGAACAAATGGGTGTTGAACAATGTACAGGCATGGTACACAATCAAATTTATGACACTTCCTTCCGATGCTGGGGTCCAGAATACACCTGTGCCCAGGGAAGCATTGAAGAGTGCGGCTCTTCTGGAGGGCATCCAACGATTGTTGCGAAAGCAGGCTGTGTGGTCCCCAGGAAGGAAGAACTCCAGGAGGTTTTTCTCCATATTATTCCTAGTGTAGAAGCCAACAGGGGAATTTGGAACCGTCATGGACCTCAAAGCCCTCAACAAATGTGTTGGCATAGCACGGTTCAAGATGGAGATGGCCAATCATGTGATCTCCCCGATACAACCTACAGGGTGGCAGGGGTTAGTTCATGGTGATGCCCCACAGATCTTCACCAAGAATTTAGCCCCAGTGATGGGGGTTCTCCACCATACCGGACAATCTCTTGGTTCAGGCCACATCTGAGGTGGAAGCCGTGGCCCAAAATGGAGATAGTGTGCACCGTTCAGTCCCATCACAACTTCAAACTCCAAAAAGGCAAACCTGGTGCCAACACAGGAGCTGGTCTTTATGGGGATTAATTTCAAAGTGGCTGCCAAGTTGGCTTGTCTTCCCATCCCAAGGATGCACTTACTCCAGTCTAATTTGTGGGATCTGCTCAGCCACGGCCAGGCCCAGATATGGTGGCTACAATCCGTTCTAGTGCCTTGGGCCAGGTTACATATGCACCCACTGATGTTTCATCTGGCTGCCTCCTGGTCACCAGGGATTACGAGCGTGACTGATTGCCATTACCCTCAGCTTGCTCTCCAGTTGCAGTGGTGGCTCGGAACCTCCTGAAAGGCGTTGATTTAGAATCTCCTGCGCCGAAGGTCATCACGACGGATGCCAGTCTGCAGGGTTGGCAGAGGAACCCTTAAACAGGTTTGCACGAGGGAAGTGGGCCCCCATTCAAGCTTTCCAATCATCAAAATGGAGAGAATTGCAAGCAGCTCACCGAGCGTTGCAGTCCCTACGACCATGGATCAGTGGGCATCATGTCTTAATTCGGACAATCGGTGCAGAGAGCCTACCTGAACAAAAAATGAGTCGCAAGTTCCCATACTCGTTGGACTATCATCTGGACCCACACATTTTTCAGTAGATAACCTAGAAGTGGGGAATCGCTTGGTTTGACCGGTTAGCGATGGGCAACCGGCAAGTCTGTTACTATGGGACTCTTGTCAGGCCCCAATGTTTGGATCCAAAACACACCGTTGGAATAGTGGCCTTCTGTACACCTTCCCCCCCCCTCCTTTTGCTGGTGCGAGTTCTCCGAAGGCAGAGGTGATGCAGGGGGGCGCCCGTGGCCCTGCATGCCATGGTTCCCCCTGCTATGTCTCCTAGCAGTGGTGTCACTGTGGGTTTTTCCAATAGATTCATCCCTGCTTCTCAGCCCACATTTGTTCCGGGACACGTTTTAGTGGCTGCATCTAGTAGCATGGAGATCGAGCGTCATGGTCTCCAGTGCTTAGGGATGTCCCATGCAGTGGCGACAGAAGTCCAAGATTGCAAGTGACCAGCAACGCTCTCCACTTACAGTCATCACTGGACATCCTTCATGGTGTGGTGCTTGGATCCGGAGATTTTTACTTGGGCTTGGCACCAGCAATGTTGACCTCACAATGGGTGGCTGTGGTCCATTGACTGACCTGGGCTCTGTTCATCCGTATGTAAACAGGCTGCTCAAGAGCTTCCGCTTGAAGAAACTGAGGAAGCGTGCGGTGGTGCCTCAATTGGACTTGCCTCTGGTGCTTTCGTCTGCTGCAGATAGCCCCCTTCAAACCCTTCCAGGAACTACCCGTTAAGTTTCTGGCATGGAAGGTTGCCTTTTTGTCAGCCATCGGTTCCATGTGTTAAAAATCGTGGCAAAAATGGCAGCAGACAAAAAAATTGTGGCAAAAAGGCTGTGGTTTTGCTGCCACAATCCATGTAAAGGATGCGGGGGCACCCCCGCAACCCACGTACCCATTATACCATTTAAGGAGAGCGGGGGACACCCCCGCTCCCCTTAAATGGTGTATGGGGTACACCTTTAACGGGTGAAACCACTGCATTTTGACGCGATTTTTGTACAGGTGACATTTTTGCCGCGATTTTATCACTGCATACCCAGCCATCACTTCAACGCAACGAGTATAGGAGCCAAGTGCACTGTTGGTGACGGACCCATATTCGCAGTTCTTTGAGGACAAGGTGGTGTTGCGCCTCGACCCCCCCCTTTGTTCCGAAGATCCCGTCATCGAACCAAATGAATCGTGAGGTCATGTTGACTTTTTTTTTAGCAACCCCTCCACTCCAGAAGAAGAGTCCTTTCACGCGCTGGATGTGAAGCAAGCCATTTCTATTTTCGTTCAACAGACTTTACCATTTTGGGAATCTCCCAGTCTCGTTGGCCTTCGGGGGTTTCCACAAAGGGTAGGAAGCCATCTACTATCTACTACTACCACCATCAGTCGCAGGATTAAGGCAACCATAATGGAGGCTTATGCCCACACTGGGACTGTTGCACAGAGGAGGTCCAGGGCAGATGCACAAGGGGGTTTGTGACGTCAAGGGCTGAGGCCCAAGGACATTTGCAACATGACTACATGAGCAAACGCATCCTCCTTTGTGGTCCATTATAGACTACAATTGGGGGCGGGGGGAGCTTCTCAGAGCCATCTGGACCACAGTGCTGGCCTTGGTATGTTGGAGGTGCTGGTGTTGGTGTTGGTTTCTACCCATCATTTAAGTATGTTTTCAGTCCTGCTCTTTGGGTCCATGTGGTTCTTCGCTCCCAGTTACTGCTGTGTACGCCTTCATTTAGTAAGGACTGTGGCTAGAGAAACTGTTTGTTATAGAAAAAACTTGAGCTAGCATTTCTTTCCTATATGGTTGCATGTGTGCTTTAGTAACTGGATTTTTTTGTTATAATAAATGCAGAAAAATATTGGTTGAGAATTATCTTTTATATGACAAAAAAATAAATGTGGATAAATGCATTAAAAAAAGGCCCAAAAATAAAATATGGATAAATACAGATGGAAATGGCAGAAAAATAAATACCATAAAACCGGAAGCCTTACTCATTATGTGGCCCTCTTGATGTTTTGGACTTCATCTGCCATCACTCTTCGCCAGCATAGTCGGTGGCAAAGTATCATGGGAGTTGCAGTTCAATACATCTTTTGAAGTCAGCAGACATGGGAACGGGCAGAGTTGGAGTAGCCAGAGAGAGGGGTTCCACCATCTTCCCTTCTGCTAGGGTCCTCTAAAACTTCCTGCTCACCCAATTTCTTGCAGACAAAAAGACTAAGGTATGATGTCAGAAGGCAAACAACACTTGTTACAATAGCCTGGATTGGGCCCCTTATTGCAGGCTGCACTGGACCACTTTTCTGTGACTTTTTCCTTCATGAGGAGAGTAAACGCTCCCTTTAGCGGTTTCATATTTGGGACTCTCATACGTAAAGCGAGATCCACTTGACTTATGTTCGTAATACAGACTATTCCAAAGTACTCTGCCATAGAGGTGAAGTCAAAAGGCATTCAAGGCAGAGGCAAGCTATTCTCAATGTGGGGAGTGGGGGGTGACACTGATGTATACCAAGTCGCATCACCTGCCAGTGAACTGGATCCAGAATCCTGCTCACTGCCTGCAGATGCCCGACAAAATACCTGGAGTGGAAATGCAGAACTAAGGTCTCACTTTCTCCCTGGAGACCCTGGATTGGGCCTCCAGGCAACCCAGAAGTTGTTGGAACACTATTGCATCGCCTCGTGACACCAACGAGTCGGTTTGAATATGCTCAACACACTTTGACCTGCTACAAACCAGTAGTGCTGCTTTTGGCACTCTATGCTTCTTCGTACTGCTTAGCAGCGCTTCAAACCATCCACATGATGGCTCTTCCGACTGAAGGGGATCGCCTCATCCCGATCGCTGGCTCGATTCCATTGAAGCAACTGATTCGAATGCAGACTCGATCTGCTGGAAGCCACTGACTTACCGGTCTCAAAAACCAACTTGACCCAGCGGAAGCATAGCTTCACTGCCAATCTGGCCACTGCATATAACCACTGGAAGCTATCAGCTCCTCTGCCTGAAACACGGACTCTACTCAATGGGAGCCCACACATCGCACTGACCAGACACTGGCTCGCCAGTGGGAGCGCACGTCTCACACGTCTCAACATCAGTTCGATTTCAGAAAAGGCCTCTAGAAACCTAGCTCCTGCTGATAGGAACCATAACTGTGTTTTGAAGAAGATTTAACAGTGTCCAAGAGTAGACTGAACCCAGATAATGATGTATCATGCACAAAGATTAGACTAAAACAGGTGGCATATGTTTTTACACACAATGCAGCGTAAACTCCCGCAGGATAGTCAACACCGACAGCAGCCGCAGCTCATTTTAGAGCTTGTAAACAATTCATAAGTACATTTTGTTTGTATTCCTGATTTTACAGCCCCAGCTAAAAATAGCCTGGAAACCAAAAGGTATGTATTCATAACGTTGGTATGGCTGAACTCACAAAGGAACGCGACAGACTCACTAAGGACAGACTGAGGGCAGTCCGGTAGAGCTTACTCACAGAGGACAAAGGCATGTTACACACTGGCTCTGCCATGTTCTCTGTGAGGGGGGGGGGGGCGTTCGGGGAATGGGCGTGGGGGGGGCGCATTTATCAACTGCCATTGTAAAAAGCAGTAGTGTCTGTCACCCAAATCTGTAGGCGGTAGGACTGCTTAAAAAGCAGTAGCCTACAGCCTAAATCTGTAGGGTTGGCAAGTATGGGAGAGTGCTGTCAAGGCTTGCCAGCGACATGCTCGTTCTCGCATCAGTGCTGCGCGGGCACGAAGAAGAACCTGCCAATAGCCAGAAAGCAGTAAAGGCGGCCTTTCAGTAGCCCACGTACGGTCTCAGGGGGCAACCCTGGCTGGCACGGGGCATGGCACCATCACTGCACTGACTTTCCTACCTGCTGGCTGCAGCCCGGGCCCTTTCCATGGCCTCGGGCCCGGGATTTCAGAATGCTCGCTTCTTAGCCCGGCTTAGTAATCAGGGAGCGGCCGCTTCCCCGCCTCCCGTCTGCGCAGCCCCGGGCGCCACATTCCGCAGCCACGCCTCGCGCACACCGTGCAGGTGTTCCTGCCGCTGCTTAAAGGGACAGAGTACACCTAGCCTGTGTGCGCAAAACAAGGACACGCATGCGCGTGACCCTTCACACCCCCCCCCTCCCTACAGTGGCAGCTGAAGGGTGAGGCGAGCTTGGCTTGCTGACTGGGAGGTCAGGTCGCGTGCACGGGTGCTGCGAGGTCAGCAGCAGCATGCTCGCGCCCCAGTGAGGAGGGCAGCTTCCTCAGGGTGTCCAGATTTTATGTACAAAAGTACCCATCGCGTGCTCACCCACTCGTGAAAAGTTCAGATAACTACAGATTGTGTAAAATACTGCTTTTTTGGCTGTCCAAGTAAAATGCTAATCAGTATAGTTTAGGTCATGTAACCACGAATTCTCCATTTCTTATTAATTTTCTTTGTGTTCTTTTTCTTTTCTTTTTTACCAGCAAACTTTTTTTAAACACTTGAGATTCAGAAATGGTGGCTCTCCGTGTATACCAATAGTTGAGTGTTTTGACTTATGACCCAGGACCCATATGTACATCAAAGGGTCTCAGTTATAAGTCTATCTGGGAGGGTCTTGGTAAAGGTTGCAATGTTCCTTGCTCTGCCTGCTAAACATTTTCAATGCAACTTTGCATACAGTGCATACAAAGAACGGGGTCATTCTTTAAGAGACAATATAATAAACACAGAGGAAGGACAACAAAGGGTGAGCACTGAAAAATATATAGTGGAGACCAGAATAGTAACCCGCGCAGGTAGAATGACCTGCAGCATCACATTTCTTTTCCATTACACCTACATTTGAGGACATCGCTACACTATTTCACTGCTATTTTTTGTTTGTATTCATTTTAGGAGCAAATTTGAAAAGTCCAAAAGTGCATGTGTGGATTATTTTTCAGCGCACGGGTGCATTCACGATACATTTGAAGGAGGCGCACTTTGAACAAGAAGTGGGAATTGCTGTATGAGTTTTTGTCACTCAAGGCTGTCCTCGATTGCACCAACCCTTCTTTTCATTCAACTCCTACTGAATTCCCTGCTTTCGCGATTACATATATTTTTTCTCCCTTCTTTTCCTCACTCATCTGCCCATTTTTTATTCTCTGGGCATGTCAATCTTCTTTCAGCAAACGATGCTTAAGTGTAATCTGACTTGCAGTTGCCCATCAGAGAATGGCTGAAAAGCCTATTCTCACAAATGGGGCATTTTTGGCTATTTTGCAGAAGTTTGTCAGGATAGGAGGCATGGTGTGAAAAGACTGCCCTCTCTAAACGGGATGTCTGGACAGTGGACATCCTAAACTTCCCCTGATGAAGCATGGGAAAGGGTGGTGGTCAGTGTTTGCCCTGCTATGGAACATGGGGAACGGGCGGGGGGGTGGGGTCAGGTGCTCGGGCGTAACGAGCAAGAGAGGGGGTAGTGCGGGCAGCTTGCCCATCCCATTGGCTCTTAAAAGCCACACCGGGACAATGAGGGTGCTGTCCAGGAACACAGAAATGACAGGGCGGTCTTGCGATCTACAGACCCCCCTAAGCGGGATGAAGTATTCTTTAAGCACATGAAATGCAAAACAAAACCTTAATAAATATGTATATCAACTAAACCTGGGAAAATGTGTTCAGTTGATTAAATTGTCCACATCCCTGTTTCTAAATTTAACCAGTGTGTGTGATCCTGGGCAAATTATTTAATTGCACGGTCTCTCATCTGCAGCGCTGTAGTGATTCACTTCATTGCTTATGTTAATATATCATGCTATTATAAAAAAGCCTAATGACTATATAGTTGCTCCATATATAATAGTGCATTAGGTATTTTGCACCAGAGAGTTATTTGCCACTTGGCTTACTTATGGCAACATATTCTAAAATCACCTCCATGTTGCCTCCAAGTATCAAAGACTGATGATGCGCCTTCCAATGCCCTTTTCTGTGAAGTCACTTCCGTTGCTGCAATCCATATGCAAATTAGCAGGTTTACATGCATGGTATGTGTTATTACTTGGCGAGATGGCCATTAGCATCCATAGCACCGGACAAGGTCTCTAGACAAGTCTGCTCTATGAAAGTCTCTTCCAAACAAGTGCTCCCATGCTCCTCTAGAACTATCAAGTACAATATGGCCTCCCTTGCGCCAGCCTTTGCCTATTTCTATAATCACGCCTTTGCTACTGGCTCCTTCCCGCTCCCCCGCAAGCACTCCCTTGTGCATCCTCGCCTCAAAAAGCCTTCTGCCCACCCCTCCTGCCAGGCAAACTACCACCCTATCTCCATTACCTCCATCCTGAGCAAATTCCTGGAGAAGCTGGCCATCTCATAACTGATCCAACACACTTAATCTGTTGGTGGTCTCCACACCCACCAGGTTTGCTTCAGAACAGCCAGAGGCATGAAAACTGCTCTTCTGAACACCCATGAGGCCTTGCTCTCAAATCTCGATTCAAATTCTCCCTCCGTTCTTACCTGCTGGATCTATCCTCTGCCTTTGACGCAGTCAATCACTTCACCCTGACAAATCAGCTCTGTGACAACCTTGGCATCTCAGGGCTGGCACTGGGCTGGTTGATATTTTTCCTCTCTGACCGACCTTCCCAGTTTCAACTGGGCCCTCTTCTCTCCCCCATCATTCTCCACCTGATGCATCCCTCAGGGCTCTATCCTCTTGCTGTGGCTCTTCAGCATCTACCTTGTCCCTCTGGCCCACTTGATCTCCTCCTTCTCTCCTCACTTGCAGTGTTATGCAGACAACATGCAGCTCTTCTTCAAGCTTCCCTCCACTGACTCCTCTTCCTACTGTCTCATCCCCGACTGTCTGTCTGCTATTCAGGAATGGTGTGCTGCCAATGATCTTTGCCTCAATGCCAGTAAGACGGAGATCCTTCTCATTGGGACCCCAGCTCCCTCCAATCCTCTGGCTGCCCTCTATGGGTCCCCTCCCCTCACCTTCCTGTGAGGCATAAAACCTTGGCATTATCTTTGATTCCTCTCTCTCCTCTCTCATCACATTGTGGAACTTGCCAAGAAGGCCCACTATCAGCTACACCTCCTCAGAGGCATTCTCCCTTTCCTCACCTTACCCCAGAAGCTCATTGTCTCCAGAGCTCTGGTCGTCTTTAGGCTGGACTACTGCAACAGCCTCTTCCTCAATCTTCCTTTTTCCTCCCTTTGCCCTCCTCAGCTAATCCAGAACAGGACTGCAAGACTTATCCTTGACCTCAAGCCCAGGGACCGCATCTCTCCAGCCCTAAAATCTCTCAACTGGCTCCGGGTTGCTGCTAGGATCAAGTTCAAGACCCTCTGCATCATCCACAAGGCTTTCTGGGGCCTGGGACCCAGCTACATCCAACTTTCTCTTCCTAAATCCCTCCCTGCTAGAGCCCTCCAGTATTCTAGTTCTCACTGTCTACAGATCAGACGCTTCTCTAAGCAGCAAGTGGGGGGCAGATCTCTCCTCCACAGGAGCCTCCCTCTGAAATTGTCTCCCTGCCCCTCTCAGGCATGAGCCGGACCTCCTTGAGTTCCGCAAGCTCCTCAAGACCCTCCTTTTCTCTTCTTCTTGCCCTCTCCGCCTCCCCTGCAAACTCCCCCTGTCTGCTGCAGGGACTGGCTGGATGGTTCCCACTGAGTTCTATAGGGCACCAGCACCCCCTGCACTTAGCATGTGGACCCTCTCCCTGGCACTTGCCCTCCTGGCCTCCCCCTTAGCACTCTCCTAGCCCCTGTGGCCCTCTTCTCCCCCTACACCACCCACATTCACTTGCACTCACTCCTCTTTCCCTGCACTCCCCTCTCTTCCGTCTTCCTTGCACTGTGCAGGTCACCCAGACCAGTGCCCCCCCTTCTCCCTCGCAATTCTTATTTGCTGCACTTGCATGATCCGAATGTCACAAGGCCTAGTAGGACCGTTATTGTTATCTTCTCATTTGTCCCCCCACCTTTTTTGTCTTGATGCCTTGAAACACCATTTGCTGTACAGGCGCCTTACAAATATCCAATAAATAAATAAAATTTGGGGGCAGTCAGTCTAGCCCTTTCTTACTGTTGCATGTCCTTTTTTCTAGGCATCCTGTCCAGGACAGCAGTGTTGCTGTGTGCTCCTGCTCTGCCTGGCAGCCTGTAGAATAGCGGTCTTGAGCAGGTCACGGGAAGCAGTGTGGCTGTATACTCCTACTCTGCACCCTCCATGCACAATGGTGGGTATAGCAGGAGCACACTGTCTCTCACTACAGGCCGTTTACTGCATTGCAGACCCAATAAGGGGCAGAGCCAGATACAGAGCAGGAGTACGCAGCTCCATGTCCCACTCCAGGCCGCTGACTGCATTGCAGGCCCAATAAGGGGCAGAGCCAGATGCAGAGCAGGAGTACGCAGCTCCATGTCCCACTCCAGGCCGCTGACTGCATTGCAGGCCCAATAAGGGGCAGAGCCAGATGCAGAGCAGGAGCACACAGTTCCATGTCCCACTCCAGGCCGCCGAGTGCCCTGCAGGCCCAATAAGGGGCAGAGCCAGATGCAGAGCAGGAGCACGCAGCTCCATGTCCCACTCCAGGCCGCCGACTGCCCTGCAGGCCCAATAAGGAGCAGAGCCAGATGCAGAGCAGGAGCACACAGCTCCATGTCCCACTCCAGGCCCAATAAGGGTCAGAGTCAGGTGCAGAGCAGGAACACACAGCTTCATGTCCCACTCTTGTCCGAATGTTGCAAGGAGAGGGTATAGATTAAAGTCATCCTGCGGAGGGCAGGAACGATTGTGTGTCAGTTTAAGCATTCATTTTCCAAGGTATATTTGGGGTGCAGGGGGGTTTAGCAGGTCTTTTTGTGTGGTTTCCCCCACGTCACCCTGCAACTCCTTGTTACTTGGTAATGTCCAGCTTTGCACACACAACTTTCGTTTTAGCTGTTTGGTGGGGCCGTCACCAATTGGCAACTATTGTTTTGTATGGCGGAGGGCTGTGGAGCTCGAACGGAACAAGTAATGAAAGGACTAACATTCCGCGCTCTCTGTATCCCTCCACTGCCATGGATTGGTTTGGAGTGCATGTCTTACCGAGCAGGGGCATAGAAGCACATGCTCTTCCAGTATAAAGAGCACGCTACGCTGCAGTCTTGCAGTATTTTTCCTCATTTCCCTCCAAAACGCTTTGACTATCGATGGCAGTAGCTTTTATGGCAATCAAGTGAGTACCTGGACTTTTCAACAACGCTACCTGGTATATAATAGCAATACCAGCCAGTCATATCATGGGAGTCGCAGAGCAAATGATGGCATTAGCTCAGCATGTGGTGGAACTTGCTGGCAAACGCGGAAAGCCTACAAGCTGCATCTGCAAGGCCTACACACGAGCCAACATGGTTTGCTTTATCGAGGATTGCTTATTCGGCATGTAGATCAATTTTATTTATTTATTGTGCATTTCCAGTACATTGTGTTTCAAAGGGCCCACAGGGCAACAGGGAGGGTACATGGGAATGAACATCAAATATAACAATGAAAGATAGAGGCTAGGGCTTGTGAGCATTCAGAAAGTGCAAATGCAGAGAGAGAGAGAGAGAGAGAGAGAGAAGGGATGAGGGGTTGGTGGTAAAAGTGCAAGGTGTACCAGGAGGGAAGTGCTAGGGAGCGAGCAGCTGGAAGTGCCTAGGTGAGTGGTCAGCTGCCAATAAATAAGTGCAGGCCTGTGGTGCAGCGACCTCCACTGAAACAGCTCAAACTGACGAGAAATGGCATCTTTCAGCCGTGTGCCCATTCGATCACTGGCTTCTCTGCTGAGAACGGCAATAATGGAGCATGTTTTTGCTACTTGGGGCGAGTTTGGTGTGCCAAGTAATGTATTACGCATGCATCGGACCCCCAACTCACTTTACACAGACCAAGCCATAGTTGGGTACAAACGATTCACTCACTGGTCAGGTTTCCCTCAAGGTGTGTGACTCGCTAATTACTTCCAGCATGGGCTGCTACACCATGAAGACTACAATTCCCATAGGCCTCTGTCACGTTGGCACGTGAAAGAAGTGCGAGACGGAGGAAGGTGGAAACAACCCCCCACCCAACTCGGCCTGGACCCCTCCACTAAGCGTCTTGAGATTCCCCAGGCCGCACCTCTCTACCACACGTCAGCCAGAACACCAAGAGGCCCGCAGACCACCCGGGCTGCAATTGCTAGTTGGGCCAGACGTGGAAAGGGACTCGGCTGAATTACAGGTACGGTGGGGGGTCATGTAACATTAAAATAACCTTCCTACTCTAAAAGCGGAGCACCATTCTCCCCAAGCACCACGGGCATCACCAGAGCTCAATCCCTGCCCTAATCTAGGCCTGGTCACCTTATGACTTCCAGATGGTTTGGCCTGCACCCCACAGGGCCCCTCACCATTGACTAAGCTGCCTAGGGCTGATGGAGGTAGTGGAAACATCTGGGGGGGGGGGGCACAGGTTGCCCACAACTGCCCTAAACTATATGTATCCATCATGTGGCCTTCCAAATGTTTTGACAACTCCCATGATCTTCCACCAGTAGCTATGTAGCTTGGGATAATGGGAATTGGCGTTGAAAACACCTCCTGGAGAGCCACATTACGAGTAACCATGGCCCAAACCAATAGTATCAGCACACAACAGCTTCCCACTTCCAGGCAACAAAAACAGAGCAACACCTGGCAAGTCAACAATAGAGACTACACCTGCCATAAAACAATCACATCTGAACCCAACACCCACCCGAATGAAACAAATGCCCTAAGGTATGTAAAGAAGTAATATTCGAGAATAGCACCCGACCGTAAATCAATGTTACAGAGCACAGCCACAGTGTTAAATGAATAATATCAGAGGACACAAAACCTGCCCCTAAATTAACACCAGAGCACACCTGCCCCAAACCAGGCATATCAGAACCCACAATACCCACCCCTTAAACAATAAGGTCAGAGTGCAACACCTGACATAACATCTGTGGATAAGCCATCATCAGGGGACACCTAAACATAACACCTGTGCCATAATCAATGTTAGTGGCTGGCGCAGGTTACTATAAATGAGACAAACACACCGAATGGTGCGTTTGAGAGCCTTTTTTTCCAGGCCACCACGGAAAGAGAGAAGGGACTACGCGTAGTTCCTTCTCCCTGCTCTATGTCGGCCATTTTAGGTCTTTGCATTTTTTTCCTTTTACTTGAATTGCTGTCATTTTCTTTGCTTACTATGGCCGCCACGGAAAGGGAGAATGGACTAAGTTTCCCAGTCCGTGGCATCCATTTTTCGTAAAAATTTTTTGGGCTGAGAAAGGCAATGCATCTCGCAACACCATTAGTATGCCAGCCTAACAGGCCAGGGCACTAATGACAATAAGCCCCTCGCCAGCGGGCCATTACCACATAAGGTAATGCCCTTGCGTATAGCTATGGGCCCCGAGGGCATTATTTTATGCCCGGCTCTGGGTTATAGCCTAATTACATAGTACAATACAAAGCCAACTTCTAAGCCAATAATATCAGAGCTCAACATTTGCCCTATAATCAATATTAAAGCACAACTGCATCGAGCCAATAATATTCGAAGGCTGCTCCTAAACCAACAACATCAGAGCACCCATTGCCTCAACCAGTAACATGAGAACGCACTCTACGCCAGTGATACCATGCAGGTCTTGAACATACTACGGACAACCGAGAAGAAATCCACATACTTACTGATTACACGGGGTGTAACTTCTTTACAGGCTCCCTCAATGTGCCAAGAGAGGACAGGAAATGGGCAAATGGGATGGTCCAGCTATAGACCAGCAAGGGCACAGCTGGTCTCTATGAAGGACATGCGTGTCTTAAAAGGTCTGAAAATGACCAGCCAACCAGAAGGATCCCACACGGCCAAAACAAATGTCTCTATGTAGCACTCAGAGCTATCTTTAGAACTATGCAATCACAATGTTTAACACTCATCACAGAGATCATATCAAATAGTGTGAATGTTAGTGTAAATCAGTCTACGCAGCCTCCCACCCCCACCATCATTAATGCCAATCTCTATTGATGGATGGGGCATTTTCTTTCTGGCTTCCTCTTGTAGGTTCACCCCTTGTGCATATGATAAATCTATTCCAGCCCCTTTACTATCTCAGGAAGGACAGGTCCTAAAATGAGCTAAATACTGCATCCATGCTTTGGACGCCGAGTTCACCATCTCCGAATGCTCTCAGTGCAGTCCATCACTGGATGTGGCTCCACTCCCTCAGGCTGAACTCTTCAAAAAGGGAAGTCCTCTTTCTCCCAGTAGCCATCGCTCCCCCTGGACCTTTCTCCCTCACTCGAGGCTCGCATCCTTGCAGTCCTCGTGGATATCAACCTCCGACTGCAACAATTCATCACTACCACTGCCTCTTCTTATGAACCTGCTCAACATTCATAACATTTGTCCATTTTCACTTCTGTGCTCAGCAAACTTGACTACTACTCGTGTGTCCTTCCTCTGTATGGAACAAGTTACTTACCTGTAACTGTTGTTCTCCAGCATGGGTCTGGCATGGATTCACATGCTCATGAATATTCCCCGTCGTAAGGCTGGGAATCCTCAGTAAAGAAAAAACCAGTATCAGTTTCGTTTCTGATCTGTCTTTCGTAGTAGTAACCAATCACTGATCTCTGCGTCATACTGACCACAGCCAATGACTGCCCTCTACCTAAGCCCCGCCTCTGGCAGCCATCTTCAGATTTGGTAGCACGTGAAGTGGCAGTATGACCAAGTGAAGAGCTGCAGAGGGGTAGGCGGGAGGGTTCGCATGTGAATCCATGCCAGACCCATGCTGGAGAACAACAGTTACAGGTAAGTAACTTGTTCCTTCTCCAGCATGGGGTCTGGCATGGATTCACATGCTCATGAATAAAGAATACATAGCAGTACACACATGCACAACCACGGGAGGTGGCAAAGGCTCAACATTAAGCATTACATCAAACTCAACATTAAGCAAATCTTAACTCCTCACCAGGCTCACCTTAGCGAACAGGTTGCGCAGCACTGCTTGGCCGACCCTGGACTCCTCCCTGGAATCCCGATCAACGCAGTAGAATCTCGTGAAGGTGTGTGTCAACCTCCACGTAGCAGCGCTGCAGATGTCCAGCAAGGGCACACCAGATAGGAACGCCGTGGTAGCTGCGATCGCTCTGGTGGAATGGGCTCTCGGATGGCCAGGCAGCGGTCGGTTTGCCAACCAGTGACAGTACATGATACAGCCGGAGAGCCATCTGGAAATGGAAGCCTTCGAGAGAGCCTTCCCCTGATTGACAGGTCCAAAGTTCACAAAGAGTTGTGACGTCTTCCGAAAACACTTTGTGCGGTCCACGTAGAACTTCAGCGCTCTAGCCACATCCAGCGAGTGCAAAGTCCTTTCGGCCGGCGACGAAGGCAACGAGAAGAAAACAGGCAACACCAAGGGTTCGTTGAGGTGGAAGTCCGACGGCACCTTGGGCATGAAGGAGGGGTGCGTCCTGAGCACTACCCTCGTGTCGTGAAAAGTCAAGTACGGGGCCTTGCAGGAAAGGGCCTGGATCTCTCCCACCCTTCGTGCGGAGGTGATGGCCACAAGAAACGCTTGTTTTCCACGACAAGAACTTCAACGGAGCCGAGTGCAGAGGCTCGAACGGAGGTCCCATGAGCTTGGTCAGCACCACGTTGAGCTCCCACGCCGGGGTCGGAGCCTTCACCGGCGGGAACGATCTGAACAGTCCCTTCATGAACTCTTTCACCAGACGATGAGACCACAAAGACGTCCGCCCCGTGGTTCTGGTGTATCGGGAGATTGCAGCAAGATGAATCTTGATGGACGCGTGCGCCAGTCCAGCCTTGGCCAGCGTCAGTAGGTACGGCAGTACTTGGGGAGCCGTAATCCGTAGAGGGTTAATCTTCTGTGCGTGGCACCAGACAGAGAACCTCTTCCATTTGTGTCCGTAGCATTTAAGAGTTGAGGACGCCCTGGCCTTTGCAAGAACCTCTCTGCAGTCGGCCAGTATGTCGTATCCTCCAAACTCTAACGCTGCAGGAGCCAGGCCTGCAAGTTCAGCGACTTCGGGTCGTGATGGAGGATGGCGCCTCCTTCCCTGGAGAGAAGATCCGCGTCCACTGGCAGCTTGATTGACGGGGACGCTGACAAGTCCAGAAGGTCCGGGAACCATATCTGCCTCGGCCACGCAGGTGCGACGAGGATCATCCTGCACCGTGACCTCTTGAGCTGGTTGATGAGCCGGATCAGCAATGGCAATGGAGGGAACGCGTATAGAAACAGGCCCTCCCAGGGGAACGAGAAAGCATCGCCCATGCTCCTCGGCTGGGGAAACCTGCTGGCGAACCTCCGGCACTTGGAGTTCGTCGCCGTCGTGAACAGATCGATCTGGGGTGTACCCCACCGTCGGAAGAGGCGGTCCACTAGATCCTGTCATAGTTCCCACTCGTGGCACGAGCGCAGCTCCCTGCTGAGTGAGTCGGCGATGGTGTTTTTTATCCCTGCCAGATGAAACGGCACCAGAAACATCCCTTGGGCGACGGCCCAATGCCACAGATCCTGCGCCTCCCTGGACAGGGCTGGGGACCTGGTTCCGCCCCGTTTCCTGATGTAGAACATGGTGGTGGTGTTGTCGGTGAAGATCCTCACCACCTTGCCCTTGAGGGACGGAAGGAAGGACCTGAGGGCCCAAAACACTGCACGGAGCTCCAGGACGTTGATATGGAGGGACTTCTCCGTCGGGAGCCAAAGGCCTCTCGCGTGCAGATTTTCTGTGTGCGCTCCCCACCCTTCCAGGGAGGCATCCGTGGTCACTGTCTCCTGGTGGCCGGGGGTCTGGAAGTCCATGCCCGCCGTCAGATGCGTGCGGGTGCCCCACCACCGGATCGCTCGTCGGAAACTCTCGTCTAGTGTGACCCTCTCCTCGAAGCTGCCCGTAGTCTGGATCCAGCGCGCGTCCAGGAACTCCTGCAACGGGCGCATCCGGAGCCTGCACAGGGGGATGAGGTAAATGCAAGAAGACATCATTGCGAGGAGGGACTTGATGGACCTCACTCTGGCCGCGTCCGCAACCAGCATCCGCTGCACCTTGCCCAAAATGGCCCTCGTCCTTTCCTCCGACGGATAGGCCAGAAGCGACACTGTGTCGAGCTTCGCTCCCAGAAACAGTGTGTCTTGCGCGGGCACCAGGTGGGACTTGGCGTAGTTTATGGAGAATCCCAGGTCAGTGAGAAGTTGGACGGTCCTTGCCGTGTGATCCACGGCGAGCTCCTTCGTCTTCGCTCGGATGAGCCAGTTGTCCAGGTAAGGGTAGACGTGGATCCCCTCTCGGCGCAGCTGCGCCGCCACCGGTGCGAGGCACTTGGTGAACACCCTGGGTGCCGACCTCAGTCCGAAGGGAAGGGCTCTGAACTGATAGTGGCGCCCTTAGACCACGAACCTGAGAAACTTTCGGTGTCCCTTTAGGATGGGAATATGGAAGTAGGCATCCTCCAAATCCAACGACGACAGGAAATCGCCCTCCTCCAGCTGACGCAGGACGTGTTGGCGGGTGACCATCCGGAACTTCTGTGCCTTGATGAATTTGTTCAGTCGTCGTAGGTCCAGGATGGGACGCCATCCTCCCGTCTTCTTCTTCACGAGGAAGTATCTTGAGTAAACTCCGGAGCCCCGAAGCCTCTTTGGGACGAGCTCGATGGCGCCCTTCTTGAGCATCGCCTTTACCTCCAAGAGAAGTTGAGGGACGTGATGTTCTTTCCTGGCCACATGGGGGACGCGCGGGCACCTTTTTAGAAACTCGAGCGCGTGACCCTGGGCTAGGGCGTCCAGCACCCAATGGTCGGTGGAGATGGACTCCCACACGCTGACGAAGCTCGCCAGCCGGCCTCCCACCGGGGTGCTTCGGTGGGGGCCCGACCCCACGGCCGGTTCAGTCCTGCTTCGATGAGGCTTTGCTGCCTTGACCTCCTTGGCGACGACGGCGGGGTCCGCCCGACTTGCCTCATCCCCTGTAAGCTTCCTGCGACGACGAACGGGCCGCTTGACGGTAGGTGGAAAATCCGCCGGAACCTTTTGAGGCACCCTGTTTGCCTCTGCCGCTCCGAAAGGGAAGCCGCCGTTGCTGGAGAACCCCAAGAGCCCGGGCCGTCTCCGTGTCTGCCTTGATGGCTTGAAGGGAATCGTCCACTGTTTTCCCAAACAGGTTGTTTCCGTCGAACGGCATGTCCAAGACTCTGGTCTGCACGTCCTGACGGAAGTCAGTAGCCTTGAGCCATCCACGCCGCCTAAGGCACATGCCGTTGCCCAACTGGCAAAATCCAGTGTCAGCGATGTCCGTCGCAATCGTAATGGCGTGGTCCGACGCCACTTCTCGTTCCTGCAAGATCTCTAGGGCATCCGCCCTCTTGTCGTCCGGTAGGAAGTCCAGCAGGGGGGCCAGTTTGTACCACAACTCCCTGTCGTAGCGGGCTATGATAGCCAAGGCGTTGGCCGTCTTAATCGTCGTCGCTGCAGACGAGATGACCCTGCGTCCCATCGTATCCAATTTCTTTCCCTTGCCGTCCGGCGGGGAGGTCGACGTAGAGGCCGCGCCCCCCCCGCTTTCTTCCTGGCCACCGCAGAGACGACCAAGTCCGGGGTCGGCTGTGCCCGAAGGCACAAGGGGGCCGCGTCCGGGACCCGGTACTTCTTCTCATACCGATCTCTTCTAGCCGGCGTCGTGGATGGGTTCTTGAGGAGGGCGAGGCCCTCATCCCAAATATCGTCCAGTAGAGGTACGGAGAGGACCGTCTTCCTCTTGGCCTCGCGCCGTTGATAAAGGAAACCTTCCTTCTTCTTCTCTTCCGGGCAGAGCTGGAAAAGCTCGGATGCCCTGGCGATCATGGAGTGAAACGATCCAATCTCGTCGGGCGGGGAAGCCCGGGTGGGAGGTGACGACGGCAGATCCTCGTCGTAAACCTTGTCGTCCGTACCCGTCGCGGCCGTGTCAGTCCCCGTATCATCCCCACGAGTCATGGACGGGGAGGAGGGCTGAACAGGGCGCGATGGCTGAAAAAGAGGTGGAGGATGAATCCTTCTTCTCTTAGGGGGAGGGCTCCCAGAAGGGCCTGGCTCCGGGTCCCCCGCCGGGAGCGGTGCCTCCGCTGGTGTTAACGGCAGTCTCGTCCTTATCTCCGAGCATAAGGACTGTATAGCCAACAAAATGGCCGCCGAGTTGTCTTGCGGCACTGGTTGAGGGGATTCCGACGGGCGGTCAGGGGCCCCGTCGGCACCCTCGATGTTATCGTTGTCTCCCACGTCGGGGTCCCTCCCGACGGGCTGGTCTTCTTCCACGCCAACGCCGTGGCTTAAGACTTCGATCAGCTCTTCCTCAGAGGTTGAGGCCGAATCCACGACGACCTCCTGCCCCCCCTTTTTTTCTCCGTCGGAGGTTTCCCGGGGGTCCTGTCGATGGGCATAAAAGAGGACTCCCTCCGCGGTGGCAGGGAGACTCTGAGCCCCGAGGTCGCCACCACTGGTGTAGCCTCCACAGGCTGAGCCAGGGCCGCCGCGACTGTCTCGATAGAGGCCTTGGCCGGATGGATTAAGGCTTTAACCACCTTAGGTGCGCTCACCGCCTTCTCCTTGGGGGGAGGGTCACTGCCTCGCTCTCCCTCCGATGGGGCCTTCAAGCTCGACCGGGGCCTCTCCAGGAGCTTCGCCGGGTGCTCGGCCTTCCTCTTACCCGAACCAGAGCGTTGGCTTGTGGTTGATGGTTCCGGGGAGGATGCGCCCTGCCTGGCGCCCGTGGAGCCCGACCGTTCGGCGCTCCCGGTGCCAGCGGACTCGCGGTGCTTGGCCTTGTGTTGGACCCTCGTCACCGGGGCGTCCTCAAAGGTCTTAGAAGACCGCTCTGATTTCTTCTTCTTCTCGCCTGACGGGCTCTTCCCTTCCAGCCAGTTGGCGAGACGTTGATGGCGGTCCTTCATGGTCCGCTCCGACATATTGCCGCAAAACGCACAGTCCTTCTCCACATGCGTCTTGTCCTCATGTAGGCAGTACAGACAAAAGGAGTGTTCGTCCTCCTTAAAGACATTCTGAAGCTGGCATCCAGGGCAGACCCTGAACAGCTTTCCGGGCGTCAAGCTTCCCTTCTCCTGGGCCATGTCCGAGATGGGCCTGAGAAACTTCTGGAGTCCTCCAAAAGCGTGGCTCGACGAAATCTTCACCCTTGAAGGGCGTAGACGAATCCGACACGGGTCCCCTTTGATCGGATGAAGAGACGGTGGAGCTTGAGGCTCTTTTGACCGAAAAATCGAAGTTTTTGAGAAAAAAAACGTGAAGAAATAGCACTAACGCTCGAGAGCAATAGCACGAGGATTCCAACACTTGAACGTGCGGTAAAAATCTGAAGATGGCTGCCAGAGGCGGGGCTTAGGTAGAGGGCAGTCATTGGCTGTGGTCAGTATGACGCAGAGATCAGTGATTGGTTAATACTACGAAAGACAGATCAGAAACGAAACTGATACTGGTTTTTCTTTACCGAGGATTCCCAGCCTGACGACGGGGAATATTCATGAGCATGTGAATCCATGCCAGACCCCATGCTGGAGAATCCTTCCTTCCTCCCTCTAGACAAAGTACTCATACCTTGCTATCCTCACTCTCTGCATCTTTCCTCGCCCCGCCCCCCCCCACTTCTACCTACCGACACCATTCTGATTGGCTCTCCATGCATAACCACTCCCTTTCAGTCCCATCTCCTAGTCTTCAAAGAGCTCAGCGGCCCTGCTCCTCAGTGTCCGGCAGGCTGTACCTCGGCCTACTCACCATCATGTTGCCTCTGCTCCTCTTCTATGAACCTTGCTGTCCCATGCCCCACACATCCTCTCACTTCTGCCCTTTCCCTACTCGACGCGCTCCGCTGGAATCCACTGCCCGCAACAATCACAACCAGACAGACTGTGAATGTATTCAAAGCTCGGCTTGAACTTCACATACTTGCTCAAGTGGGAGCACTGCCTGCCATCTCCCCAATCCTCCCTACCTAACCCTACCACTCCCTCCAGTGCAGCGCGATAATATAATTTTGCACGGGCAAAAATTCTAGTTGCAAGCTACTCGACAGCCATAAAAAGTCCCTCTCCACCACAATTATATACATATACCCAGCACACTATTTCTTACTCGCCAAGAGTCAAAAATCACTAGCCGATGGCTTCCATTTGGAACCCTGAATTGTGTAAATCTGTGCAGTACTCCTGTTTAGTGAAGTACTTGCCCCTCGGAGTTAATCTTAGCTTTTTCTGTCACCTTTTTAGTTTGGGCTATTACGTGGCAGAGCCGCCAATATTCTGAAACTATTGCATTAGAGTGCAGATAGGGTCAAACGGCATCAGAGAAGGGACACAAAGCTTGAAGGTCTTTGGTTATTTGCCCACCCAATGACTGCCCATGGCCCTGCAATGAATGCTGGTCCTTCACTGAAGTCCTGCTAAAAACAAGCATTGGCAAAGCCACCAGTTTTGGCTTGTCCATAAGTATTAGGTATTTGCGAGGCACTGCTACGAGATGTCCAGGTACTCCCACCATTGTAGACCTTGTACCATCATTTGCCAGTTAATATCACTACGATAGCGTCTGGCAAGTATCTTTCCCATGCTTACACCAAAGCCCAAACTGTTGGCATTGCCAATGCTGGTTTTTCTTTTGTCTCTGGTGTATGCCCACATTTACACACCCTCATACTCTGGCTCATCACTTATGCTCATATTTGTGCTTTTGCCCCAGCCATCTGTAATTGTGATTTTGTAAGGGATTTCAGTTCGAAATGGACAATCCTGTTCTTCACGAAAGACACATGTATCTCTTGCACAGAGCTTTCCAGGGAGCTTTGGCAGAAATCAGTACCTTTCACTGTTCCCATGCTTCTCTTCCCCTTCCTGATCCTGCGATAGCCAAGGCCGGAAGCTGGGGTGCCCTGATCATGGGATGCTTCTTTGGCATCCACACTCCACCACGTATCTTTCCTGCTCCTCATCTTACCATGAAAAACGCCATGCAGGGTTTCGGTGTCATTCTGCAACTGAAGTTATGGAGCTACACACACAGGGGGGTTTGTGCACTGTGTGAGAGGAGTTTGGGATTTGTGGGGGGTTGAGGGGAGACTTACAGTTCACTGCTCTGACGGATGGGCACAATTCCCAGCAGGCCATACGTGAGCAGGTTAGAGAGAGGCTTGACATGGCTCTCAGCCTGCCAACCAACATACTGAGGAAGGTGAAACTGGTGCCTGGGTTGCCATATCTAAGAAAGACTTGCTCTGAGCCAGAAGTTCAGTCCTCCCATAACCATTAGGCTATGTTAATAAAGGGAGTCTCCGGGCAGCTGCTACCTTCTCTCAGCTGCCAATTCCCAGATCCTTGTTGTGAACAGAGGGCAATGTATAAGAGAGTGAAAGATCGAGACAGAGATGGTGATATACAGCGGCAAAGTGAGAAAGTGAAATGGGCACTGTCTGCAGATGCTAATGGTTAGAGGCATGGCGAGAGCACCAGGGTGTTTTGCCTTGTAAGGCCTGTAACGCATTGTTGTGAATTCTACTGATTTGTGATGACTTCCGTGCCTTATTATGCCATGTTTTGATTTGCTACGTGTGGGCATGGTTTGTGCCGGCCACTAACTTGCCTATCAAGTTCTCCGACTGCCTGCCGCACTAACACAGTCAAATTCAACATTCAAATGCACACACCAAGTACACCAATCACATATGACAAGTGACCAGCCCTCCCAGCAGACATCAGAACAGTACGCTTCTACAACCAACTTACAAATAAAAGCCCCGGCCAATGCATCCTGGGACCACGTGCCACTGGAAACTTCCCTCTGCTCACAAATGCCTCTATGCTCTCAACACATAACATATAGAAACTGACATTTTTGCATTTTCCCCCTTCTCTCAAACCCTAAACCCCTCCCTTTCATATCAACAAGACAGCCTAGAGGCCATGCAAAAGACTGGAGGTTGGTATAAATCTCAGTAGTACCCGGCAAGGGCATGGGTTCGGCCTCTATGCAAATGAGGGTCAGAATGGGGGCTTTACCACATGGTAAAGACCCCACTTTGAGACTCCTCGGAGCTGGAGGCCACCATCTTCCCCTGCCGGATAATCAGGTAAGTGTTCCCCTATGCCTCTGCCTCCCCATGCCCCAGGCCCCTTTTCCACACATTTAGCAACTCCTCCTGCCCCTGGTCCCACTTACCTTGCGCTTTTGTCCCTCCCCAGGAACAGTAGTATTCTAGGAGCATCCCAGAGGCGTGAATAGCCGCCATGGAAAGGGACATGGGAGTAGGAGTCGTTCCCTTCTCCCCAATCCATGGCAGCCATCTTATTCTGTCGTTTTTGTAAAGTTGAGAAACATTGGACACGTTGAATTGAAAAGGGGTACCCTCCATACGCACCTTGAGGCAGCGGGCTGGTAAGTGTAGGAAATGTATAAGATGTACCTATATACAAAGAGTGTAGAGTATGTCCAACCCCCCACTCTCCCTACTTGCAGGGCCGAGGCCAGAGGCCTTCCAAGGCCCGGGCCGAGGCCAGAGGCCTTCCGAGGCCCAAATCCGTCATGCAGCAGCCGACGGTCAAATTCTTCTCCAAGCCGACGTCGAGTGTCGAAGTTCGACGTTGGGGTGGGTAAAGGATGTAAATTTATCGATATTTTAGCAAAAGTATGGCTAAGGCCAGGGGACTCCGCAAAATGCTTCCGACCAGTATGGCGGAAAAAAACAATCTGAGGATCCTAGACGCGTGAGGGATCTTGGGTACAGTGGACGTCACACTAGGGATAGTATTACTGGCACGCCCTGTGTCGACGCCCATTTTCGAGTTTCGAAAAAATAAACTGTAATACTCCGCAGCTTCCACTAGATGTCGGCCTATGCACAGCATGTGATCTAAGCAGATTCCTCAAGCCTCAGAAACATATAATATATATATATATATAGGCATTACTAGGGCAGATAATGCCCCAGGCTATCATTAAAGCCCTCACTTCACTCTGGCTTCTAACTGGCCCTGAGAATTGCCCCTGTGCTCAGGTAATATTGCTTAAGTAATACAACATGAACTAGATAAATATCCACCCGCGTTAACAAATCTCTTCATTTCCCTAATTAGAGGAAGTGCGTGCCTGGAAACGGCCACTGCAGGCGTATGAAACATGTGGTCCTTACGCGGGAAGGAACTTCAGATCAATCGCTGAAATAGCAAGCGTGCTCAATATGAATGACTGCCATTCAACCGACAGGCAAATTTAGTCTTGAAATCATGGACCTTGAACTCTACATTAAAAGCCACATGTTGCAGAGAAGAATCTTTGGGAAACCTACAGAGTGCAACTTCGTCCGAGAAGCGCATAGAAAATGAATATAATCAAAAACATTTTGAAAAGGAGCATTCTTATGCGCAAAGAGGAATAGAAGTAAAATCAAATAAAAATAGAAAGAGGCTGTGATGGGTCATAAATGAAGTCCAACTAACAGCAAAAGCAGCCCTTTGACTTCAATATCTCGCTCTGACCCAAACCAATTGAGCAAGTTAGATTCCTCCGAGTTTTAGGCTTAAAATATGACTATTTGCCAAACCACATAAAGATCTGCGTATTTTGAAAGACAAAGAACAAACTATTTTCATGGGAAAAACTAGAATTGTTCTCACAAAGACAGGAATGCTTAAAAAACAAAATAAGTCTGGGCTTTCTTAGAAATGCACAAGATACGGACTTATGGTTGCCACACAAAACAAACGGATTTTATCAATGCTGAAGGACATTGTTTAAGAGCATTTAAGACTAGGAGCAAGCCAAAATAGAAGATTAAAACCAAAGGTTGTGCATAAGTCTTCTATTGTGGATGGAATTCCAAGCACAAACAAGCAATATTGAACCACTAAATTAGAATTACGGATCATACGAGATCCATAAGTAGTCAAGATAGGCCGTGTATCCGTACATTGGCGGAGCAATGCCCGACAGTGGCATATCGCCTCATCAGTGTCTGGCACAGAATAAGCCACACCTCAAAGAAGAGGAGGAAACAGGGGGATCTGTCTGCGACAGCAAGAGCCCATCTAATCCTCCGGCAACGATATCAAAACACTTGCAATTGTTTCTGTTGACCAGAGCCATCACGGATATATGAAATGGCCGCCAGCTGATCACAGTATAGAATCAGATTCATATATATATATATTTATATATATGTGTATTGCAGCCCATTAAGGATCGTCAAAAGAATACAGAAGCTAAGAAGCCGAGCCAAATGGGACCAGGTGATTGAGGGGGGCTGGATCCTCTTTTTTTTCTCCAGAAAATTAAGGTACACATTTTCAAAACCCTTACTTGCAGGGTTTGAAATTAGGGTTAGTAAAGCGTGAGCTAAAAGCAGCTCCTGAGTATCCAGCATTAACCAGTGACCAGGATCTACCACTGGGGAACGAGGAGCTAGTAAATAGCGTAACACAACTCTAACTTCCACATAAGATGCAAATGTATCATTGTGTCCCTTGCTAATATCCCCACAGGCATGCATGTTCTTTAGATGTATCCTAATGGGGCCTAGTGTTTATTTATAGCGTCAACCAAACGTACAGAGTTAAATTCACGTAGGTGGGTTTGTTCGGCATCAGTTGGCCGGGGGAGCCAAAGTATCTAGTGGTAGCAGTTGGTGTCAAGCCAAGTAAGCTCTTCTAGGCTACAAGCAGGAGCTAAATGGCTGCCAGCTCCCACGAATTTCCAACCCTGCACTCTTAACCTAATTTGATCAAATGGGACCCGTCTCCACACAGTAAACAAAATGCCAGCAACAGCCACAGACACTGCCATTTTGATATATGTTATGTTATGCTAGTGGGATTTATACAACACAGGGATGCCAGATGGTTTCAAGTTAAATACAACATCTACCTTGGTCATGTTCATGCTTTAAATGGGAGCATTTGCTATTCAGGGGGCAATGCCATCTCGTTATGAGACGTCCATCTTTGGGAATCACAGGGCATCTGTCACTTGTATTGTTGCTGGGTGCAGCAACAGTAATTCCTCATCCCTAATGCAAACAGTAAGTTATGTGAACCAAACTGTATGACACTGTATATTAGGAGTCAAATGTCTTTCTTTAACCAATGGCCTTGAAGAAGCACGCATTGTTCAAAACACGTGCAGCCCCGTTTCTCACCAGGAATACATAACGCAAGAGAACGGTTTTTGGTTCAACAAACAGGCATCTTGTATATTATTGTTTAACCATTGTGGCAATGAAAAATCCAACAGTACTGGAGTAAAACGCGTGCCAACATCAGCATAAAAAACGTGTGCTGTCCCGCTTGAGCAGAGAACGAGTTTCCTTTCACAACGTGTCAATAGACTACTGGTCTCAGCGATTCCCAACTTGTGCAGGTCTCCGAAAACCCTCTTTCATACTCCTGGGTATGCGCACAGGAAAAAGCACACCAGGTGCCCGAGCTTGCTGCAGGTCTTGGAGGCTACAGGGGGATGCTAGCCCCGGCCCACTTAAAGCGCTGCATACCAATTCTATCACAGCACACCAGCTCAACCAGACCAATCATTGAGTATCATACCTTCCTAAAAGCAGTAAAAGCCGAGTACACCAGCATACCAAAACCAATGAAATCAGAGTCACACCTTGCCTTGCAACAGTAATATCACCTTAAGAATATTAGAATGACACTTCCACTATACCAATCTTTCCAATAAAAACGGAGCAAAACAAACCTACACCTAAAACAATCTCACAGAGGACAACACTTACCTCTAAGCCAAGTATGGAGCACCACAGCTGAACTTAAATGAATAATATCAGAGCACAACACTCGAGACTAAATCCACATTTTCAGTCCGTATGCGCATGCAATCACTGGCCATTACTCATGGCCCCTGTAGCCCCAGCACTCACCATCCGTGCACTCCCATCTCCCGGGGACAGGTGAACTGTGCTGCTGCTGCTGCCCAGGCTGCATCTCCGGACACGTTGGATTAGTGAACTCCCAGAAAGGCAACACGCGAAACCGGAGCCAGGAAGTGAAATGAAGGCCGGCGGAAATCCCAGCACTTCCTGGGCTGAGGGCCCGGGTGAGTGACAAGAGAGACGGGGCGCCAAGTGCACACACAACCCTCTAGTGAAGCCATCCCAGGTTGGTGGGTTACTGTAGAACCGAACGAGTGCTGCATCTGGGACACCCCAGTTCTCCAATTGTTGGCAGACACTGCCGACTAATGCACGGCGAACCTGCCCTAGAACCGTCCCGTGTTCATACCATCCTTGGCCTCTCTGCCAACGCCAGTAGCAAAAGATGAGACAGACAAAAATGCGCCAATGTATTCAATACAGGTCACATCGATGGGCACTTTATGAAATGATGGGGAGAGGACTAATTCGCCCCCCAACAAACACCCAACGTATAGATGTTGCTTAGAAAAACGGATGGAAATGTTAAAGTTCCTTTGCATTGGGTGCTCCAAGTCAACAATAATTAGAAATGTAATGCTTGGTGCATTTGCAGGTCATTGCGAGGACATTAGGATCTATTTTTTGGCAGAGGATTATGAGTGAACAAGGGAATTCTTTAATATTTGATACATTAAGATTTAAGGATGTTTTTGGTAATTAAAAATTATATGATTTTTATTAATGATTATAACATACGACTCATTTTGGAAAACAGTATATTGGGAAAACGTAGCAAGTCTTTAGTGTATTATATGTATATATTAGTGTTAGAGGTTTTTGTTTATAAACTATGTAACTTTAAATGTAAAAGATTAAAATGTGATATGTTAGGTCTGGTTATAGAGAGTTTAACTTTCTCCAGAGCTAATGCAGTGGGTATCTTAGTGATACTCTGGGGCTTCATGAGCTATTCAACAAAGCAGAACTGGCTCCTGGTTGGTGCAGTACTTCCTGGCTCCTCCCCTCGAGTCTATTGTTGTAGGTGCAATGAGCCATCATTCGGTCTGCAAAGTGTGGGGTGTTCTGAGGGAGATGGAGGGCGCACATCAGAGACCTTTCTCTTTTTAGTCCGCATAGTGTGCATTAAGTAAGGTCTCTGCAGTGGAGGGCCTGCCATTTATCGTAGTGTGTGCAGCCTGTGCCAGTTTCTTAAAGGCCAATGGGGCCATGAGACCAGACTGTCCTGTCGCTCTAGAGAGTAACCTCCACGATTCACGACATGCAATCTCGATGCTTAGAGACATCAGTTATGAACCATGAGAAGAATGTGTAGAGGAGCAGCTGAATGCCTGTACAGGAAGTCCCGCCCCACTCTTGATTAGATGTCGGAAACCGGAAATTGCGACATGCACGACATCAGTGATTGTACATATTCCACGGAGAGACCTTGAGAAAAGGTATCCATTAAGAAAACCCTATGGGATGTACCCTCGTAGAGATGATGACCTCTTGGAGGAGATCCCCGAAGGAATATGAAGATGAGAGGAAGAGAGGCTGGTGACATCACAAGAAATGAGCGTGACGCACTGAGAAGAGCGATCAAAAAAGAAGGTGTATGGACCTTATAGAATCTGATGATGAAATAAAGAATCGAGTAACCTTTTATGTGCAGAATGAAGATTGCACGTGCAAAGATTGCTGCAGAAAATGCAAGCCGGTTTATAACTGTACAGTTGCAGTAATGCAAGTAGACTAAGTGATCATAAAGGCTGGCTATACATAGTGAATAGACTGCAAGCGGTGTCGCCATTATATAGAATTCTGGACATCAGTGTCAAATATTTAGTAAGCTCGACCCATGAAGAGAGAAGGATCGGAGGGCCGTGTCGCAGCAAGAAAACAGCTGAAGATCGAGGAAAGGCCTGGAATAGCCGTCTGGCTTGGTGTCAAAGGATGGAGCGGCCAAGAACCGGTCATCTATCCTTGAAGAACAGTGAATGTGAGAAGCTGAATCAGCCCTTGTTAAGGTGCAAGAAAGAACAGCATGAGTGTCAAGTTTATTAATTCAAGACAATTAAATGCTGCAAAACAGGCTGAAATACGGTCTCCTGTCACGCGAGTCAAGGATGGAAATACGAGTTGGGCTTACTGACGAGAACTGGGATAAGAGTGTGCCTATACTCCCTTTTATTCTCAGGAGCAGTAGTACTTTGCAAAGACAAGTTCAAAGACGATCTGAATGGCAGAAGGCACGAGCGATGAGAGATGTTGGTGGGGAGACATGGCCCAGTCCACCCGCTGGCACCTGGGGTACCACCTTAAATGCTGCTAGTGAATCGAATGTTCCAGAAGGGTACAAGCATGCCAACCAATTGTAGAAGGCCATATAAGGAAGGCCCTTCTAGTTTGATAGACAATGGTGTGCCGTGTATCTAGTAACTGATGAGGATGACTGGGGCATACGTTTTCCACCTGACTGTAGAGACCCAATCACAATCTGATCCCGTAAATAAAGTATACTTAGATGGTCCCCTTGAGCCTTTCACAATCGCCCATAGGTTTGTCTTCGTTTGCCAAGCAGTAGGACGTCATGTATGACACATTTTTGTTATATGAATGTGTTTTTTATGCAAAATGATTAACAGCACGATCGAACGTCCGTTGATGTCCGTTGTAACTCCCTGTTTTAGACAATTGAAAATAAAAGTCAGAGGAGACATTTTGGCAACTTCCTCAGTCGGTTTTATTATTTGGTGTAAGAGTTATTCTGCATCCCCATCCTTGTATGACGTGTTACTGATTAAAAGGGCCCTTCTAGGGTTCAAATGTATGGATCACGATGGCGCAAATTAATTTGCAGAGCTACAAAGCAAGTGACACCCGCTTGCCCGCTTCATAGAGAAGGATGGTGCATCTCCAGGGAAAGCAGAATGTCTGAAACAATGTGGGCTGAATGGAGGCCTGGGCTTGTGAGGCAAGATGGCTAGAGAATTTTGGAGAAGCTGGCACTGCTGTGGCTTTACTGCACCGAAACTACCTAAATAACCGCTCGGCCAGCCCGCACCCTTCAATATAAACTTGTTTCTATTGAGCATGTGTTGTTTATCATAAAATCTAGTCTAATTCCAGGAAACACGCCTCAGCAGCATTTTGGATAGGAGAGCACCCTTCAAACATTAAGCAGTGATTTCCACAAACTTGGAAGGCAACTGACTTTGAAAGCCGGATGCAACCCCAGATGCAAACCCTTCCGACTGATGCGTTTGAATAAGTGACACTGACGCGCCGCAGCCAGCCCCCACCTCTAGTTACTGCTCTTGGGCGCAGGCTGGGGCCGTGTTTTAATTTCCACAAGTTGAACCAGTTGGTCCCACAGATTGATCAATTCCAAATTTGGACCATGCCAGGTGCCTCATCCATGAACGGGCCACTGAACAAGGGCGTCTTACTCTGAGCCCCTCCGACTGCTTTTCAGATCCATCAAGAGACCTGAGGACCCCAAAGAACATCACCTCAGAGCTCTGCCAAGACCCTATTTCACATATGCCATCTGAAGATGGTTCTTCCTGTGTGGCACGTACTGGAGGTGTGCCCTTCATTCTGCAAGCTGGGGACCAGGCACCTCCTCTTCTGAGGGCTAGAAAGAGGAGCCCGCCGGTTGCACTGTGGCAGTCCAGTAGCACCTGGATAGTGATGGACAGCACACGCTGCCACCTAGAACATAGCGCTGCCATTCTAAAGGTGGTCCAGGTCTTCCACTGTGGCCTGGACAACCTAGTGCTGCCACTGAAGTGGCCCCAGAAAGCTTGAAAGAACCCACCCATGAGGCCCCTGTTGACCCTCTAGCCTTCAGGAGCCAAGACAGCCTTTTCCTTTCATCCATGTATTGACCAGAACCACAAGAAATCCTAAAATGAGAGCCACGGAAAAAAACCCAAGGCTTTGTGGGTAAGAACTCTCCAGTTTCCTGTGGCCATGCGTGAGAAGGTCATTTAGTCCTGTTTTGCTTGGAATTCTGGGATTTGTAGTTTTCCTAAATTTAAAACTGGAAAGAAAAACTACAAGTCCTAGGATCCTAAGAGGAAAACAACAGGGCTGGTTGGCCTACCCTAGGCATGGCCATGGTAAACTTGAGAGGTATGCAGAATTAACCCAGTAACCCAGAGGGTTATGTAGTGAGTAGGAATGGGTATAGGGACTAGCATCGCCTCGGGCAGTCAATGGAGAGGTAAATAACCAAGCACCCCACAGGCTGTGTGTCCCTCTTCACAGTTCTTTTCTCTCTTACCTTCACTTCCCATGACAATAGTTTTGGTTTACAGACCAGGTTTCTGCGCCACTAATAGCCAAAACTAAAAAGAGACTGAAGTGTCAGAGAGTGGGGGGGGGTACGGAGGCGTGGCAATGCCAGCCTTAGCAGCGGCCCGGGTGGTTTAAGAAAAATGTGGTGCCCCCCAAACCTCCCCACGCACCCCATGTGAATGTGGGTGGGGTGGTAAAAATGTTTAACTGGTTTATAGTGATAATATTTGTTTTTGTGTTCGAAATGGGGGTTTCCCCCCTAACCCTCCTTTTTTAAAATAATTTTTCTTTTTTAACCTTTTTTTACTTGCAGAACCCAAAAAATACATGTAAATAAAAAAAGAAAGCATTTGAAAAAAGAATTTCGACATTTTTTTGACATTTTTGTAACTCGACATTATGTTTTTGACATTATAACTGCACACCTGTTTAACCCCCCTCTCCGGTGCCTGAGCAGGGAGTTAATCAGTGGAATAGGGCGCTCATGGTAACGCATGAGCGCACTAGTCGAATGAAAACCATCTTGCTCCCATGTCGGAGCATGGAGGTAATCATCTCAATAGGGTGCCGATTCTTTTTCATCAGCACCCTATTGTTATTAAATGCGCCCCATTACTGCAATAGGGCACCGGCCGCGCCTTCTCCCACTACGCCAGCTCGGGGGAGCTCTTGAAAGACTCCCCCCGAGCTGACTTGGCGGCGGGGGGTGGGCTAATGGCGCCATGGGCGGTCTCCCGGCCCGTACTGCCCTAAGGCCGGCCATGGGTGGTGGGCAGTACTGAGCCAGAGTCTAAGTGACAGGCAGCCATGACAAGATCGAGAGGCTAGAGTGAGTGTGTGAGATGCACTTGGCGACACGCTTGGAACTGGTAGATAGTAGCGAGTGGTAATTGTGTGGCAAGAAACAAAAAGGCAACTGTACACTGCTCCACTGAGTGGAACCACAAGGGAGAGGCCGAGGAGAAACCCCAAACACGGGGAAGAGAGGTAGGCGCCAGAATGTTCACTGGCAGACGGGTGTCCTCTAGGGACGAGAAGGCACCAAACTGGCCTAGGATTGGAGAGGGATAACCACGAAGCACCCATGAAATAGAGGAGACAACAGAGGATATACCCAGGAGAAGAAACTGTCCTGGAAGGACTTAACCGGACCTGACTTAGTTCACCCGGAAGGAGTGTTAAACCGAAGTGATGGGTTCACCGGTTTGAAGCCGTAACGGCCCGCTCAGCAGCGCTGTGTGGGCATTTACAGATGTCAATGTCACTGCGGTGGGCACAACTACATTAGCTTTATGCCCCACTTGTTAGACAATCCTGGCTGAGCCTCCGATGCCCCTCCCTACCACAAAGCGCTGCTTCTCACAAAGTTTTTCCTAGGGGTCACCTTTTACAGAGCAAGAAGTCAATGGTCCATCCGTTTTGGGGTCGAATCCTTAACACAAGAGGGAGTCGGCATAAGAAGAGGGCATTAAGGTGCCGGGTACATGGCAGGAACAGGCAAACCTGCCGCGCTGCTCCCTGGAGCAAATGTTCCCATTTGAGGGGCAAACCCCACCCAACCGCTTCCCCTTGGAGTTGAGCTTTGACAAAAACGAATGCACTGATTACTAGGGGGAACAGGTTACCCCCAAAATCGGTGTTTTACAATATTACAGGGTGTAATATGGCAGGAAATAAAGCGGTAGTGGGCGGTGGCACAGAGAGGAGGCATTAAATAGAAAACATCAAATAATAAGGGTGATTCAAGGGAGTAAAATCAAAATGTACAGTATTTCCTACATATGTTGGTAACGAATACGTTCTTAAAATCTGCTGGGCTAGTATTATTCATTCCTATGCAAAAAGGACGAGTATTCTCACCCTTTACTGTGGGGTAACAGGGTACCAGCCTGCCCCCCCCCCCCAAACTCTTCACCTTTAGGTGACAAAGCTAGGGTGACCAGATTTAAAAAGTAAAAACTCAGGACAGGGCAACAAACATCAAAGTAGGACTAACTCTTGAAAAAGTGGCTGTCAAGGCACTACACTTCAGTAGCGGTTGGGGGAGAAGGGAGTTTAAGTGTTACTGTTCAAATAAACACAAATTACAACTAATTTATCACAAACTAACACCACCTTAAGTTGTAAAATACAGCATTTCTTCTGTGCAAGATTGTGCATTCCTGCCTCCCAGCTATGAAGACCTACTACAAAAATCTAGGACCACTGCAGTTTCCAATGGGAACATAATCTTAAGAAAGGGGACAGAGCATCAAATACCGGCACAGTCCCGGCAAAACTGGGACGTCTGGTCACCCAAGACAAAGCCACAGCACTTTCACCTTTGAAAGCCTTCTTCCCCTTACCCACCCCTGGAGTGCAAGACCAACGTCCCTGCAAAAGTCCTCTCTCTCTCCCAGGACAAAGACGTTCGCCTCCCCCACATTGCAGCCGAGAGCATCTTTATATGAACCCCCCACCCCCAAAGCTCTTCAGTTCTAGCCAGCGCTGCAGAAGGGGTACCCCGCAGCTGGAAAGCGGGGGCCAGTAACCTGTGCCCCATGGAGGGCAGGATAAGGAGAGGGATAGGGCAGTGGCTGGCTGGCAGAGACACGGCCAGTTATTGGGGTAATGGAAATAGATGTTCCGACAGACGCCCCCACCTCCACCATTCGCCTCTGAGGCCGACAGGCAGAGACCCTGCTTGCGGTATCTGGAGGGGAGTTGGAGGGGAAGAAACCCTGGCCCTGCTCTCAGAATAGGGACTGAACTTGGGGGGCAGCTCCTACTCTGGGGGGGGGGGGCACAACCTCCTGGTCTTTATTTTTCAAACCTTGCCCCCGCTGGTCTTCACTCTAACACACATGGAAAACACGATTCTAGCTCTGCCTCTACAGTGCCCCAAAATACGCTGACAAAACACCTCCGGCACGCCCCCAGTTACTCACCGCCCCCTTGGCTAGCTCCGCCTCCCTCTTCCTCTGCAACCCCCGGTCCGCCAGGGCCAGCAGGTAAGCCCAGACCTCGGCCCGGGACCTGGGGGCCCTGTGGGGCGCGAGGGGTCCGGGAGGGGCCCAGGACAGGTCTATGTCCGGACGCTCGGCCCTGGCTGTCTCCATGGATCGGTGTCCAGGCTGTGTCTGAGCCCACTCAGGCGACAGCTGTGCGAACCCTCAGCCCGGCCCCTCCCGCCCTGGGGGGTGGGGGCGAGGGAAGCTTTGATCCCGGCGGCCAGCTGACCCGGAGGGAGACCAGGGCCTAGACGTGTCTGCCAGCCTGCCACTGGAACTCAGAGCCGCGTTCTGGGGACGGGGGGGCTGGGCTACTCAATCGTCTGTTGGCAGGGCTTTGAATGGAAAGTGCAGGCACTCACAACGCTACGAAGCCGGACATTCAGGCGCTGCCCCTTGGGCACAGGTCCCTCTTAGGCACAGCCTGTTTGCAGGCAATGCCCAGTGAGATTGGTAAAGCGGTGTATTTGGGATCCTTTCACACAAACTGCACACACACTTCTCGTTTGCTGTTATGCATTGTGTTAAGTTTGAATATGAGACTTTCTTTTTGCATATCCAGGCAGCAGATATCGTAGTTGCAAACGGAGCATTAGAAGGGGAGTTTAATTAATGCTCGCTTTCATTGCCGAATAAGAAATGTGGTATGTAACTGGAGCTGTGTGTGAGTTTTCAGTCGAAAAACGTTCCATCACAACTCCAATTACTTGAACATGTACTTATTAGAATAGGCCCTGCTAATAACAAAAACATCTAAAAAAGTAGTTTCCCAGACTTCCAACTCAATCCCTGCACCATCAAAGGACACCAATGGTAACAGGTGAAGCCCACATTGGGAAACAGTGTTCAGAGCTCAGTGTGCTGGGGCACAACAGATGCCCGTCGGTCTCTCCTTTTGTTCTGCAGGGTGGGCCCTGAAGGAGACATTATGGGCACTGTGGGTGGTGGAGCAAGGAAGAGGGAGAAGGCGCTGCTTCCCCCAGCAAAGGCTGCAGAAGCTTAGTCCTTATAATAATAATAATAATATGTTGCGAGAAAGTGAAATGAAAAGCTTACATTTTCACCTCCCCCCCATAGTTGAGTACCAGTACTCTCTTTTTAGGCGTTGAAATGCGCAGGTAGTCAAATGCTAAAAAAATTAAGAAGTGCAGATACTGAGGGCAGGGTAGGACCGGCCCATTTACAGTACTGTCCGATGGAGGTCAAAAGGGAGATCAGAGATCAGCAGGAATTACGGGGAGTAGAAGGGAGATCAGAGATCCGCAGGAACCATGGGGAGTAGAAGGGAGATCAGATCAGCAGGAATCACGGGGAGTAGAAGGGAGATCAGAAATCAGCAGGAATCACAGGGACTATAAGGGAGATCAGAGTTCAGCAGGAATCATGGGGAGTAGAAGGGAGATCAGAAATCAGCAGGAATCACAGGGACTATAAGGGAGATCAGAGTTCAGCAGGAATCACGGGGAGTAGAGCAGATATCAGCAGGAATGACAGGTAGTAGAGGGGAGATCAGAGATCAGCAAATACAAATTCCCCTTCAGCTGGGAGGAGCGGGGAGATATAAACATCTGTTGGGCGAGCAGAGAGCAGCAGAAATATACCCTCTGCCAGGGCTCAGGAGGAAGATCAGAGAGCAGCAGGTCACGTGACCATGCATCCTCTGATAAATTCACAGAGCAGAGGAAACTACTCTGATCCGTTGGCCACCAACAAGAGAAAGCAGCAGAAATGCACCCTCTTGGGGCTCAGAAGAGCAGCAGGTGACCATTCATCCTCCGACGGGATAACCTGGGAGCTCACAGACCAGGAGAGGCACTCCAGTGGAGGCCACGTGCATACATGCCAACATTCCGACACACCTGGGAGGGAGAAATCATCTGAGAAACCAGGAGAGAATTCCCCCACAGGAATGCATTGGGGAAACATTTTAGGCGCGATAACGTGAACAATCTCAATATTTTTCACGGGAAAAATCGGGAGTCTCCACCTAAATCGGGAGGGTTGGCAGGTATACACGCGGGGGATCCGAGAGCAGTAGAGACACTCATTCACCCTCCCCCCTGAGGTCCAAGGCAATGCAGATCTGGCTCCAAGTATGTGCCACAAAACTTTTAAGGACTCACCCCGGGTCTTGTGGGGTGTGAGGAAGGCCTCCTTTGCCAAGCACCTGTATGCACATACAGGCCAAGATGCTGGCCTTCATCAGGCAGTGGTCCTGGCACGCCGCCTCAGTCTTTCCTCACCCTGGTGGTGTGCATGGCGCGGCCAGGGGAGGACCTGGGCAGTGGTGGTTGCTCATCACCATTCCCCTGTAGGACAATTGCCCAATGTGCCGCCCCCACCTCCCAGAAAGTAGTGAAATGGTTTTGCCTGGTGCCCCATGAGTAGTCCCTCATCCCCTTTGGAACCAAAACCTGCCTCTGTGCCTCACCGCCCTTTCACTGAGCTATGCCTTTGTGGTATTCCCGGCTGCCTCTGTGCCACACTGCCCTTTCACTGGGCTAGGACTTTGTGGTATTCTCACCCGCCTCTGTGCCACACCGCCCTTTCACTGGGCTAAGGCTTAGTGGTATTCTCACCTGCCTCTGTGCCACACCACCCTTTCACTGGGCTAGGGCTTTGTGGTATTCTCACCCGCCTCTGTGCCACACCACCCTTTCACTGGGCTAGGGCTTTGTGGTATTCTCACCCGCCTCTGTGCCACACCACCCTTTCACTGGGCTAGGGCTGTGTGGTATTCTCACCCGCCTCTGTGCCACACCGCCCTTTCACTGGGCTAGGGCTTTGTGGTATTCTCACCCGCCTCTGTGCCACACCACCCTTTCACTGGGCTAGGGCTTTGTGGTATTCTCACCCGCCTCTGTGCCACACCGCCCTTTCACTGGGCTAAGGCTTAGTGGTATTCTCACCTGCCTCTGTGCCACACCACCCTTTCACTGGGCTAGGGCTTTGTGGTATTCTCACCCGCCTCTGTGCCACACCACCCTTTCACTGGGCTAGGGCTTTGTGGTATTCTCACCCGCCTCTGTGCCACACCACCCTTTCACTGGGCTAGGGCTGTGTGGTATTCTCACCCGCCTCTGTGCCACACCGCCCTTTCACTGGGCTAGGGCTTTGTGGTATTCTCACCCGCCTCTGTGCCACACCACCCTTTCACTGGGCTAGGGCTTTGTGGTATTCTCACCCGCCTCTGTGCCACACCGCCCTTTCACTGGGCTAGGGCTTTGTGGTGTTCTCACCTGCCTCTCTGTGCCACACCGCCCTTTCACTGGGCTAGGGCTTTGTGGCATTCTCTCTTTGTCTGCAGTTCCAGGTCTGTTCATGCCTGCCTGCCTGCCTGCCTGCCTGCCTGCCTGCTTCCATCACTAGCCTATGGGTCACTCATTCTACCATGCATCATTAGTTGTCTGCGTGTGTCTGTTTTCACTGTCAGCAGATGCTTTGCAAGGCTGTATTCTCATTTTAGTGACTTCAACTTGTTATAAAGGGGCAGAGCAGCATCAGCTCACCCGCTCCCCTGGCCGCCCTCTGATGGCGCCGATCGCCTGGACCGCCGCCGCTTCTGGCGCCAAAGGGACGCGCCTGCTGCTCCTCTCTTACCAGATCACTCTCCCTTCTGGATAAGATGTGGGGCCGGGGGAAGGTAGGCAGGGGAGGACCATGTGGGCATTGATGTGCCCCTCCCGGGGGACCCTGAGGCCGGTATGGCGCAGTAGCGAGGGCACGGGTGGTTCGGGCCAATGGGCGAGGGGGGGGGGGGTGGGGTGTTGGGGGGTGGGGGGGAGTCGAACGGGGAGCTGGGGGGATGTGTGTGCAAGAGGCAGACAAGAAAGTGCTCCTCCAGGAACCCCCCCCCCCCCAAAATAGGGTGATGGGGAGGTCCACGCTGACACAGGGGGACTTCACTGCAGTACAGCGCCCCTGCAGCGGAGTTTGTGGTTCCACCTGGACATCTGTCACATGGGGAACCACCGATAATGTGTACATACAAGTTGATATGTGTTCTGTGATAATTATGCTTGTGATTTCTTAGGGTCTCGTTTATACCTTTGTGTGTGATGAGGATTTTTGATATGTTAAAATAAATGTGGCCATATCTTTCCAAGAAAGCAATGTGCTTGGTAGTTTCTTCCGCCGCATGGCAATTGCCTCCCTGCTGAGCCCACAAGGTGCATACAATCAGAAAATGAGTACATCTGTTAGCAATGCCACGATGGCCAAAGAGGGCAAACCTGTGCTGTATAAATATACCCACTATGTTATTGGTCTAGCGCTTCCTACTGCCATTAGTATGGCCTCGAAGCGCTGCGAGGATGAACGCCCTTTGGAAGAACAAAGTCAAAGGATTGAGAAGTGATGAAAGGAGTTGTTCAATGCGTGTCTGCATTCATAGCCATACAGACGGTAGGGAGGGAACAGCAGCCTGTAATTATCAGGTGAGCGGACAGATTGTCAACGAGTCAATGTGAGCGGCTGGACTGAATTATGCATGGGACTCAGCTGTGCTCCATTGGAGTTGCCACTCTGGCCCGAGAGTGCTGTATGTTTAGGGTGGGTCTAGTACACAGTGTTAGGACCGTTTTTCTGAAGTCCAACTAAGGGCTTAGTGAAACCATTCAACAGAGACAGTACACAACTCCACTCTTAGCATAAGGCTGTACCACCTGAGTTCAGGGTAGCGTAGACAGAGCACCCAGGCTTATTTTAGGAGAGAGAGAGGGCTGTAGAATTAGTATGATATGATAGTTTATTTATATAGCGCCTATACACAGTGTGTTTCAAAGCGCTTCAAGGCAAGGGAGGGAACAAGGGAAAAAACAATGACATTCTTACAGGCCATGAACAGTATGGATGTGAAATTAACTATCGTACTCGGCCTGACGACATTTCAGATAGTGCAAGAGCTAAGACATAGAAAAGGAAGGGAGGGGGAGAGTGGGAAGGAAATGGAAACAGACAGGTGACTACCGTACTAGGCCTGACGACATTTCTGGTAGAGCCGGAAAAAAAACAAGAGCTCAAGGAGAGGGGTGCAGAAAGGTAGGGGAGGAACAAAACAAGCGACTATCATATTAGGCCTGACGAGGCCTGACGACATTTCAGATAGTGCTGGAGGGGGGGTTTGGGAGGAAAAAACCAGTAAGGGGAGGGAGGAGGAGACAGACACAAAGAAATTGCAATACAAATATGGTCCAAAGAAACACTGAAACACTATGTATTGTATAAATAAATGGTTTATTTAAATGCAAGTAGGCCCAGATAAATCTTGGAGGGAATAAGTACTATCACAGATCATATAAACACATAATAAAAAACACAACACTATGCTTTAATGTACACAGACCAAAGCATTGACCTTATTCAGAAAACTGTAGTTTAGGCAAGTCAAACCTTTTCCTAAACATTCAGAATAGGTCACGCCTATTCTTGGGGAGTAAAACCAATTAGTTACTTTTTAGATTACTTTCTGCAACACAGGGTAGTAGACCCTAGCAGTTGTGCCATGACACTCAGCAAGAAATCAGATAGTAAACCAAATGGACAATATACTTTTATGAATAGTGGAAAATGTATTCTAGGAAAAGTAAAAACCTAGAACTCTGATTCAGGATAACACAGTTATTCTAGGGGAGTTTCTAGGGGAGTTGGACCTTGAAGTGCAATTAATATACAATTACATTTACTTTTTAGATCAATGGAACACAGTCTAAGATCACTAAGAACTTTTTACACTAATTGAGGATTGCACCCTGCATAAGGTAAGCCTACACCTGAAAAACACTTTTCAAGAATGGCAAACAGTTCTTATAGGGAGGTAAAACCTATATACTTTTAAAAAGAGCTATCAGCAACTTAAGGATCAGTATAACCTAAGGCAGACTTATTCTGGACAGGCTAACAGCAAGTCAGGGGAAGCCAGACCCGATTGGGGACACTCATACATTTATATCCTAATAGGAATAGTACAGTGGAACCAACAGCATTACTTTTGGGAAGAGGGGCACCCAATTCACAGGTGAGTAAATTAACCTTTTATCTACTTTCTGTGAAAATTGCCAAACAGTTTCTAAGCAGAGTAAGACAATATATTTTTTAGAATGGCAGAACATATCTAAGGTAAGTAATACCTTTACAGATACTTTTCAGAATGGCAGAACATTTTCAAGGTAAGAACTTTTGTAACTATTCACTCTAAGAGCTACAGTTACCAACTAACTATTTTACAAGCAAGTACCCTTTTCAACACTTATTCTCTTTTCAAGGCAGACCCCTTAAATTATCCAGCCCTTCCCAATTCTAGTACACAAGTTCTCTCAGAGGCAGAAGAGGGACACTAGTGGTCTGGGAGGCAGCTGTAGGCAAAGCCAGCGTTCCAGAGGAAGACTTTTCAAACAAGTTAGTATCTAACGTTCCAAGTTAGATGAGGGTCCATGGACTTCAGATGAGACACCGTAGGAGGATTCCAGCCGGGGTCTGGGTGAACTGGATGAGAGGCCTCCCAATCACAGAAAACACCCTGAAGCTACACAGGAATCACAAGAGACTTAAGGTAAGTAATACCCCAGCCAACACAGTACCTCAGCACAGAAGAAGAGTTTGCAGCAGGAGGACTACAGGATCTGCAGCCAAAAACCCAGGCTCTGAATTCCTTATCATGAAGCCAGAAGACAGGACCTGGATGGGCTTTTTCAGCACGGATCGACTCAGAAGGCTCCAGGCAAGGGTTTCTTCACAGCTGATGTGGCTCTGTGGTTTCGGCGCTCCTTCCAGGAGTCAGAAGCAGACTGAATATCGCTGGTCGGATTCTTGTCGTTTGTAAGGTCCAGCATTCTAGTGAAGGGGCCTTTTGGACTCTATGCATGTTTTTGGAGGTCCATCCGGATGCCCACAAAGTTACAGCAAGAATCTGAATTCGGAAGACTGTGCACCGCACAATGGCTCGCGGTCCCAGGGTATTGCAGCCCCGCAAGGCCGCAGCATGACGTGGGATGGCTCAAAATGCAGGTTGTCTTGCGTCTAGTGGGGCTCACCAGGCTCTGGGTCAGGGTCATTGTTTTTGGAGTCCCCAGTTCGATTGGAAGAAAGGGTAACAGCAGGATTTGGTTAAACAGCAGGCTATCCGGTCAGTGGTAATCGTCTCAGCCACGTTTTCTTCATTATCCTAGTCAGTTTCAGTTCCAGTGGTCGACTACCTCTTCAGGTTCCTGGATCAGACTTTTATGCAGGGACCCAGCCAATCAAACAACCATGCAACATTCAAACTTGAGGGGTTGGCAGTCTTTTCAGGACAGCTAGCCTCCCAGCTTGAACTGGATTCTCACAGTCAGGCTGGCAGACAAAGGGCTTCAGAGTTTTGGACTCCTCCCTCGCTTTCTGCCTTCACAGACACTCTGGAGCCAGGGTGGGGAATCCTCAGGATCCCCACCAAAGATAAAGTTAATACAAAGGAAGTTCCTGCCCTGCAGGTCAGAGGAAGGAACAAAAAAGGAGAAGAAATGCTAAAATGGCAACAAAAAAAAAAAAAAGACGAGCCATTTTGGTAAAATGAGCACCCATGGGTGCCTTTACCGGGGCTGTGGAAACATCCTGCGTTAAAGGTGCACCAACTTAATGAAAAGGTTCACAGCCACCTGCCATTAAAAGGTTTGTCATTGTAACATAACTGTTTTATTTAAAATGCGAAAGGGGATCCCCAGTATCTCCCCAGTACTCCACATAAGGTGAGGAGGGGGGTACTGCTCTCACCTAATAAAATGTAAAAGGGATACAAAGATCGTTTCTACCCTTGAGAACCGTAGTTCTCACAAGGTTAGCCAGAGAAAGTTAAAATGGGAGCCACAAAGGCAACCCAGCAACAATAGGCAAAATGTGCCAAAAGTTGTCAAAGAGGAGAACATTAAAAAGACACTATGGTGAGTCTTAAAAATGACACCCATAAAAAGAGTAAAAGATTAAGTGAATGTGGAAAAAGGTTCCCAGTATAAGGAAAAATAATCCACCAGCAAAAGCAAAAATTTCAGGGGTCGCCACAGGTCAGGAAGATTCATCTCTGCTATGAAAATCTTACCTAACTCAGTGTGCATCGCAGATGTTTTTGGGTGTGCAGACCGAACCCCTGGTGGGGCACAGCTGTATTCCCTGGGATGCAGTGCATGCGGGTGTGGACGAAGAAAGACTGAAGCATAGTTATATTTAGTCATGCAGAGGCGTTGTAGAGCTGGGCTGAGGGGGGCTATTGCTCGGGGTCTTTTGGTTGTAGCCCTGGATAGAAGCTCAGGGGCTACAACCAAGAGGCTTGCTAGCCTGATTCACAACATTAGCGTAGCCCCAGATCTTTTCCAGACCTAGCAACACCCCTGCATGTGGAGCGTTTCATAACGGCCTGGTTAAGAAAAGCCATGTCCCATCTAGATAGGCTCCTCATGTGCACCCAATTTCATCGAGAGGGGGGCGGATGATAGTTTGCGCACAAGTGCGATCCGGGCTAAGTCTGTGACGATGCCGATGAGAAGTGCCAGGTTTTGAGAGCCTTGCTGAAGGCTAGGTGGTCCTTTATGCCGCGGATGTTTAATGGGAGGCAATGCCAGATGGTGGGTGCTTGGACTGAGAAGGAAGAGCCCCCCCATGCAGGTTGATTTTGTCACTGGAAGGACGAGAAGTGCTGCACTTGATCTGAGGTTTCTGTTGGCCTGTAGCGTGTACATTTATGAGGCAGGCATTGCAGTCCTTTGTTGTGAAGAGCTCAATGGGTGATGTACATTGCCTTGAAAGTGGAACGTCACCCGATCAGGAGCCAGAGAAAGACACAGGGGGTAGGGGGTGATTCTGTAGTTTAAAAAAACCTTAGTGAATGAATGGAACCCCCAGAGTTCCCTGTGGCTTGCATGAGACAACACTCATTTTGGACCTTCTTGTTTTGTGTGCCACAGAATCAATATCTAGTATCCCCTCTACCTCGTTAGAGGTGGTCCTTATCCAATGCCCGGATGACGTAAATCACAATGCCACTCATCTCATAAGGGTACGTTCCCCAGATTCACACGCCTACATCCAATAATGGTGTCAATTCTGTACCCTTTCAGCATTGTTGCTCTTAAAAGGCCTCAATTATTTGTAGAGGTACCCTAAAGTTAGGGTGTCCAGATGACTGTGTGTCTCTCCAATAATGTCACTTTTCCTTTCCTGGGCTTTCCTTTAACAAATTAACGCGTTCTGGGAGATGAAGTACACCTCATCTTCACCCATATTCATTGGACTTAAGCCCCGGATACCAATGACTCCCAGTAAAGCCCAGGAAAGCTGCAACATGAAGTCATCTCATGTCAATAACTAGAGTCTGGCCTAATCGTCCTGCACCAGGCGGCTCTGTACTCCTATACCCTTTGCGGGGCCGTTCGGAGCACGCGCCTCACCCTCAAGGCAGCCCAGCTTCTGAAAGCCCACCTCTTCCCATCAATGCACTGAAAAACCTCAGACCCACCCAAAGACTCCAACTAGAAAGCCATCAGCGAGCTACACAAAAACATCACAATTACAGATTATTTGCCAGAGGTGTTGCTGGGCGGGGGGGGGGGGCAGCCAGGAGGCTATAGCCCCGGGTCTTTTGTTAGTAGCCCCCGGAGATGCGCAGGCGCTACAACCAAAAAGCTAGCTAGCCCCGAGTCCCAACATTAGCGTAGCGCCGGATCATTTCCAGACCTAGCAGCGCCCCCGTGCATCGCTCCTGCACACTGCAACCACGCTGTCACACAGATTACAATGAGAGCCAGCCATGCCAGGCTTTTTATAGACCTCGAGGAGGTCTGATGCAGTCGCCCAAAACATCCCCCTGCTACGGATGTCACACAGGCTGACTAGGCCCTGCGCCGGGATTCTTGGAATCCTTTTCACATAACAGGTGCCAGCATGTTTTCGTGGAACCGCTCTCGCTCTGCCCACCCACTACCCTCGCTTTCAGCCACCCATCGCCTCCTGCTGAGTCACTGCAAGAATATGTTGTTGGCATGACAAGTTAAAAACAAGTGTTGCCAAAGCCAGCAACATGGCATAATCGTTGGTTGCCGGGGATGCTGGTTCTGCTCTCGTTCAGTGGAGAATTGCCTGGAATTGCTGTCCTTGTGGGAGGGACCAGACTGATATGCAATTGGAAAGGTACAGTGAGCTAAAATGTGCTTACAGACCCCACATCCCATAGAACAGGTCATTTGGCCATGTCTGTTCCGAGCAGAGGCGTTGCTAGGGGGGGGGGGCTAAGGAGGCTATAGCCCCTGGTCTTTTGGTTGTAGCCCCGGATAGAATCTCAGGAGCTACAGCCAAAAGGCTAGCTAGCCCCCAGTCCCAATAGTTCCGACATTAGCGTAGCCCCAGGTCTTTTCCAGACCTAGCAACACCCCTGGTTCCGAGTAGAGGGACTCCCACATTTTCCTAAAAGTTGGGGCGTAACCTACATTATGGGTAATCTAGATGCGGATCCCTTGCTCATTGTGCTCAGAGAGGCTCAACGTCCCCCCACCAATGAGAACCAATAGCGCCAAAACACATGCCTGGCGCTGCTAGTTGTGCTCTTGTTCATAGGAGAATTGCCTGGCCTTTTGGTGCTGGACTGTCCTTATGGGCTGGACGAGAGCTATCTACGAATGGCCATTTCTCCTCTGGGAAAGGTACAGCTTGCTGAGATGTGGTTGCAGGGCCTCCTGAGAGGGGTTCATCCCAGAGAACAGGTTATTGGAGCCGGGTATGTTTCCAGGAGAGGGTCTCCAAGATGTTTGTAACTGCAATAATCCATCTCAAAGGCCTGCTTCCATGGTCCCCTATCACTTAACATGGGCGTTCTTCTGGTGACAGCCAGAGACATGCTTCGTGGCCATCTCTGCTACCTCGATAGTTGCGAAGAAATGAGGATTTACACCCACCTCCCTCAATCACAGTGGCCATTAACCACCCCTGACCTTGTCCACCAGCAAACTCAACTTCCACATACAAATGCGAAATAGACCCGTGTTGTTTTTTTAAGGAGTAAGGGGGGGGATTAAGGGGGCAGCCAATGCCCCCTCCTACAAGATTCCAGAAAATCTCATCCTGGATACACTGAAGTTGCCTGGCATCACTCCCTGTAATGCATTTTCCATATAAACATTTTCTTGGAGAATGCCTTCTGTCCTCCACTGCCCTCGTTTGCTTTTTACTTGTGGTGATCCTGGACCGAACGAGGTGCCGTACCAACATAGGAAATGCAGCTTTTCCACCCACCTCTTTCTGTTTCGGGATTGTGCCCACTCTCACCCGGCATCCAGTGGTCAGTGAACTCCAAACTGCAGAAAATCATGCCCAAAGGGACTCGAATATGCAAGGCTAAGCAAGCTGCCGGAACGCCAAAGGTAGGTCTTGGGAGGATAGCGCAGGGGCAACGTGCCCGCCTTGGAAGCAAGAGGATGCGGAGCAACACAGGTTCGATCCCCGAGTAAGTGCTTGGGGACTGTTTTCTGTATGCCTACAGCCCCTACCAGCACTTGACACCCGATGTCTTCACTTACTCCTGCACTTGCCACACTTTTTACTTATTGCTTTTATTTATTCTATTTTTTTTTACTGTCGATCCCATGTACTGCCCCCTCCCTCTTTCCCCCTGCACTTTTCCCATTCCCCCTTCCCCTGCTCTTGTGCGATCTGAATGACACTCGGCCTAGTAAGATCGCTGTCTACGTCTTCCCTCTTTGTTCCCCCCTTGCCTCGTCGCGTCTTGAAACACTTGTGTATAGGCGCGTTATATATGCCATATCATATATCTGGGTATCAAGCGCGTTATAAATAACCAATTACAATAGAAAGGTACTCGCAAGGGAGCCTAGTTGCTCGACCACCAAAGACATTTCTAATCAACCCCTGTTCAGACTCAGAAAGTGCCCGTCTTTGCCCTGGCTACGGAGGTCAATATTTATGGGGAAAACTTCTAAACCTCTTGTCATGAGCACTTGGTGATCTCAAACATTGCTACTAGAAAACAAAACAAAAAATAAATCAAACCTCTCTAGTGCCAACCTTTCATGATTGCTCATTACCACAATATCTTTAGTAAGATATTGACAAAAAAAAGCTGAATACACAATGTATCAATTTAGTAATGCCTGCAGAGAGTCACATAAAAACAGCTGACTGGCACCACACCTCCCCTAGTAAAAGTGGAAAGTCAGCCACAGATTTAATCAATCCTCAACATTTTTCATCAGACAGAAGTTATTAAATTGGTATCTAAGAAGCAGAGGCGTAGGCAGGATTGTCTAACTAGTGGAGCCGGAGGCTAACGTAGTTGGGCCCCGCACAGTGATATTAACATCTGTAACTGCCCACACAGCGCTGCTGAGTGGGCATTTACAGATGTTGGGAGGGCCTTGCTCGCTCAGGCCCTACCTTGTCTACGCCACTGCTAAGAAGGTTGCGCGAACTGTACGGATCGAGCTCTGTCTCAACGTGGGATCCAATACAATTTAGTTATTCCATTTCTTAACGCTTTGCGCCATGTTCAATATCACTGTATTCATGGTTTATCTTTCCAGTACATCCGATTTCATGACTGCTACTTTTCTTTTGCAGAGTAACATGTCAACCTATGTAATATACATGAAATATTGACCGAGTCTTTTTTGTAACTTTCGGCTTCACGTACCAGGCATCCTAGATTCCCAGCTCCCGGAACTGTCTGGTTCGGGCCAAACTAGACCGTTTTGCAGCCGATGACAAGACCCCAACATCAATTCACCCGCTTTAATGAGAAAAAGGGGCGGCCATTGTTTATTGAGCACCTCTTCATATAAAGACAACATTTCTATTGAAAGTAAACACTGAATTATATTTTCAGCCAGCCTCATATCTTGCAATCAATCAATCGTTTTTGTTTGTAATGAGCCTGTGGCCTAAGAAAGCCCTCAGAATGCTAGGGAAAGCAAGGTGGCCAGGAATCTTCAGCTTTCGTCTGAAGAGATGGAGCGGCCAATATAGTGGAGGTCCTTCGGAAGTCGATTCCAGAGCTTAGATGCCAGTATTTGGAGAGACCTGCCGCATGCTCTTCCCGGTTTAAAGCAAATGGTACGGAGGGCGTTACTACCCAAATATCGAAGAGATCTAGATGAAGAGTAACATTTAAATTTCCGTTGAAAGTGGCGAGGGCCTTTCCCAAAAAGCACTTTAAAATGGTTATTAACCCTTTAAATGTCACTCTGGCTGTAATTGGAAGCCAGCGCAGTTTGCGAGCAGAGGGCGTGATGCACGCTCTTACACAGGTAGTGTTGCAGCTATCATGTACTGCATCCGGACTAGATTCTACCTATGCCGTGACCCTGGATGAAACGATTGATCAGATCTCCTCACCTTACGCAATTACTGCAAGAACAAGAAAATATTGGGATGGAAAACTGTATTTATGGCTGCATGGAAGGTCAATTAAAATAGGACTTCGTAGCTTCAAACTTACAAATAGGTGAGATAGCTTGCCTTTTATATAACATTGTTTAAATGTGGGTAGAGACAATGGTGATTGTAGGGGCGAAATTTATATATAATTATTTCCCTATTAGAAACGAATTGCTGTTATCTCAAATATTATTCTAGCACAACATTAAAAAAACATATATAGGATTAGGGAGAGGGAGAGGGAGAGAGATTGCTGCCTGTGGCAATTAACTGGAGGAACAGGTGTTTTTGTTGATGTCCCTCCATCTCCACCTGCCCTCTCCTCCCCAAGAGTCAGGGACACCTTGAGAAAGGGGAGAGGAGTGGCCAGGATTTATTGCACTGTAAATTTGAGCAAATCCTCGGTTTATGACAGCGGAGAAGTTTAGCAACCTAGTGACATTTTTTTAAAGTGTAAATGTTTTCATAGTTTTTAAACCAAATGGTCTAACACACACAATATTTATTGTTTGTCAGACGAAATTCTTCACAGCAGCACAGAACTGTTCAACACAAGACCGTAAACTTGATCTTAATTCTGCGCAGAAGCCAGTGCGGGGATAGCGGGCGTTGGTGGAAGCCAGTGCGGGGATAGCGGGCGTTGGTGGAAGCAAGTGCGGGGAGAGCGGGCATTGGTGGGAGCCAGTGTGGGGAGAGCGGCCATTGGTGGGGGCCAGTGTGGGGAGAGCGGCCATTGGTGGGAGCCAGTATGGGGACAGAGGGCATTGGTGGGGGCCATTGCGGGGACATCGGGTTTCAGAGGAAGCCAGCGTGGGGACAGAGGGTGTGGGTGGAAGCCAGTGTGAGGAGAGCAGGCGTTGGTGGAAGCCAGTGCGGGGAGAGCGGGCATTGGTGGGAGCCAGTGTGGGGAGAGCGGCCATTGGTGGGGGCCAGTGTGGGGACAGCGGGCATTGGTGGGGGCCAGTGTGGGGACAGCGGGCATTGGTGGGGGCCAGTGCGGGGACATCGGGTTTCGGAGGAAGCCAGCGTGGGGACAGAGGGTGTTGGTGGAAGCCAGTGTGAGGAGAACGGGCATTGGTGGAAGCCAGTGTGAGGAGAACGGGCGTTGGTGGAAGCCAGTGTGGGGACAGTGGGTTTCGGAGGAAGCCAGCGTGGGGACAGAGGGTGTTGGTGGAAGCCAGTGTGAGGAGAACGGGCGTTGGTGGAAGCCAGTGTGGGGACAGCGGGCGTTGGTGGAAGCCAGTGCGGGGACAGCGGGTTTCGGAGGAAGCCAGTGTGGGGAGAGCGGGCGTTGATGATCCGATTTAATGTTTGTTATGCAGCCATTTTTTTGGAAAAGCTGCGTGTTGAATTCATTGGAGCACTGCATCAGGTAAACTGGCACGCAGAAGTAAAGAGCTTTGCCTAAGTCCAGTCTTGATGATCAAGACCCGTTCACCACGGCTAATGGCAGAGCTTGGGCAAGTGTGGCAGCAATCGTTTCAAGCATTTGCAAAGCTAGGCCATATCATTAACCTGGGGCTACACCATACTGCTAACCTGTGATATTAAAAGTTGGCACCGTTATAGGGGGCGGTGAAGGGAGAGAGGGCAGCAGCTCCTCTACCTCACCTTGAGGACCCTGCCGGATGCGCCTTATGGACCTCACCCTCGATACAGTTGCCGCACTTGCCTCCCTCCGCCGACCAGATAGGACTCCTTGACGCGCCTCTGCTAAGTTTGTTGCCGAGGTTCACGTGACTGCCACGGGACACATTGCCCCAGAGGGCCGACCTTGCTGTGCGGTGGGACTCCGGTGAGCCCATCAGTCATGCTGCGGAATTTCTCTTCATGGCTCACCCCGGGCTCGTGGGACCTCCGGACGTACAGGTAAGGAGGATCAGGCAGTTTGGGGTGGGCTCTCTCCGGGTAGCAGTGTCGGTGTGTGTTTTGTTGGGCATCGACGTACTGAATGGGTGGGGGGCTAATGGTTGTTGAGGGTGGATTGTCTGTAGGTGGGGGAGCCGGCGAAGAGGAGTTGTGTGCATAGGGACAGAAGTGACCCTGGGAATTACGGGTAGGGTGCAGGTCACGGAAAGGGATTAGGGGCTATTTTAAAAAAATTGAACGTGCAATTAAGGACTAATTTGAAGAAAGCAATTGTGTGGGCTATGTTGGGTGAGGGGATACAGGAGCGGGCAGCCTGACTAAAAGAGGAGGCAATCGAGTGGGCAAAATGAATCTACAGGCTGCACGAGCGAACGGAAAGGGGTGGTTTTTACTGCTGTTGAGGGGCAACCGGAGGTAACAGGAGATGGAACCGAGCAAGGTGGCAGCGCTTTTTGCCCTGCTTCAGAACCAGGGAATTGACACTGTGATGGAGAAACTCACAGAAGGGAGCATGCAAGCGTTGGCTGTTCAGCCACAGGGTAACAGTGAGGGGGACAGGAAGAATAGACCACATAGAATAGAAAAAATGTGGCCCCATGGGCGACATTCCTGCCCGCGAAAAAACGGAGGGGAAAAAAGATGGCCGGTACAGAGGGGCCGGGACATGGGGTAGGCACAATAACAGCAACAGAAGTCTTGGCTGGGAGTGTGGGGTTCTATCCTTGAGGGCTCCACAGGAAGTGGTGGGGGCACCAAGGGGGCAACAGAGGCCGTGGGGGCACCAAATACCCTGGCAAGCAATAGACTGGGGGGGGGGGTGAGGAACAGCAGACGGATTGGTTGGGACACCTCTCTCGGGGGGGGCAAGGCTGCAATACAGGGGGGCTCTGTGGAACCAGTAAGGGCTAACCTGGGGACATGGGGGAGAACCCTGCCTGTGAGACAGGATGAGATTGGTCTAGCAGCGAGGTTGCTAAGAGGGCCAGACGATTTGTGCACTGGTGGAGGATGGCCCAGGACAGGATATGGGGCAACGGGGCCCGGGTCCTTGGGGCTGGTGGGAAATGTATGGGCCAGCAAGACCCATTAAGGGCCAGTACCAAGGGGGTATAGAACATGGGGTCCCGAGAGCATACATCCAGAGCAGGGCGCGCCAGCACCGGGGGGTTCATGGGACAATGGTTCCTGCGGTAGGGGACAGGCCAACGGGAACAAGCAAGGACCACATGGGTAGCCATCGGCCCGGACCGGAGTGCGACGGCACTAAGTGCATTAGGTCCGGGGCCAGGGAACACAATTGGGGTACTGTATCCTGCAACAAATAGCAATGGAGGGGTAGCACAGGTCTGAGGGGTACCAATTGCACCAGCGGCAACAGCAGGCTCAGTAGTTACAGCAGGGGGGGGGGGGTGGCCGCCCCAGCAGCCTCCGTCAGTAACCCCCCAGGTTTGGTGCCAGAAGCACCTTGCAATAATAACGCAGTTAGGCACACTTAACACATTTCAATGGAAATCAAAGAGAAAATCTGGGCAGATAAATTTGTAGACAGATTCTCACTATTGAATTATAACATACTGGAGGAAGTGAGACAGGCCAAAGGGGAAGGTAAGGACAAAAAGGTGCAAGTGGAATGGTCTATTGTGAACTAGACAACATGGTTTTCAATATGTGTGGCAATAATGGGTGAGAGGCATCCCAAACTGAATCAGAAATTAATGACATACCTGCACCTAATAATGTCAATGTATCTGGAATACATGATTGGGGCATGGCTGAACTATGATGAGAAATTCGGATTTTCCAAAGCGGAAGTAGGCATTTGGACTGGGGACACAAGTGATGGATCTGTGGGCCAGATGCAACATAATACAACGGGGGGGTGGGGAGGGCAGATCCCAGGAAAGTTGGACGCAAGAGCCTTGGACACTGAGGCAGGGACAGCCCGTTCGGAACACTCCTCCGCATGGGGTAGACAGGAAAGGGACAAGCTGGGCATTCAACACTAAGGCATGCACCAGAACAGTGCGCAGGTTCAAATGCACATGCTCTGGCTGCGGGTTGCCCGGGCATCCGGAATACAGGTGCAACAAACTGGGAAAGGACAGGGAAAACAAAAAGCGCAAATAGGGCGTTGGGGAACCGGCCCCAATACCCACCCCTATCAGGGTGTACATCCCGTGTCTATGGGCAAACAGTTACCCCAGAAGGAGGCGCAGTTACTGGTGGAGGGTTTGGAGGGTTCTGCGGTGTAGGGGCTGGTGCCACCAGCGGTGCCAAAAAACCAGGCATCGGTGGCTAGTTACGAGTCTATATTGATGCACAAAATCACAAAGGAAGTACATTTGGGGAGGGTGGAAGGGCCCTTTGAGAGCCCTCCATTCCCTTTGTCTGTTCCCCGGTGGGCATCGTACCCAAGAAAGAGGAGGAGAAGTCCAGGATGATACACAATATATCCCTCCTAAAGGGGGTTTCAGTAAATGATGCAATCAGCGCAGAAGTGTGCTCGGTGAGGTACCCCATCCTTCGACAATGCCATGGAACAACTTCGGGAACTGGGAAGGAGGAGTCCGTTGGCAAAAGCGGATATCGAGTCGGCATTTAGGTTACTACCAGTGCCCCCAGCGGACTACAGACTGGGGAGGGTTTTTATTACGATAAATGCATGCCAATGGGGTGTTCTATTTCATGCAGTTATTTTGAAGCTTTTAGCTCAATTTTTAAATGGGCCATAAGGAAGGAGCAGAAGGGGGTAAGGGTAGTCCACTATTTGGACGATTTCTTGTTCTTGGGCCCGCCGCTGTCGGGTCAGTGCGCAAGGGCTTTGGAGGCATTTGAGAAAATAACAAAGGACTTGGAAGTACCTTTGGCGAGAGGAAAGAAGGAGGGCCTGGTGTCCACTCTTTCATTTCTGGGCATTGAAATTGATTCATGTCCAGGGACATGCCGCCTAGCCGACGAAAATGTTTAGGAATTTATGGGATTTGTAAACACACCTTTACGGGCTAAGAAAGTGCCCTTGGCTCAACTTCTGCGTTTAGTGGGACAGCTCCATTTTGCACTTAAGATTATACCAATGGGGCGCCCATTCTCCCGCGCTATTTCAGGGGTTAAGTCTGGGCTCCCAGAAAAACATTGTTACACTAGACTGCCCGCTTCAGTGAAGGAGGACCTCAGGGTGCGGGGCAGTTTTTTGCCAAATTTCAATGGAATACAAGTATGGACGGCAAAGGCGCAACCCAACTAAGAGATCGGACTGTACACAGATGCGGCAGGGAGTGTGGGGTTGGGGGCCATTTGGGGCAACAAATGGTACCGGAAAGAGTGACCAAGAGAATGGGCCGGCAGCAGGCTTGCTATAAATGTTACCTTTTTAGAGCTATTCCCGATCATCGTGGCACTGACAATTTGGGGGGATGGATTTGGGGGCAAGCATGTGATATTTTGGTCAGACAGCATGTCAGTAGTGATGGCTATTAACAATCAAAGTAGAGGTAACAGGAGGGATGGCCCAAAACAGGATCAGGACTATGGGCTAACAATGGGTGAAAACAGGGAGAGGTCCTGCCTGTAAAAATTATTTATAGTTGCAACTCATTTAAATGCAAGTTTGATCAAATATAAGGCTTTCAAGCAACATACTATTTTTTGCCATGTAATGCACTGCTGTGTAAAGTACAACTCGATACTCAGTATTGATGGTGTAGGTCAGTTTTGCATATTGTTGACACTATTTTTTTAAATATTTTTGTAAATTTGCTTAAAGGCAATAAAGTTTGTGTGTGGTGAGTAGTTGACCAGCATACATTCAACAAGAGGTTGGCTCAGCTCATTCCCTCTGCATGAGTATACAAGTTACTTCATAGAACATAAAGACAAACACTGAACAACGTAAGCAAAGAAAAAGGTCCACAGGTAACAATGCAAGCTGTACCATAGTTGAATTAGTACAAATGATTACAATGTTGTACCAAAATGTGGACTACCTAAACAAGAGAGGAGGTTCACAAAAAGCATTAATTCATGCAGATAGGCAATTCAGTGTGACCATTCAGTGACCCATAACAAGGTCACCATTTAACCTGGCTCTGGTAGACCTCTCCAAGGTCTCGTTTCCTAGACAAACTATATTAGCTAAACTTTCACTAGGAAGACAAAAACTATACAAGCTTTAGTGTTGGTCTAAGACACTATCACACAGTATCTGTTACCCCATGTTAGGTGTAGACCTGTGCGCAACTCCTCTTTTCTGATACATGTTAAACTGCTTTGTACGCATTTACAATGTTTCGCACTGAATTGCCCAGCTACATGAATTAATTATTTTTGTGAACCTCCTCTCTTGTTAAGGTACTCCACATTGTTGGCACAACATTGTAATCATTTGTACTAATTCAACTATGGTACAGCTTGCATTGTTACCTGTGAACCCTTTTCTTTGCTTACGTTGTTCAGTGTTTGTCTTTATGTTCTATGGAGTAACTTGTATACTCATGCAGAGGGAATGAGCTGAGCCAACCTCTTGTTGAATTTAGACAAGTCAACTATTGACCAAAGACAAACTTTATTGCCTTTAAGAAAATTTACAAAAATATTAAAAAATAGTGTCAGCAATATGCAAAACTGACCTACACCATCAATACTGAGTATCGAGTTGTACTTTATAAAGCAGCCCATTACATGGCAAAAAATAGTACGTTGCTTGAATGCCTTATATTTCATCAAACTTGCATTTAAATGAGTTGCAACTGTAAAGAAATTTTACTGGCAGGGTCTCTCCCTGCTTTCACCTATTAACAATCAAAGGGCATCATGCCCCATGGTACTCAGACTTTTGAAGCCTCTAGTACTGGCCTGCTTAAAGAAGGGAGTGCGTTTCTAGGCAAAGCATGTTCCTGGGGATCTGAATAACGCTGCTGATGCATTGTCTCGTTTTAAGATGCAGGAATTTCGAGGATGGTTGCCACAAGTGGAAGTAGAGAGGACACCATTCCCTGACATTCTGGAGTTTTGGTAGCCCAGGTTAGCACCACTGATTGCAGGATCTCTGTCTGGGAAGACCAGGGCGGCATATGAGAAGGCCTTCCGGGAGTATGGGGACTTCTGTGGGGGCAACGGGAGGAGGAAGTGGTTTCACAGGGACCCAGCGATCGCTTTTTTGGGGCACTTGTATGGCACAGGGGCATCAGATGGGTCGGCTAAGGGAAAGGTGGCCACCATTAGGTTTATGGCGGGGTTGCATGGGGTGGCAAACCCTACATAGGACTTTGTGGTGAAAAAAAACTTAGCAGGATGGATGAGCTAGAGGGGTGGTCACACTGGCTCAAGGTGCCCCGTTGACCCCCAAAAACTGGAGATGGTAGTACTGGCACTGGGGAGGGTCTGCTGGGATCAATCGAGGGCACTATATTTGGGGCCGCCTTCGTCTTCGCCTTTTTTGGGGGTTTTAGGTAGGAGAGTTGGTGGGCTCGGCTAAGACGGATGCATCTGGAGGGTTGGCCTTTTCAGACATCAGCTTGGAGGGGGATCTGTTGGTACGGATATACATCAGGAAGTCTAAAACGGATCAAGAAGGCAAAGAGGCGGTGGTACTGATTGCCAGGAATGGGAACAGGGTAATCTGCCCAGTAGCGACCTGAGGGATTTTATAGCTCTTCAGTGGGGGGGGGGGAGTGTGGGACCCCTGTTCAAGCACCGGGACCGTTCTTATACCTCCAAATTTCAATTCAGGTTGGTTTTTCAGAAATGTATCTGCACAGCGGAGATGGCGGGACTGGGTTTCGCACCCCATTCCTTCCACATCGGGGTAGCCACTACTGCAACACGGCATGGCATGAGCGAGGAGGACATCATGAGGCTGGGGAGATGGAAATCTGGGGCCTACAAGGGTTACATTAGGCATCACCTGGCTTGCTAAAGTGCTGAGAGACCAGGGGGATCTGATGAAGGCGTGGGGGGCAGGCAAAAGGGGGAAGGGGGATATGAACGTGAAGCAACACTGTGGGCAAAAGCAACAACGTATATCGACATTGCAGAACATGCCTTTTTTCTTCCATTATCCATAAAGGATGGTACCAACACTCCTGGTGTGGGTAATCAGGCACTCGTTCATAAGGCAAATGGAGAAGAGAGCGAGTGTGGAGAGCCATTGCAGGGGGAATGGGCGAACAGAGGCTGCGATACACTGGATATGCAAGGGTGGCCTAAGAACGGGGCAGGTGCGCAGGTACGTGACCGAAACAACGCTTGCCTGATCCAGATCTGGTGATCCTCCACGTGGGGGGTAATGACGTGGTCCCAATGGGCCGAAAGGAGCTGAGATTGGCTCTGGTTTCACTATTTGGATTGTTAGGCAACTTCTGCCTGAAGCCGGAGATCGCATGGCTGAAGATCTTCCCAAGGACAAGGGGGCGGGTTGCAGGGTCGACTAGGCCACTGAACACCTGCGCTAGGAAATTGAACAATGAACGGCACGTCTAGCTGGAGGCCGGCTGCGGGTGGTAGCCAAGGGCTTGGTGCGGGGAACGGACGTATGCACCACGATGGAGTGCATTTATCGGACCACATAAATTATTTGAGAACTTTCTGGCAGTGATGAACACAGCTCTGGTGGGGGGAAAGGGGGGTGGGGGGGAGTACCCCCGACTGTGTGGTCGAAGGTCTTGTAGCAGGTGGGGGAGCATGTGGTTAGCGATTTGCCCCTCCCAGTGCAGTGGTGAGGGCATGGTCTGCCTCCCACTGGGATGGCTTCGGCCCGGCAAGGGGGATCCGATGGGAAGACAGGCAAGAAAAGGGTGGGGGTGGGTCCAGGAGGCAAAAGCTGTCAGACAAGAGAAGGATGCCTCCTGGGATCACCCAACCAACATTGGGTATGGCGGGGAGGTCCACGGCGGCGTAGGAGGGGCCTCACCGCTGTACAAACGCCAGGGGGCAGAGTTAACAGTTCCATGGGGAACTGCCTGTCATAGGAAAGAAGTATTGTAAACATGAGTTATGATTTATGTTCAAAACATTACTGTGTAAAATGATGTAATAATCATGATCACTAGGGTCGTGTTGATGTCAGGAATGCATCGATTGGATTAGTGTTAATAATGTTAAAGGATTAAACATGGCCGGATATTTCCAAAAATAAAGTGTGTGGGTTCTTTCTCTCTGGCCTGACTGGTAATGCCTCCCTGCTAAACCCACGAGTGTGTGATAGGAGCCAGGGGTGTCCTGGCCTACAGGGAGGACAGCTCAGGGGCAATGCATCTGTCTTGCTGACACAGCAACACAGGTTCGATCCCCAGGTCCGTGCTTAGAAACCTCTGGGTAGTAAGTGTGTTATAAATAACCAATTACAATTTGCAGGGAATTCTGGAGATTTCCTGTTTAATAACCTATTTTATTTCCACATGTTCTCGTAGGAAAGGGGTTGGCTTGCTTACAATGTGCAGTATAGGGCCACTTAGACAATTATTTCTTTTGATTGCCAGTCCACCGATGATAGAAGGGGAGAGGGTCGGTCGATATGGGGTGGGCTGGCCATGGACTGTTCGGGGACACAACTGGGACAGGAAAGGGAACATGTCCTCGCATACCAACACAGCTGCCAACCACATCAGAACAGGCGTCGCCATTGTGATTATAGATCTTCTTTCTGTACCCGTGCTTGAGTTACCCCGCTGCTAGTCAGATGCCACCCAGTGGCAAGAGGCAGGTCATGGAGTCGTGTGCTTTACAAATGCTTAAGAAACTGAACCAAAAACCTAAACAAAAATTCCCCTTACCTCACTTTGCCAGTCCTCTCAATCCCAATCTCTCCAATGCCCCCCGATGCAAACCCTTTAATCCCCTCCTTTCCAAGTGCCGCCCGCGCCAGGCTTCACAGCATCAGTCAGTGCCAGTCCATTCATCGACACCAGCGTCAGTCATTTAAACCCACGAGTGCCAGTCTTTCAAATTCCTACCCTGTGCTTCAATGTCTCCCTGGTGCCAGCCTTTCCAGTTTATGCCAGCGCCCCAGGGAAGCTGGTTGCCAGGTTGTGGCAGTAGTAGCGCTACTTTACATTAATGTAGATGTCCTTGCATGACCCCTACAGTGCCTCAGAATCCTCTCCACATCGTCCAGCCCCATAATGGACACAAACCCCAAAGTATAGGGCGTTTCTGACCGCCGCCCGCCCTGAGCTGCACATCAACAATTAAATCAGACTCGAGGAGAAAACGCTGGCCTGGCACTGCTGCGAGGGGTACAGCGGAGGGCACAGATGCACAACGAATACCCTGAACAGGGACTACCTCAGGCAGCAGCCAGAGGTACACAGCCCAACCCAACACACACCATGAACTGCAGAAGAGAGTAGGTACCACAAAAATACACAGCACAGCACATAGCGCACACCCTGAACAGGGACTACTTCAGGGAGCAGCCAGAGGCACACAGCTCAACCCAACAAACACCATGAACTGCAAAAGAGAGCAGGTCCCACACAGGTACAAAGTACATAGCTCACACCCTGGACAGGGACTACTTCAGGGAGCAAACAGAGGTACACAGCCCAACCCAACACACACACCATGAACTGCAGAAGAGAGTAGGTAGCACACAGATGCACAGCACAGCACATAGTGCACACCCTAAACAGGGACTACTTCAAAGAGCAGGTAGAGCTACACAACACAACTCAACCCAACCCATCACACACTCAGATACACAGAGCAGAAACTGCAGAACAGAGCAGGTACTGCACGAATCACAGATACACAACCCAACACACACGCACCCCCGTCCCCTGAAGGACTCTTGCAATAGGTGAGCACTGATTAACACCCCAGCAAATCCACAGCCTTGGCAAGGTTTGCAGCAGTGAGCATGCACAGATAAGAGTCTAAAACATACACAATCGCAGGCCCTCTTTGAAGGGGCTGCAGCAGTGAGCAGGCTCCATGGTGAGCACAGACAACCCACAGAGGATCTGGGCAGGGTCAAACACACACGCACACCCAGAGTTAGGATAACACCAGCGAGTGCCCCCAGACTCAAAATCCAAAACACACAAAGATTACAGAAAAGAAAGACACACAATCAAACACACATATACTACGCTCTCTCTGCATCCATGGGTGGGCACTACAGGCACATGCGCAGATCCGTCCCACTTTCTGACGCGCACTGTGGGCATAGGAGTGCAATTAAACGGTGAGTGGTTCGGGACAGCAAATTTGCTGCTGAGGTGGGGCCCTGGGAGCCACCTGATGGCCCATGGCAGGCCCGGCCACTTGAGGACAAGGCTTTTTTTCCTGAAGAACTCGCTCATGTGCGAGCATTTCAAGCTTCAGAATGAAATTCCTTTTTTTCCAGAATGGTGGCGCCGGCCCCTGCGAGGCATCCCTTTAATCAAGAGATGCCCCTGGGCTGGTGCCACCATTATAGAAGAAGTGGTGAGGCTGGTGGAAGCTGCTGCATTTTTTTTCTAAAGCCTGAAACTACAACTCATTAGCGGGAGCTTCACAAGGCCTTGGCTTCCAGGATCCTCACCCTTGCAGGCTTAATGATGCTGCTGCTGCCCCTCGCCAAGTATCCCTCTAGCTAGGAGGAAGGCCTGGCGATGGGCAGCGCCACCATTAAGGCTGAAAACACGTGGCTGCTGTTCCCCACCAGGCTTTCTTTTGGTTAATAGATGCATAGATCAGCACCCTCTCCCCCATGGGGGAAGAGGGTGCTGATCTCTACAAAGGGCTGCCTTGCACAGTGCCTGTAGCCCATTAAGCTGGGACTTATGAAGGGAACATGGTGTAACGCCCCCTCTGCCGTTAAGCCACGCCCCCAAGATGAGCCCCATTTTATTTTCCCGTGCCTGCAACCCAACAAAAATGCGCACACCCAAAACAACGCTGCGAACAAGCTGAAATTCCTACAACACAATTGCACATTCAAAAGGGAAATACATTAAGCAAAGAGGAAACACTACAACAACCGAATCTTTGAAGCACCAAACACCCAAAAAGAACTCTTCAAAATCAGAAATGAAATTAAAAATCCTCTGGCATGCAACAACACACAAACTCTGTCTACGAAACTATGCAATGAGCTTGCAGACCAATTTGAAAACAAAATCACCACCATTCAACAAACAATACAAAGCCGACCACCCGATCGGACTACGATCCCCACCTACACTCAGGAGGAACACCAGAGCAAACTACAAAGCTTTCCAGAAATATCAGTGGAGACATTTGTTAAACTGGTGAATGAAAGCAATAACTTAGGGTCACCCAGAGACCCATGCCCGCCAGACATATACAAATCGATTCTTAAACAAGGAGCACCCATGGAATATCACAGCAATGCCCTCAACCTTTCAATCACAACGGGGAAAGTGCCACAAGCCTTAAAATCTGCATACATCAGGCCACTACTCAAAGATACAGCGGGAACCGTATAGGACATATAGAAAACGACCCAAGAATTCATAGAAGAGCACAGCCTACGAGACCAGGCACAAGTTGGCTTCAGACCAATGAGAGGAACAGAATCAGCTCTCCTCTCAATATGGGACGACCTAAAAATGAACGCAGACTTGGACAACAGCTCTTCCTTGATACTCCTAAACCTATCAGCAGCATTCGACACAGTTAATCACAACACCCTCATAACGAGATTTGGAGGACTTGGAATAACAGACACCACCCTACTATGCATCAAATCTTTCCTAACAAACAGAACAGAAACCGTATGGATGAAACCCTTCAAATGAAGCCAGAGAGACTGTGGGGTACCACAAGGATCATCCTTCTCCCCGCTAGTATTCAAAATCTACCTATATCTACTAATCAGAATCATCAAACGTCCCAGCCTGACCTGCTACAACTACGCCGACAGTACAAAAATAATCTTCAAAATACAAGACAACCTGGAAATAAACTCAACGCTAGAAAACTGCCTCTGCGATGTATTCATCAGGATGAACTCCAACTGCCTCAAAATCAACCTAGGCAAAACAGAAATAATGATTGTCACAAAAAATGGAGGAGGAAACCACCTTATCCCTTGGCCAAAGGAACTCGGGACAACACCAGCACCCTCGCCGATTGTAAATAAAACATGGGGGTCCTGATAGAAAACAATCTGACGCTAGAGCCACAGGTAAACGCTCTTCTCAAGAAATGCATCTTCCTCCTGCAAGAGGCAGAGAGGATCCTACCATTCCTATCATTTTCCAATAAAACAACCACCACCATCACACTCCTCATGTCCAGAGTAGACTACGCCAACATCCTATACTTAGGTATGACTGAACAACTTTTTAAAAAACTACAACGCATACAAAATGCGACAGCCAGACTGCTTCTGAAACTACCCCGAAGCGAACACACCACACCAGTGCTGAAAACACCACATTGGCTACCAATAAAACAACTAATAAAATTCAAAACATTGTGTATCACGCATAGAGCAGTACACAACCAAGGCGCTGAGTTCCTGAGAGACAAACTGCTTCTACAATGAACCAACAAGAACACTCAGATCAAGCATGGACATCCGCCTGGAACCGAAACCCTACACCAAAAGAAAACTCGGAGGATCTTCCTTCTCTCACCGAGCGCCGAAAACCTGGAACGACCTTCCAAAGCTCATACGTGACATAAGAAACCGCTTACAATTCAAGAAATTACTCAAAACTTGGCTTTTCACATCATAACCAGAAAGACCGGCCACAGGGGCACACTCACAACTAAAACATCGATGAACGAAAAGACAGACCCTGATCCACACAAAGCAAACTATAGAAAAACCCTAAGGAAAAATCCCAGGACATACCAAACGACTAACTGAGAGACAGCTGTAATAGGACCATAGACAGAACACATAGCAAGAAGTAGACAGAAACACCAGGACAACCTACCTATAGGACCCTGACCCTAAACTATAGCCATTCCCAACAGACCTAATCACAGCAGACACCTGGGGAATAGGAAACCCTGTACCATTAGCTCCAATCCAGAGGGTGAGAAACTGAATAAGCAGTGCTGATCATTGGGCCCGCTCTCGACGGATCTGAGATCCGGCATCAGATATGGAGCCGGATCTCGGGATCCGGCCAGAGTCAGCCACCCAAGCCCATGAACCACGTTAGAAAACTTTAAAAAAAGAAGAGGAAAAAAAAAGTGCCTGAATCGGCAGCATTGCCTTTTACAGCAGCTTTGGCACTGTTGGGTAATGCAAAATGCTCACTAAATGTACAACTAATTCCTTTCAGTTGTACATGTAGCGAGCATTGTGCATTACACACCAGTGCCAAAGCCGGTGGTAAAAGGCAATGCTGCCGTCTCAAGCCCTTTTTTTTCTTCTTTTTAAAAAAAAAAGTATTCCAGCATTGCTGGATGTCCAGTATGAGCCCCGCCCCTCTAGACCACGCCCCTTGGGCACCACTCCCCCAAACTCCTCCCCCACTCTGGCCCTTCTGTTGTGGGATCCCCCACCACATTTTTTCCATTTCCACCACTGAGAATAATCACCCACTTTACACAATGCTCATCTAGATACAGCAGGAAGCACAATGCGCCATCACACACAAAACACAAATAAACAATAGCCCCACGGAAACCATAGAATTAACTCAAGACAGTCATGATGGGAGGAAACCGATGACGGAATACACAGGCTGACCAAGACGGACACACTAGGATGCCCTCATCAACAGCATTCTGACCCTGAACCATTCAAAGTTTCAACTAACCAGTGTCACATTAGATAACAAGAGAGTAGATAGCACCAATAGTTCAAACACACCTACCACCCCATACTAGACTCCTTATGATGCAGATGGATATGCGCAGTACCACCACAGCGAGATGGCCCATAAGGAACCAGCAACAACCCCACACACAGGGACACAGCTCAAACGGAACCAGAAGTACCCGAACCAAGATACAGACCCGACTAACCCAACCCTCAATGTTCTACATACTCAAACCCACACAAAACTCACACAACCATTTCTCTACCAGCAATCCGCATGCACTTTACCACACAGCATCAACAACACATAGACGGCACCTACAGCACACGAGGCCTCGTCCGAGCTGATACTTGCACCAAAGTCCAGCACTCGGTGTATACCGAGCTGAAGCTGCCAACAGCACATCACTTCTCCCACTCTCCTACTCCCCTCCTCCCGACTAACTTTACCCGCCCTCCTCCCGTTTGCAGATCTGCCAGAGTGCCTGCGGACCAATTCCGTTGGTGACGATGCGCTATATAAGTACCTTTAACATAACATAACACCCAGGAGCTCAGGTAGACCCAGACACCGAAAGGGGAGTGGGTCGAGTAGACGAATACACTGCAACATGTTGCTATTTTTGGATTAAGTGCTCGAGACTGGCAACTGCGCAGAAGCGGTGTGTTACGGAGACTCCAGGCCCGATTCGGACATCCACTGACAGTGTCGTTCTAGGATGCAACAGCACTTTTCTTATTTTCTCCATGTCATGCGCCTATATTTACATAATTTATTTTAAAAAAAATGATATGGGGCTCAGACTCCGGACCCCTCTAGTCCCAAGAAAACGAATATAGTTTACACCGCATATCAGACAGGATTTACCAAATGATGCCACAGAGACAGTTAAACGCCAGAAAGCAGCAGGACAGTCTGCCGGTCTATTAAATCTCGAGTGAAAGCCTCCACGTGGAAACCCGGTCAGCCAGGAGCCCATGGGGACGCAGCACACTTTAAGGGGACACACGCACAGCTGTGTGCAGCCTAGGCCGGCTTCTCTCACGGGCGAGTCACCGTCACCAGAGGCATTCTGGGAAACACGTTCTGGGGTCCAGGAAGCGCCTGAGCAGCCCGGGCCGGAGTCACCGTCACCAGAGGCATTCTGGGAAACACGTTCTGGGGTCCAGGAAGCGCCTGAGCAGCCCGGGCCGGAGTCACCGTCACCAGAGGCATTCTGGAAACACGTTCTGGGGTCCAGGAAGCGCCTGAGCAGCCCGGGCCGGAGTCACCCTCACCAGAGCATTCTGGGAAACACGTTCTGGGGTCCAGGAAGCGCCTGAGCAGCCCGGGCCGGAGTCACCGTCACCAGAGGCATTCTGGGAAACACGTTCTGGGGTCCAGGAAGCGCCTGAGCAGCCTGGGCCGGATTCACCGTCACCAGAAGCATTCTGGGAAACACGTTCTGGGGTCCAGGAAGCGCCTGAGCAGCCCGGGCCGGAGTCACCCTCACCAGAGGCATTCTGGGAAACACGTTCTGGGGTCCAGGAAGCGCCTGAGCAGCCCGGGCCGGAGTCACCTTCACCAGAGGCATTCTGGGAAACACGTTCTGGGTCCAGGAAGCACCGGGTGGAACCTGTAGTGCAATCAGACATCCCGTGTGCCCACAATTGCTACAGAGGCGCGAAGGAGGGGAGAGGGCTAAACATGCCAGGCGTGTAAGTGCACACGAAATGCAAAGCTGGCAGAAGGCAAACGTCACGTCCGAAAGTCATTGTGAGACACGCAGGAATGACCATAAGCAATGGGGGATCGATGTGCCCGCAGACTTGCTAATTATCTGGGAGCTGAAGAGAGGCGTGAAGTGGAATGAGTCCAAGGAGGGGGGTACTTCTGTGGAGACCTCGTCCTCTCTAATTGGGGGAATAATTAGGGGATTACGTGAAGGAGGCAGCACTAGCTAATGTGCCGGCTCTCGCCGGATCGGGATCCGCCTGGCCTCTGCCCCAGCCCTTCCAAACAATCGTGCACAGTGCGCTCGCACACGATCCAATCTGCTCTATGCAAATGCCCTATGCACACAGCGCTCACACAGAGCACATTACATCGCCGAGGCCCAGTGGCTAACCGAGGGGGAGCAGCTGTGGGACATTTATCAGTGCGACACCTTCCCCGTTGGGCACCTCAATGAAGGTGCCCAACGGGAACGGTGTCCCGCTGGCAGGGCAATGTGTGTTGAGCAATTCCTGCTCAGCACGCTCATTGGCGTGGCGAATGCGGGAGAGGTGTCCTGCTGCCAGGACAATGCCCCAAGGAGCTGCGGGCAGCAGAGGGGCTCTCACGTTGCTCTGTGTCAACCGAGTATTAGAATGTGAGGCATTAGGCACTGATGGGAGGGAGGGGACCTATTAGCAGGGACTTGTGTCTTTAGAAATGTGAAGGGGGGGGAGTGATATGTGGGCATAATGCTGCAGGCTTTATGAAATAATGAGCATGGCTTTAAAACCCAAGGGGCATTTGTTAGGCTTCCATTGAATGTAGGTGGGGGTGAAGGGGGAGGAATAATAAAATAAAGCCCTACTCCTATTGCTCAACTTATTTCTATGACAATGTTTATAGTGTATAGTTAGTTACTATGAAAGGCTAGTTAATCATGTAATGTGGCTTGCTTCTAAGGCATTGCTCTAAAGTTTTATTTGAGCACATGAAATGCAAACCTTAATAAATACGTATATCAACTAAACCAGTTGCTTATTCCCAGTTTCACCAAAGTGTGTGATCCTGGGCAAATCATTTAATCACACTGTCTGTTATCTGCAGTTCTAAGTGATTCTGATTCACTGCATAGCTTATGTTAATATATCATGCTATTATAAAAAAAAAGCCTAATGACTATAGAGTTGCTCCATATGTAATATTAAAATAATAGTGCAATTTAGGTGTTTTGCACCACAAAGTTATTTGCCACTTGGCTTACTTATGCCAACTTATTCTAAAGTCATTTCCACGGTGCCTCCAAGTATCAAAGACTGATGATGCTCCTTGCAAACAGTGTCCTTTTCTGTGAAGTTCTGTTGGTGCAATCCAATTAGAAGGTTGAATTATTTTTGCCCCAGAGTGCCTGGACAGAGCTCACAGATGAGTTCCCTGCATCTGTAATGATTCTGCAATTTTTTTTTGTTCTTTGTTTAAATGCCATCTGCCACTAATGTTAACAAAAAAGTAGATTGGGGCAGGGGTAGCCGGTTTGGGGGCATGAATGAGACCGTATGGAATTGCACGCACTGCATTTCGCAGGAGGTGGGGTCAGAGATGGAATAGCAGGACTTTTTTCATAGCTCGCCTCTGCCCCCGCCCCCCACTCTTGCAATGCTGGATACTCCCCTGCCGAGTACATCCCCCAGATTCGCAGAGGGTCAAAGACCCTGCGACAGAGGATAAAGCGCACTGCGCACACAGAGCAGAAACCATTTGAAAAATGCAATGATCACCGAGCCCCCAGATTGGCAGGCTCGGTAATGTAATCTGCTCTGTGCGAGCACCCTTTGCGCACAGATAGGGTGACCAGATAAAAAAAAAAAAAAAAAAAAAAAAAAAAAAAAAGACATGCCATAGTCATAGAAGTAGGACTAAAGTAAATAAAAATAAAACTGTAGTCCCACTTCTATGTCGCTGGCCTGTTGCGGGGGGCAGGGAGGGTGTGTGCTCACAGACACACTCCTTTCTTTGGAGGAGAGCGGCTGGGAAGAGGGAGGAAATGGGGATGTGAAATGCTTTGCACGCCCGCATTCGCACACGAACAGTCGTGCTGGGACCTGATTTCGGGATTTCCAAACTTGGGTCCCGGCAACAACCGGGACCATAGTCACTCACCCTTGCAAACCCGGGACAGCGTTTGTGAAATTACAAAAAAACTTCCCAGACCCTGGGACGGAGGGCAATTTCCCGGGACTGTCCCGGGAAAACCGGCACGTCTGGTCACCCTACACGCAGAGCAGATTACATTATCGAGCCTGCAGGGATCATACCATTTCCCAAATAGATTCTGATAGTTGTAGTCTTGAGAAAATGGCTTGAAAAGTACACAAACCATAGTAATGTAGGCACGTGCATATCTTACTATGGTTTGTGTACTTCTCAGGCCCCCCCCCCCAACTAAAATGAGAAACATTGAATGTCCTCTTTGAATTAATGAATTAAAGCCAACTTCGGAGATCAAATCGCAGTCGGCAGATTTGTAGGCCGCACACTTCACCACTGCACTATATAAACTGATGTAAAATAAGAGACAACTAAAGGTGAAATGTCCCATTTCGGTGATGCAAGTCCCAGGGAAAGCATTTATAGTGGTTCTTGAGTTTAAAGACATGCACACCTTTTAAAACACTATTAGAAGAAAATATCCTCTCTTGGTTTTTGTGCGTGTGTTGATTTTATGAAAGGCAAATCCCATTTGCCCTGTTCAATTTGGATGGTTATGCAAAGCCAATTTAATGAAATGTGCACATTTCAGCTTGATATGCTAATTTCTGGCGACGTCATATCCCACTGCGTTTATGGAGTCCCCCCACTTTATTTTTCAGGACTTGACACCTGCTCAAGAGCATTTAATTAACACAATTAAAAAAAGTTTGGTAATACTTAAATGGGCTCTTGGCTATGCTCGGAGCTAATGTTTTATACACAAACGTTGATGCCCGTGGCTTCGGTAAATAGCTGCTATTAAACTGCCACGATCTCCAAGACTCAAACTTTTTTTTTTTTATTATCTGGATTTACAAAGTTTTCATTCTCATTTGGGCGGGAAGGGAAACCCATGCGAGGTGGATTTCGAACCAGCGCGAAATGAGAAAACCCTGTGCCAGCTGACCGTACCTACCCTGTGGGGGCAAGAGGGTATTTTGCTTTCGAAACTCAGCAAGTGTCTCCCTTGGGGTTGTGTGCCCCTGTAACTGTGCTAGCCTAACTGCAGCAACACGTGTGATACAACTGCGCCCCGTGTAGCGTGGAGTCCAATCTTCACCTATTGTCCAAGTGAGGAAAATGTTGTGTATTTATGGAAAGACAAGTGGGAGGGGCTAGATGCAATTCACAGGTAACCTACTCAGCAAATGTTCTGAACTACAACTCCCATGATCCCTCACCATCGAGTATCCTGGTTAAAGTTGTTGTGAGTTGTAGACCAGACCATCTGCAGAGCCAAACGATGCAGAACCCTGCAGTATAGTAATGTGGTCTTATACAGCATAGATTTTGTTAACACCCCCATAAACGGGCGCATCACTTGCTCACATATTTGTGCTATTGTACAGGCACCTTTCACTAAAAAGGGGTCCACCATCTGTAAATGTGTTGTTGTAAGTCATTTCTGAAAAAATGGAAATACTGGTTCAATCTGAAGATGTGTGGGTGTCCATTTCAACATGATTGTTGCGGGTTCCCTGCTTAGAATGAAAACAGTCGGAGGCACCTCTGGGGTGCATATATTACAATGGTGACAAAGATAAGGTTAATATCCGCCGATTATCACGAGACAGCCAGCCAGCACGAAGCTTAAACACTAAATTCCCACTAAAGAGCTGTAAGCCCATCTTTGTCAATGAGTGGCTTTTATGGAGGAACGAGAAATAATGAGGTGATAACACTTCTGCATATCCCGTGAGAAGTGACTGCCGGAAAGGGCTCCAGGAAACAGCTTGAAATGAGAGTGCTGCAAAGTGCACATTTTAAGCCCCAGAACGAGAAGATGTATTGCTGTATTACAAGACTGCCGCCTGGCAACATGGGGGCAGTTGCTGGGCGCCACCCTGAGGCTCAAGGCCACTTTCATTTGCAAAGGTTGAAAGGGCCAGACGCCGTCCCTGAATTCAATATATCTTGCTTATGTTGGGCTGGGGTCATATAAAGTAACACTTTCACAGAGTTCCAGAAAACGGCGTATGACGGTGGCTCCCAATCAATAAATAGTGAACCGGCCAATCACTGCCAAATGTGAAACTATCCATCTAGGCTTGGGAAGGGGGCGTTGTCTGACTTTCATTGCAATTTGTAAAACTAAACAAAATCAACATTTTAAGTCATGTTTTTCATAGCAATGCCACATCATTTTGTTTGCGTGGGAGTATGATTTTGGGAAACAATGCTGCTTCAGGTCTTCGTGGGCATGGGAAGAATGCAGGAGTGACGAGGTGGGTTTCCTACAGTCGCTGCTGGAAGATTGTGCACCTGCGCCACAAACCAGAGCTCTCAAGAGACCCGTGGCCATGCGTGAGAATGCCATCCAGTCCTGTTTTCTCTCTTTGGATTCTGGGACTTCGTTTTTTCTTTCCCATTTGAAAAGTAGAAGGTTCACGATTCAAAGGAAAACCAGGGCTGGATGCGTTTCGCACGCATCGCCATGGGCAACCTGAGAGTCCTGACAAAGAGTATAGTATCAAGGGTCCACGCAGATATGACCACATCACCCCGGCCCTCATCGACCTTCACTGGCTCCCACTGCACGCACAAATCACCTTCAAGTCTTGTTGCATCATCTATAAGGCAAGCAACCTCAAGTCACCCAGCTAGGGGGACAGCACACCACTAGACGCCAGGACATGTGCAGCCATGAAATTCACTGCTGCAAAAATGAAAGGACCAGAAAACAAGGCTTCTCTGCCTACGCCCCAAGACTATGGAACCTCCTGCCAGTCAGTATCAGACTCGCTCCCACGCTCCTGCAATTTAGAAAAGAACTCAAGGCCCAACTCTTCAAGGAGTCTCTCCTCCTCAACACCTAGGCCATCAAGCCGCCCCTCGCGCCACCTGACTCGCTGGACGACACCCACCCCTCGCCTCCCCGCCACCCGGTACAGCTGTACCCCTCCTCTGTGCCCCTCTCTATCCTACCCCACACTGTATATCTGTTCTGTTACCTCTGATAAGCGTTCCGTTATTCATCTGTGCTGTTGTATACCTCTGTATAGCGCTCTGTTGCTTCTTGAAGCTAGGTCTGCGCTCAATAAATACCATAAGAATAATAATAAATAAAAAATAATAGGCAGCAACCTGACAGGAGGGTATGCATATTTGGGTAATTTAAAGTGTCCCCTACTCCTCCCTTGGCAGCAAACCCCCACTTGGAACTGGTATTTGAGTTGGGGGGCAACAATAGACAGTTTGTTTTGTTTGTTTGTTTGATTTATATCGCGCACAAGACCCTGAGGTAATTGGGCGCTATAGGATAGTAATGGTTACATGGCATAGTAAAGACAGTTGTGTACATGAATACAGTTTAAGCATTCAGGGAAAAATTACAATGGTACATATATACATATTAAACATTATACATATTATACATAGGTCATAGCAGTAGTATAGGATGGATGACACATACTAGTTGTGCAGACCACCTCGCGGTCAATGGTTTCAAGAGCTGTTATTTTATGTTTTGTTGAGTATCCATGTGATAACATGGCTTCTGAATTTGTTGAAGGTTTGAATAGTCTGAATATTCTGGGGGAGAGTGTTCCAAAGCTGGGCGGCTAATACCGGGAAACTTGTGCCTCCGGCTCTTTTTAGATTGTATCTGGGCACAGCCAGACATGGTATGTTGGATGATCTAGTGAATCTGTTGGATACCTTCCATGTGAACTTATCTGTGAGATGGGGGGGGGGACTTGGTAGTTAAGCGCTTTGTGAATGAGGCAGATAGTTTTTAGGTGAATTTTGTCATGTATAGAGAGCCACCTGAAGTGCTTTCTAGTTTCTGACATGAGCTCTCTTTTGGGAATATTCAATGCTGCTCTGAGCGCGTTGTTTTGCATGATCTGGAGTTTATTTAAGATGATTTTGTTCACTCCTAGATAAAGGCTGTTGCAATAATCCAATTTAGATTGTATGAGCGCTCTCGCCAGAGTAAGGCAGCTGATGGGGGATAGTACAGGTCTACAAACTCTGATCAACTTGCCTGTGTAGGCTCTGGTCGATGAGGTCATGTTAATCTGCTTAATTAGGTTAGACTGGGCATCAAGGTAGAAACCTAAAGTTTTTACATTTTTGGCAATGGGTATACTGTTCCCATCGATGAGGATATTTGTGTAATGAGGACTTAGTTTGAGAAGGTTATTAGATTATCCGACTAGGAGTAATTCTGTCTTATCATCATTCAGGCAGAGGCCATGTGTGGCCATCCATGCCTGAATGATGATGTAGACTTCGTTAATCCGTGCGACGTCTAGATCATAGGTTCCTGAAAGGGGTAGGAGTATCTGGGTGTCATCCGCATCATTTGTGTAGGTGACACCCAGACGGTCCAGTTTGTCAAATAGTGGCTTTGTAAAAATGTTGTACAAAGTGGGCGAGATGCAGGATCCTTGAGGGACTCCGCAGGTGATGGGGATGGGGTCAGCAGCTGCTGAAGGTGAGAACACGCGCATAGTTCTGTTAGCGAGGAAGGATTGGATCCAGACAACTGCAGAACTGGAGAAGTGGGCCGCTGAGGATAGGTGATTGCAGAGTATGGAGTGATCCACCAGATCAAAAGCCGCAGAGAGGTCGGGTAGAAGTAGGATGGCCATCTTTCCTTTGGCCCTCATTACGACCCTGGCGGAGAGGACTTTCCGTAGCGCCATGGTGATTTTTACGCCCGGATTTTCCGGGCGGAAAAATCCATGGCGCTACGGGACCCCTCGTAATCTACGGTGGCGTAATTAACGCCTTCCCCACTCCCATTATACCCTATGGGGCAAAAATGGGAATGGGGAAGGGTAAATGGGGATTGGGGACTTACCGCCCCGCCAAGGTCGGAATGGGGCGGTAAGTCCGCCAACCCCCATGGCGGAGTTGGCAGCTCTGCGCCATGGTCCATGGTGCAAATTGCACCATGGATCTCCGCCAGGGTCGTAATGAGGGCCTTTGTCTTTTAATTCATCGATCTGGCTTTTGAGGTTGACAAGTGCGGTTTCTGTTCCATGCTGGGGTCTGAAGCCAGATTGACGGGTACCGAGTAATTTGAGAGCTTCAAGATAATCTTGTATTTGCAAGTAGGCTATTCTGTCCACAATTTTCAGTAGAAAGGGGACTGTCGTAATTGGTCTGTAGTTAGTGGGTATAGCCGGGTCAAGGGCCTGTTTTTTTTAATAGTGGTAGAACCCAAGACTGTTTGAGGTTGCTAGGGACGGCGTTGTTAGAGAAGGAGGAGTTTACAAGTTTAGTAATGAATGGGGCAAGGTCTCTGGCGGCATCTTTTATGATCTGGGCTGGGCAGCTATCGCCCTTACAGTTAGATGGTTTAAGAGATGCAATGATTTTGTGGACTTCAGGAATGGTGACTTTTTTGAATGTGAAGCCTGAGTTAAAGTGAGGGGTAGGGTTAGGTACTGGTGTAATGACTGTTAGTTGGGATCTTTTGTCAGCTATTTTGGTCTGCAGTCCTTTAATTTTATTGGAAAGGGCATTTTGAATGCTGGTGCAGCAGGCTTTATCCTTAGTGCATGTATCTGGCGGAGGGTTGGGGTTCTCTAGTTCTCTTAGAATGTTGAATAATTCTTTAGTACTGGAACTGGCTTGGGCTATTCTGTCATTATAGGTTTCTTTTATAGCCTGGATTATCTTATTTTTGTAGGTGGCAGTGATAATGGCAAGTTTAGTTTTGTTTTCGGGTTTAGGGGATGATTTCCAGCGTGATTCCCATTTTCTTTTTTCAGTACGGAGTGTTTTTAGCTCTGGAGTGAACCACGAGTTAAGGTGGGCTTTGGGTTTGCCTTTTCGTAGTTTTAGCGGGGCAATAGCATCAATGGCTTTAGTCATGGTCTCATTGAAGATGTTAATTAGAGTGTTAGGATCATTGGTGTCCGGTAGGGCGTTGAGTAGGGGGGCTACCAAAGGAACTAGAGCATCTGCAGTGATGTTACGTTTATTCCCTGTGAGGCAAGGGGGAGCAATAATGGGCATTTTCTTTTCCAAGTTGTTGATATACAATTCAAAGGTGATAAGGTGATGGTCTGACCATACTAGTGGGGTCGGATCTAGTAGGGTGATGGTACAATTGAGAACCGCAACCCAGTCAAGTATCCTTCCTTTTTCATGGGTGGGTTTGGTGCTAATTTGAGTATAACCTTGTTCTAGTAGTGCAGAGGCTAGAGAGATGGTGTGTGGGTCGCTAGTGTCCTTATACCGAGGTTGAAATCTCCTAAGATGATATTTTGCGCCGTGGGTTTGGTGGTGTCGGCTGCTAGGGCTGTGATATCTTCTTCAAATGACCCAGGGGGTCCTGGAGGCCTGTAAATGATGTGTAGTGTGATAGTACTGTTAGGTGAGGTTTGGAACTTAACTGAGAGGAGTTCACATGATGCCAGCGACGTAGGGGTGTCTAAACTTATATTGAGAGTGGCTTTAAAGACAATGGCTATTCCTCCTACGCGAGCCGTGGGTCTGTCTACATGGAGAATGGAGTAATTATCTGGGATGGCTAGGGCAATAGAAGGGCCTGCTGCCTCATGCAGCCAGGTTTCTGTCATTACAAGGAAGTCAAGGTTATTGTTCACAATAATGTCGGCAATCTCAGTTGCGTGTGCTACTAATGACCTGACATTCAGTAATGCTCCCTTAGTGGGCTGTGTTTGTGGGTCCTTCGTTGGCAGACTGTTGCTTATGTCCCCTAGGTTGTTCAGTGGGGCTGTACACCTTTTCTTAATGCGCCTGCGATTATTGTCAGTGCATCCAGGGCAATCTGAGCGTATGAGTTTATGGGTATATTCTACTGCTGAGTGCCTGCTGGACGGTAGTCTGCTGGTTAGTCTCTCGGTACGCTTAGAGATGTTAGAGATGTTAGAGAGGGCCGGCCTTCACCTCCGGGTCCTGAACTTAGTCCAAATCCCATAACTGGTGCCCTGGGAAATACAAGTTCTGCTAGGAATCATTTGGTAATGAATGGGGGACTTGAACCCTTAACCGGCCCTTGCTGGTCCTCTCAAGCAATTAACCACATAACCCGGCACTGGCCACTCATTCACATGAAAAGCCGCTGCCCCGGTCATTTCACTGCAGTGTACCATAATGTTTTTATATGGGCAAACCCCTATACCCCCCACCCTTTTCCCGACACCGCCTTTGCTTTCTTTTGTAATAAAAATACAACAGAGGGAAGGACCCCAGAGTGCCCCGGCATCAGATAATGTCTCTCTATGAGGCTTCTGGCAGCTTATGGCTTCCATCAATTATCCTCTACTCTGAAGGTCCTTAGCTGAGGGTTTTACTCAAACAAGGCTTCTCGCGCGACCCAGTCCCAGCTAAGAGATTCCAGTAACCAATATACAGTGGGCACTGAGGACCGCGCCAATCCCAGGAACGATAGTGGGCGTTAAGGGGCGTTTCTAGACATAGTTTCTGGTATGGACTTAATAGTATGGGGTCTCAATAGCGAGACCCTTGGCACTTATCATTTAAAAGAACGTTCTAAAAGGGTCAAGCGTCCCAAACCCAAGGTCAGCAACAAATGCTGCCCTTGAGGTCGACCCAACTCCCAAACAACCACCAACTGCAGACCAGGCCCAAATCAGGCCAAAGAAAGAAACAGGACCCGGATGAGAGGCTGTGAGGCAGGCTCCATAAAGAACAGGTCTCTGCAGTTTCCCTTTGTTTACTCGTGCACCAGATAAGGTGACAGCAGAAAGGATGGTGGGCGGCAGGAAACACAATTAAGTACTCTATGATGCAACCAATGTATGCCGAAAGCATTGCCAGTTACCATGACAACCATATACTATCTCATGACCCCTTCCCTTCTCGCTCATCCCTGTAACACTGTTTTGGCCACAAGGTGGTGCTAAAGAGTCGCAGTTTGTGACCACAAGCAGCGTTATAATAGTATCACCATTTTATATAGTACTTCACATCGGATTACTCCTGTTTCTAAACACTAATATTATTAGCCTGTTTAACGTGGGGCTCAATTGATACATTCCAGAATGATAAAGGGCTGAGTCTGCGTTGCTGGGATTTGAACTCATGCGTAAACGAGGAGAGCGTTAAACTCACAGGCAATCCTTCAGAGTAACAAAGAAGAAAGAACGATTTTACAATGGCCCAGCGCCATTTGAACTTCAACGGAGTGGGTGAGAAGCGGGCTCTCCCATTGGCCATGTGGGGGGTTGGACAGGCCCCCACCCAAACACTAAGGGCTTCAGAATACTTTACAAGGGAGCGTGCAGGTGCATTTCCCCCCAGTTCATTAGTGTTCTAACAACAAGGTGGTACAAGCTACGAGGACAAATATGTATTGCATTTTCACAGACCTTGTTGCCACTAAATTAATAAGCCAACCCAACCAATATCCCGAAGAAGACGAGGGAGGGTAGAGCACCTATAAGAATTGTTTTGCACAAACAAGAGTTGAAATGGAGATAGTTTTTTTGTTTTCAAACAACTAAGAACATCAATGGATCCATTTGCCCTCCACGCCTCCTGGACGTTGAACCATTTGTTGGTCTTTGGTGGCATTCGTGGACCATATTGGACAAGATACTCATGTTTTGTTTCACAGGAAAATTAAGAGGTTATGTGACATCTGTGAAATCTATTGGATGGATACGGATGTCACTAATGACACAATCACATATTTTTTTGGGAATATTTTAACTTGTTTCTTCACGAATGAGATATAATCACACGTATATATGATGTCTTTCTTTCACTGTGGAATTTTTACTTTAACTAAGCGGTTCCAGTTTCCATGCTGTTTCAATTAATAATGGGTGTTATTTTAATGAATAACATGTGATTTAATTGAGTTGTTCAAATCCATTTCTGCAATATATACAGAAACAGGGGGTGAATTAAATACACATGGCTCATCCCTATTCTGATGGAGTCATCCCTGTTTTCCCCGACTGTGACTTCCTCCCATATGGCCAGGTGACGGCAGCCGCTTCCCGATCCTGACATTGGGAGCGGCTATAGGAGTGAGGATCACATGGGGGGGGGGGGACCACCTCAGGGAAATACCATGGCTTCATCGGATGCGACCTGGTATCCCCCCCCTTTCCCTTGCAGGGTGAATCTCCCATTTATACCCTAATGGTCTTTTGTGATTCTTCCTCAAAGGAAAGTGCTGAATCTCTCTCATTCCAGTCTACAGACCAACTTTCAAACACCAACTTGCCCTCCAAACCTTTTAGAAGCATTCCTCCAATGTTTTTGTTCAAGCTGGCTAAAAGGCACTACTGTTCCCAGAAACCTCTTCTTCATCACAGTGTTAAGATGAGTGTACGAATGCAGAGCAGGAGAAGCCCTAGCCTGCACTATCCCTAGCTCTACCACCAGGCTACACCATCATCAGGCAGGACTGCCCCACCTTGGGTGGAGGAGTAGCTCTGACAGCGAAAGAATCCCTCTCTATCAGAAAAACAGATAAAGGCATAAACATCAGCGACTACCTCTATGCCAAAATCAGCCTATCCGACCACTGCACCATCACCATACATCTGGTCTACTGACCACCAGCACCCATTGGTGACTTCCAAGAAGCCCTCATCCACCTCCTCTCAGACAATCTTAAATAATCAACCAAAGCCATCATACTTGGGGACCTCAACTTGGGGCTCAATGTCGCTAATGACCCTGCAGCCAAATTACTCAACGCTGCACTCGAGACTCTTGGGTTCTCAAACTCCATCATTGGACCAACTCATATTCAAGGCCGCTCACTAGACTGGATAGCCCAGCAGAACTGCCCCATTACTGTCACAGCCAATTCACCTACCTCATGGTCCGACCACCACATTATTCACTTTAGTATCTCCACTGCCAGGAACAACATTATCTCCACGCCCCCCGCCCCGAACCCTATCCAGAAGCTCTTGGCATCTCGCTAAAGAGAGACTACTCCCATTCCTATTATGACCAGCCTTCAGACCCCCTTCTCCCCTGACCCAGAGACCCTAGCACGCACATACGAAACAGACATCAAAGCGGCAGTTGAAGTGATTGCGCTACTTAAACCACGAAAGGCTAAACTGACTAGCCACAACAATGCTTGGTTCACCACAGACGACCTTGTATTACGATCCAAGAAACGTGCAGCCTTAACCCTATGGCAATCCACCCACACGAACGAAGCAAAACTTGACTTCAAACTTAGGGCTAAGGAGTACAAAAAAGCTATCATCCATGCCAAAGCAAACTCCTTTGAAACCAGGATCCAGGAAGCCCAATCCAACACCAAAGAGATCTCCTCTATCTTCAGGGACCTAGATACCCCCACACCCACGCCACAGAATTTCATGAAGGACAAGACTTGGTGTAACAGAATCCAATGGGTATGGTATGAATGCGGTATGAAAGTAAGCATGGGTTTTATGATGACAGAGAAATGTTTTACGGACTGAGATGCTTATCTCTATGAGAGAGGTGAGCAATTTACAGATCCAGGTTAAGAGATGAATTTCGAAAAGTATTAAATGATTGAATATTACATGAGATTGAATGTACATAGAAATAATGTATGTAAATGTTGTTTATATTGTCATTTGGCATACTATTTAAAAACTCTCTAGAAATTGGAGTTGTAAAAAAGAAAAAAAGTTTTTCATTGTTGAAATATGGAAAATAAATAACTATTTGTTGATACAATTTGGTGTATTATATGAGAATTTAATTGCTATTAATCTCATGCAGTAAGGTACAACCAGATATGGATTTGGGGAAGCAAGTGACCGAGTGAACATTGTGTATTGTTAAAAAAGTGTTCTTTTGTAGAGGGCTGTTCACTAGTGGTCGTAGAAAATATTGCCTCTGGTCTCTCTAAGTTAATTGTGACAGAATCCAATCAGCCATGATAGGCAAGCTCAACACCCTCCAAACCAAAATACAGACAACTAGACAAACCCTGAATGCCCCCCCCCCCCCAACCCCTGCCTCGGCACCACCACCTCCTCCAGTCACTTCCAACTCCTTCTCCTTCAAGAATAATAAAGAATAAGACATGATCAATATTATGAAATCCATCAAGCCATCTAACTGTAAAGGTGACATTTGCCAAGCTGCACTCATCAAGGATTGTGCTAGCCCTCTCACCCCCTTCCTTACAGCATTCTTGAAAGCCTTCATTGCCACCGGCAATGTCCCCTCTTGGCTCAAGGAAGCCTGGGTTCGCCCTCTTATCAAAAAGGCTACCCTTGATCCCTTCTTCACTTAACAACTACCGACCCACACCACGTTTCCCTTCCTGCTTAAAATACTGGACAAAGGGGGCTACTTAAAGGTACAACAATTTATTGAGGAGAACCAACTTCTCGGGCTACGCCAATCCGATTTCCGACCAGGGCACGGAACAGAGACTGCCCTACTCGACCTAAAGAAGCAGATGGACGATGCAGGAGATTCAGGGAAGCCTGCTCTTCTTCTCCTGGAACTATTAGAGGCATTTAATCTTGTCGACCACAAGGTCCTATGCCACCAGCTATCCACCACAGCCAAGTTCTCACCTAGCGCCACTGCATGGATCTCCTTCTTGCAAGGAAAGACCATGCAAGTGTTCTCTGACCTGGCCTCAGCATCACCTACCATCATCCTATGTGGCGTCCCACAAGGAGCCTGCATCTCGCCCACCCTCTATAATATCTTTACACGGCCCCTCTTCTTCATTCTCAACTCACTTGGTATCTTGTACACTAATTACGCTGACGATACCCAGATCCTCCTCACACTGACAGGAAACTACGACACCGACTCCAAGACACTCAATGACATCTACAACACTATCTAAGCCTGGATCGCAGCGAATAGACTGTCTGAACTCTGACTAGACTGAACTGCTTCTAGTAGGCTCCAAAGAAACACTTAAGAACCTCGACCCTCAGTTCAGTAACTTTCAAAATCCCTGTGGCGAACTCAGTAAAAACCACTTGGAGTCTACCTTGACTCCAACCTAACAATGACCAGGCGAATCAACGCTATTGCCTCCTCAGAGGCTTACTATGCCAAACTCATGACTGCAGCCAGACCATTCCTTTCCAAGGACAACTGCATTACCATTGCAAGAGCTATTACAGGATCTAGAATAGATTACTGCAATGTTCTCTTTCTGGGCACCACCACTAAGAACATGTGTAAACTACAAGTAATGCAAAACTATGCTCTACGTGCAGCCATCAGAATCCTGAAAAGAGAACATATCACAGCCGCCTGGAAACAGGCGAACTGGCTCCCAGTCAAAGAGAGAGTCCTCTTTAAAGCCCTTGCCCTTACTCATAAGTGCATCCACCACGCTGCCACCAACCACCTCTCGGAGAGAATTCACCCTACAGCCTCCACAAGACCGCCTGAGCCAGAGACACTACCTTCCCATACTTATCAGCTCTGCAATAGAACGTCCTACCACCTCCCCTCGGAGGAGAAGCCTCTCTTCCAGCATTCCATAAAGCCGTGAAAACCCTGCTCTTTACATAGAGCACTGACCAATACTAACCAATGTGAGATCCATCACTGCATGCCCAGAAATGTCATAATGTAGGTTTCATATGATTGCGCTCTTCTGTTTGACTATGACTCGCATGCATACGTTTCCCCTCTGTAATTAAGATATCCATAAGTAACATATACAAATGTAATAAATAAATAAATAAAGCCCCATGCACAGGCAACACTCTAGTTGCTGGGAGCACGCACCTGTGCCCAGGACATTTAAAGCAGGACCGCCAGAAACCATGGTAGACTGCTGGTGGGAGTGGGCTGCTCCCCTCTGTGCAGCTGACTGGCCGAGAGAGATGATGGAGCCAACCGGCTCAGCTGCTGAGAAGAGGAAAGCTGTGTGAAGAAGACTACATGCGGAGGGATCGACAGAAGCCAATGCAGGACTTCTGGGAGTTTTCTGGTAGAAGGAAGAAGTGAGACACTTACCGGAGACCCGTACAAAGCAGAGAAGCCCAGCTGGAACTGCAGGAAGCAATGCCGCAGGAAACCGAACTGCGTGAGGAATAAATCACCCGAAGACTCTTGTCCGTAGGTTGCGAGCAGGACAATAGATGCCACGAAGAACCGGTGAGTCTATGCCAGGACGAAGGGAACACGGGGGCATATTGCTGAGCACGCTGCGTGAGAGTAATGGAACAAAACAGAACGGAGAAGGGAAGAAAGCCGTTTGTTAGGTCTGAAAGAGAGAAAGGGAAAGTGCTTATGCTAAAGGAGACCTTTGAAGTTTGCCCATATGTACGAAATATACATATAAGAAACAGTAACACGTCAGTATAGAACAAACCAAGTGAACTAGCCAATAAGGTTAAAGCAGTGAATTCCCAGGCGTGGAAGTGTGAGCAAAACACTAACACAGCAATATATCAGGGACAGAATGAATTAGCCAAAAGGGCTAATGTAGTGAAATGTCAAAAGTGCAGGTGCAGGCAAAGGCAATTACTTAAGTGTGAATCCAAGAAGCCCTGGCAGGAGAGTATACCAGGCAATTATATGTGTGTGAATACGGGAAGCCCTGGCAGGAGAGTATACCAGACGATTACAAGTGTATGAATATAAAAAGCCTTGGCAAGCCTTGGCAAGAAAACATACCAGGCATTTAAAAAGTGGATGATTGTGAATACCAGAGGCCCTGGTTGAAAAGTATACCAGGCAGTCACAAGAAAGATATCAAAGCTAAGGAAATCCTGAAAAGAAATACCAAGACCAGCATTGAGTTAACCAAGAATAAAGAGGTCCGGAGGAGAAATATCTGGACTAGGAAAAGGGCTGTGTTAAACAGAAGATACAAGATCAGAGAAACCCAGGCAGAAGGGTACCCCAGGTACCCTGACAAAATAAAGGCCAAATATAGTGGGGTATGATTTTGGTATTGATCATGAGAAAAGACACTTGTTACTTGTAAGAAAGCGTGAAGAAGGATCTAGGGGAACTCTGGAGAAAGAACAATATCCTGGAGAGACTTTTTGTTAGAGTTACTTATTGCTTCGCTCATTTGAACATTTCTAAAAACAGTGAAGGCCAAAGACATTATCCTTTTCACTTTAAAATGTATTTCCTTAGACTATGAGGGTCAGAACAGTACTTGTACACACAATGGTTTTGTTTTGGCCATTCTGAACCTGACCGATCCTTCGTTTTGAGTTTAGGTACGGAAACACCTCTTGTGCAGGGACAACGGGGCATTTCCCCAAACCTTTCCATTTATTAATAAAAGGCGTTAGCCAAAACTATGTCTAACTTGTCTCCGAGTTTCCTTCCTGACTCCTCACACTATATTTAGGGTTTTCGAGATGGACACAGAGTGTGTCACAAAAGATAAGGTAGGCACTATCTATTAGGTATAGCATCAACAATGCATTGGTTTAAAATGGTAACATTTACCAACAGTGAATCTCATATATTATTCACTTGTTCACTTGGATCCTGGGTTGTGGGTCCACCCCAGTATCTTTTGAAATACAAGCATAAGGAGGGATTGAAATTAAGATTGGATATGCAGGAGCTAAAAGCAGCTCCTGGGTACCCAGCATTACCCAGTGACCAGGAGCTACCAATGGGGAACAAGGAGCTAATACATAGGGGTCCGCAAATCTAACTGCCACATAAATGCAAACTTATCATTTTGTCCATTATTTATGACCCCTCACGTTATAAGTGGTGTGTAGATATGTTCTAATGTTCATTTATAGATTGTACGAAATGCATAGAGTTATATTCACCTAGGTGTGTTTCTTCTGCATCAGTTGGCCCAGGGAGCAAAAAGTAGCTCCTGGTAGATGGTGTTCAAGCTAACCAGGCTCTTCTAGGCCACAAGCAGGCGCTAAATAGCTCCCAGCTCCCCTCAGTTTTGCAGCCTGTATAAGTATGCAAGGACAAGCATTTTGGCATTGGATTATAACCTTAAGGTTTGAGTTTGTTTTGTTTGTTTATTTATTTATATAGCGCACCAGACCCAAGGGTATTCGGGCGCGAAGACATGAAGCGGGTTGTTCAACTTAAGTTACAGAATCAGCAGAATTAAATACAGTACAGCCATGGTTACAATGCTGTATATACAGGCACAATCGTGGAGAGAGGAAACAAAACAAGGTACATACAATTAGTAGGGGGAATGCATAAAAAAGGTGGAGCAAATAGATATGGTATACCGCTCAGCATTATACCATAAGCTGAATGAAGACAGCAGGACTGCTATATGTTCTTGCCAGCGTAGCCTTGGCGGATCAGGTCAGATTTAAAATGATACCTGGATTAAATGACCAGATGGTTCCATGTCCCGGGGACACTAGTTTCCCCTTATGGTCTTTCTTTTAACAAACCAGTGCCTTCTTGTGTGGAATGCCCAACTTCACATTAGGAATTGGAATGAACATCTCAATGATTTTTCAAACAGATGCCCATGTTATATGATCCTCCTACACTTGCATTTAAATTAGGCAATGTTTAGGCCTTGGCTTATAGTAGGGGTCACATTTGCCAACCATTATTGGTGTGGATATGGCAAATGTGCTGGAATTCGGATCCGCCTCATGAGATGCCATTATCCTCCCGCCCCTTCTGTATATTGTTGGAATTATGATTTGCTGAAAATTGAACCTTCTGGGCGTGCCTAAGATGCAGTTGGTTGCTGTAAATGAATCGGTAGGTGGAGTCCCGGATGTCCCAGGCTTGGCAGAACTATGTGCTTTGCTCTACTTATTTTGATTGACGTATGGGCATTGAAAGTAAACTCTTGTAATTCTGCAACATGTACGGCTGTCCTTTGGGCCGTGAAGTTGATCCAGACATTTGAGGCGGCTCTTAAAACATGAGAACCAAACTCTACAGGCTTTGCCAATGCGTGTCCAAGGGGTTGCTTCCAATCACAGAAGAACAAACGACTGCTTTATAAAATAAGAACTTTCAAGGTGGCCTTGAAGTGAAAAATTCCCCATAAAGGGTTTAGCTTTATTTATTTTTTTAATTTTTTTTTTAAGAGTTTAGACAATCTAGTTTCCTATTCCAAACAAAGAATCACACCTTTGGTCGGTGATCAAATAAAAGTGCCCTTTGGTAAAAAAAAAATCTGTAGAATGCCAACATTGCCTTCCTTCCAAAATTGAGTCATGTGTATTAGAGCATGATAACAAAACATGGCCATCTCTTTCGCCCAAGAAAACAAGGAAAGAATTTAACATAGAGTAAGCACTCTTATTGAGCAGGTGCTTGGTCGTTGGCCAGGGCTCTCTTATATAATAAAAAAAAACACATGTGTTTCATACTTGAAACGTCCAGAGACCCTTCAGAGGTTAGAAAAAACACACCAGCTACTCTTCTATTTTTTAGTTTTGGCAGTTGGCGCCACAGATCAAACCTTCCTTAAATAAAAGGGAAAACCGGGTTGCACCTGTATAGTTAGTTATACGCGCAGTCCTGACCTCAACCCGGAATCAATCATCACCAAAAAACATGTATGAAATCAGGAATGTGTTGGTATCCACAGATCAAACCGAACACCATTTCTCAAGACGGTGGTTGTCGGAGGTGATCAGCTAGACTAAGTACAGCATACCAAACATCTCATGCTGTGCGTATCCTTCCGCCATGATCTTGGGGGGAGAGCATGGAGTTGTGTCTTACAAAACAAAAGGCGATGGTGTGCGACAGTGGGGAAGGTATTTTTTTCTTACTTCCCACCCAAGCGTAACAATATTTGGCCTATGACGGAAGTGCCTTGGCAGGAATAGCTGGTATATGGTTAGCTTTGCTGCAAGATGGAAACAGTGTAACAAATGTACAATCCACTATTGATGCAAATTAAAAAAAATTAACCTTGTTTTTTTAAAATCTCTCGTCAAAAAAGATGCATCAAACGAGCACCAGATAAAAATTCAGCCGCTTCGCGTGACCTCCGCGCCCCTCAGCAGAAACAGACCGTGCTGCAGAAAATGCATATTTCGGAAATGAATGAAGTGACCCACAGATTTTCTCTGCATGCACGTCCCAGCAGGGACAAGGCACAAAAAGCACTATACTTATAATGGGAAGGTTTTATTTTAGCCGTCACAGTCACCCCCTGACCCCCAGCTCCTCCCGGGAAAACCCAAAGTCTGTGCCCTGCCCTGGGAGGAGGAGAGCCTGGAGTCGGGGAGTCTCGGAAGCAATAGTAGATGTCCACACAGAGTAGCTACACTGGGGTAATCATGTATTGCAACAGTATCCACCCGAGCTGAGCTGGTGGCACCCACACAGTCAGTCGTTGAAGGAACGCCATCCAGCCCAACTTCATGAATGGAGGCTCGCTGGCAATTACTAGAGAAAAATGCCCTGCGGTGCCAGATTTGTGTTTCGCAGAACTGGTAGTCCCATCTCTCCTCACCACTCCTTTGGGGCAGTGATCCCTGCAGGTACCCCGGCCCCAACAGTAACTCACACAGATGTCCACACATGCCCTCATCAAGCCAGACTGGAAGGTGATGGGAAGGGCACCCAGGGTTCAGACACCCTGCCAGGAACCGCCCCCTCGCCTACTTTCTGATATACACCTTGACTTGCCGCTGCCGCTCAGGAACGCTGCCATCGCACCAAAAGACAGTGACAGTCATCACTAGTTTGCATTAATGGCAGAGGGGGGCTATACAAATTGCATCGCAGACAAGATGCTCTCAGATAGTCCCAACCACACAATCTCAACTCTTGTCAATTCATCTCGATTTGAAATACCTCAACGTTCCTCCTGTACTAAACCCCCTGTTCATACAGGCCATCAGTTGCTCCCTAGCAATCATGTTTCACAGATTCTTCCACCCACTGGCACCTGGTTCATTAACACTCTTCGTTGCCCCGGCACTTACCAGGCGCTCCATCTCCTGCTCCCGAAGTCGTTCCTCCCTCTGCCGCCGGTGATACTCCAGAAGGTCGTCCTCGTTGTCACTGATCTCAGAGATACTGTTCTTGCGTTCTCTCATGGGGGGGACCCGCACGTCGCCGGACATCTTCCTCTGCGTGCGGGGGCTTTGCCTCGGAGAGGGCAGCGAGGACAGGCTGTACGCTGGTGTGAGAGTGCTCCCAAAGCTAGGCCGGCGTTGGGTTGGTAGGTCACTGCCATAGAAGGTTGGGGAAGGGCTCCGGTCCCGGCCCGGCCTCCCACCTAAAAGGCCATCCTCTTGTCCACCCGAGACACTGGCAGATACGCTACCGACCTTACGTCTTAGGCGAGGGCTCTCAGGCACATCCCGGATAGTTTTGGCCGGTAGAGTTGGGCTGTCCTGGTGGCCACGCATGTGTGGGGAGCTAGGCACAGGAGAAAGGGTCACAGTTGGTGGTGCCCGTCGCGCCACTGACGGGCTGAGTGGTGGAAGCTCCCGCATGCTCTCTGGGTGCCTCCGGACCACACGTGGGCTCTCAAGAGGCTGCATGGACCTTCCCCCTTGACTGATGTGGGCAAATGCTGCATTGTCCGCCGTGGACTGAAAGCCTCGTGCCGAGTTGAGCATCTGTCGGGATGGACTGGAGGCGGCCTGCCTTTCTAGTGCCATCTCTCGCGGCTCTCTTAAAGGGCTGGGAGGCCTGTCCTGCAGGGATCCCGTATTTGACCTTGCGGCCGATGCAGAGTGGAATTTAGACCCCATCCTGGGGCTTCCAGGAATGGCAATAGCTTGGCCCCGCACACTTTCATTTGGAGTAATGGAGACAGTAGGCACAGGTTGGATCTGGTGAGAGGGCCTCATGCTCTCAGGTTTCCTGGATTCAGAGAAGGTGGGAGTGGATGAGCTGTCGGAATACAGGGCTCGCCTTCCCAGAGTTGGACTGGGAGGGCTTTCCTGCACCACGGCTCGTCTTCCCAGAGTGGGGCTAGCAGGGCTTTCTTGCGCCACCCGCCGCTGTCCCCGTGGGCTCTCCAGGACACGATGCCCCCCAACCGGTGGGAGCACTTTTGGCTGTGCGACATGGCTATAACTTGAAGAGCGGAGAGGAACCAATGGGGGCAAGGACGGGCCACGTTCCTGCCCACCAGAAGAGTGGCTCCCTCCACTCCCGCTGCTGGCCGCTGAGGGGGAAGAGAGAGGAGAGAAAGGGGGCGAGGCATTGTCATAGCTGGAACCCACAGACATGGCTCCAGGGCTGACCGGAGGAGACAGGAGGTAGCGTCCACCGCCATTCACCATGGGAGAAAGTGGACCATGTGCTGCAGCAGAAGCGGCCATCTTCTTCCCACCAGATGGTGATGGTTCGTCAATCACCAGAGAGTCCATGATGTCCTGCAGGTCCTTCTCGATTGAGCTGACCAGGGAGCTGTGCACGGCCTGGGATCTCTCAGCAGGGGCTGCCCTGGACACATCGTGGACGGAGCCCTTGTGGTTGCCATTCACCAGACTCTGGGACCCTTTAAGAGAGAAAAAAACAGGAGAATGTCAGAAATAATTCCTTATACCAGAGAGTCGGAAATTGCTAGGAGATACTTAGCTCCTGGTTATAGCCCAGGAGAGCCGTTTGGTTTAACACCAACACCTACCAGGAGCTACATGTTGCTCCGCAGGCCCACTAGTGCCATACACATATGCATATTACATTTACCCTGTCCATTTAGGAATGTGTATAAGTGAACATTAGGACACATCCATAGTTTATTTGTATAGTGCCTATTTACAATGGGCCTCATTACACGCTAGGCGGTAAGGGATTACCGGCACCAGTAAGGGCATTGGTGTCGGTAATCCCTTACCGCCCTACTACGAGATCCCTTAGCGGGTCCCTTCCTTAACACCTGGTTTTAGCGGGCCCGTTATTAGCTCCATCCCCATTCCCTATGGGGGCTCAAATGGGAAAGGGGAATGGTTCCCGGAACGGGGACTTACCAGGTCCTCCAAGGTCGGAATGACCTGGTAAATCCCTATTCCAGGAACACGGACCCGGAATGCGGTAAGGGGGTAGCCATGGCGCTACCGCCTACCGTGTAATGAGGCCCAATGTGTTTCAAAGCCCTTCAAGGCAAGGGAGGGAACAAGGGAAAATACAATGACATACTTACATGCCATGAAGAGTAAGGATGTGAAATTACCTATCGTACTCGGCCTGACGACATTTCACATTTCATATAGTGCAAGAGCTAAAACATAGGTAAGGAAGGGAGGGGGCGAGTGGTAAGGAAATGGAAACAGACAGGCGACTACTGTACTAGGCCTGACGACATTTCTGGTAGTGCCGGAGAAAAACAAAAGGCGTGGGAGAGGGGTGCAGAAAGGTAGGGGAGGAAAAAAAACAAGTGACTATTGTACTAGGCCTGATGACATTTCAGATAGTGCTGGTGGGGGGGGAGTGGGAACTCGACAGGGGCGGGGGGGGAACAAGTAAGGGGGGCGGGAGACAGACAAGGTTGCTATCCTACTAGGTCCAGGGACAATTCTGATAGAGTAAGTGCATAGAAAAAAGTAAGGGGAGGAGATCGGAAAAGGGAGTAAGGGAGAGGAGAGAAAGTTATAGTGTGCATCTCATGTGGTTGTTAAATTTGTGGCACGCTAAATAATGGCACCTGGTTTCCAGAGGTAGCTCCTGCTTAGTGGGTGCTGCTGGGGACAGAGGAGCTGCTTTAAGCTCCTGATAATCAAATCCTTATTTGGATCCCTGTACAGCTTTGCTCCATTTGCCTCCACACCCCTGCCCCCGCACGCCTTCCACACCCCCCCCCGCAGCCCTCCGCTTTGAGTGCGGAGTGAAGTAGGATGAATGTGTGTGCGTGTAAATGTGGTGTGGTGGGTCCTTGTGTTAAGCAAATGGCATGGGATTGTACATGAAAGTGCTGCGTTATGCAGTCAGATAACACAATCACAGGGTCCCTGAAGGTATCCATTATGTACAGACCTCCCATCTCACCCCCTGAATTACTGGAAGAAATTCTCTGCCGATTCCTTCTCTAGGCGCAGAGCATCAAGTAGGCAGCCATTAGCACAAATACCACAGACATTAATGCAGGAAGCGGGCAGGCCGTGTGGCCAAACAGCGGCAGTGGGCATTAATGAAGGCAGTGGCCATTCCCTGGATGTACTCGCTGCATAGAGCTTGGGTTGGATCACTGTTGCTTCAAAGCACTCTGTTGGGTGGGGATGGGAGCGGGGCGGGGGGGCTGTACAAGGCCAGACGCTGCAGCCACAGGGTGCGATTCATAGGTAGTGAGGTGGGGGGTTTCAGACCTCTCTAGTACTTGAAAATCTGAGGTTCGAGCAAGGCACAGAGACAACAAGGCTTGAGGGGGTGGAGTTTAGAAGGATCGAGCCATGGATGGTGCTGCGCTCTACTGCTTGATCCTCAAGAATGTTGAGGGTTCTAAGGCAACAATGGTTTGTGGAGGGATTCAGGTGCACAGGTGTTTTAGGGCTCTGTTCAAGTGCGAAGCAATGTAAGGGCTTCAAAAGAGTAGCTATGTGGTCTGACCCAGATAGCTAAGAAAAGGGAGGATGGCGGCTCGAGTCATGGCACATTGCAGTTGGGTCAGCTTCTTGGCCGAGAGCTCCACATAGACACCATTCCAATAACCAATTCTTAGCATAGCCTCAAGAATGAGCAATGTGATCTGGTGTGGCTGTGAATGCAGAGGCAGGATTCCCAGGGAGGGGGCAGGTAGGAGAATGTGCTTTTTGCCACCACCTTGACCAGGAATTTATAGGAGATCCCCATGACAAAGCATCCAGATGGCAAACCTTCTGCAATGGGTGGATAAAGGCTAGTCAAACGGCTTAACAGTAGGGTTGGCAGCAGCCAGAAACAGATCATTACTCTTTGAACAGTTGAGCATCGATCCAGCATAGCTACAGCCCTTCCGGACAGCGGCAAGAGTCAGCAGGTGCATCTGGATAGCGCCAGCCTACAGATCGTCGTTTCGGTTGGCCATCACGGTCTGTGGGAGGAGTCACACAGATGTGGAAGAGGATCAGCGAGCGGCCATTCGAGGGCCACCTCCAGGATGAATGTGAAAGAGACAGAGGGCTATCCAGAAACAATGGCCGTAACCAGCCGGGAAGGACAAGAACCTCTGGCACCAGGTATCCAATCGCGCAGGTTGCAATGGAAGAGTGTTTGGAGTAATAAGGTGTTGAAAATGCAGCTAGGAAGTCACGGAGGTTCTAGGCACAGGCTTGCTCCTATTTTCTACAAAAGAGCAGGTCTTGCAAAACGTCCAAGAGAGTGGTTCCTTTCTTTCCCCTGACTTGGGTGGCAAAATGGCAATTAACTTAGTTCTACGAATAGGAGAGATGGGACAATCACCCCCGAATCACAGCCTTTTGCCAGGCGGTATAGGTTAGAGTTTCACAGGCAGAGCTAACAGTACTCAGGAAAGGAGAGGACCTAGATAGCAGTGGCTCGAGGTTCTGCCATTCATGGTCCGACAAGCAGCACTAGGACCACCTTTGCATTGGAAAGGTCTACCCTGGGGATAAAGGTACTAACAGGTGGAACTCAGCCATGACACTTGCACCAAAGCCGCTATGGGACAAGCTGGGGGCAGCTGTAGGAGGTCGGACAAAGAATACAAATCTTTAGATGGATTTTAAGCTTGTGAGCTTTTTCGTTTGTGCCGAGGAGGGCCCGCGTGTAGCTGTGGGGGTGGATGCGGTCCGCCGTTCTGTCTGGCAGAAGATTGGAACCCTTCCAGCGTCTTCTCTAATGCAGCGATTCAGAAAACGCAGATATTTGGTGGAAGGTTGGTTGTTTGAGGCACTGCAAGCCTCGAGGGTGACTTTGCCAGACTTGAGGGTAGCTTTCCAAATCCTGAGGGGGGCTCCCGAAAATGCACGAGGAACACCATATTGCGCATAGGATGCTAATGTGTGAATTTAAAAATCGAGGAGGCGGCCCGGGTTCACAAACTCTCCTATGAACCATGCACTGAGCCTCAACCACTGTCCTTTTCCTGGCAAGAAGGCCAAGCAGTTCGGTCAGCAGGGGTGAAGCGTGGGACAAGCACTTTGTCCCACACAAGAAGTGAGCAGTTACATGTTCAATGAGTAGCAAGTGTTAAATGCCTGGGTAGCAGAGGCGTTGCTAGGGGGGGCTAAGGGGGCTATAGCCCCTGATCTTTTGGTTGTAGCCCCAGATAGAATCTCAGGAGCTACTGCCAAAAGGCTAGCTAGCCCCCAGTCCCGACAGTCTGACATCAGCGTAGCCCCGGATCTTTTCCAGACCTAGCAACACCCCTGCTGGGTAGAGTGCACTACCGTAAGAAAGTGGGATTCAATCAAGGTAGAGTGCAGTACCGTAATGCTACAATCCGAACCCCTCGAAGCCTGGGGTGGAAGGCCTGCTAGTGTGGATGCCAGAGCCTGTGCTATCCTAGAAGCGGCCGGTGGCCAATCAGAGAGCCCCATTTTGTTGTCCCCTCCCCACTTGCATCACATCCTATCTCCTGAAGAAAGTGCTGGCCAGGTTTTCTGTCTTTCCCAGAGCAACCAGACCAGAGAAGCACTAGCAATGCAGTGAGACCACCTGCAGGACAACAGCCCATGAGCACCCCACATACCCCTTTGGTAGCGGCAGATCCAACCAGGAGAGAGCCAGCAAAGTAGGAACCTGTGCGGCTTCCCCAGGCACCACACAATGCTCTCCACCTTGGGCACCCAGAACCAACGCAGAGGGAAAGCGCCAGTGAAGGAGGAACTGGGCATCCTACAAGGCTCCCTCAGAGACCCAGATACCCAGCCTCAGCACACAGAGCCACAGGACCGCTGTAAATAACCTACACCACCAGGAGAGTGGCAAGCGCTCCCCAGGACTGCACTTACCTTGGTGGTTACTGCAACGCAGGTCCCTAACTTGAATACAGACACTTTGTATCGTGGGCCACCATTGTTGCAACATGGCAGCCCTGCACTGAGAAAGGGGGCAGGGCTTAACACCTCTCAGGCGGGAAAGACAGGGCCAGATTGACCAGGAACAGAAACCCAATCAGATTATGAGGAGGATGATAATAGAGGAAGCAGGAAGTTGCGAGTTGTTCAGTTGAGGTCAGAGGAGGAGGTAGCCTACCAACAGACCAGCAGGAGGTAGGGTGGTAGATTGAAGCATGGAGGCATGAAGTATTGCCTAGTGGGAGAAAGTGGCAATGAGTGGCAAGTGTGTGCGTGTAAGTTCCGCAGTGAATTAACATGTTAGAGGGAGTGTAGAGAGTGAGTGGAATGTGGCTGCGAGAGTGAAAAAAGTGTAACTGGGGAGAAGGTGGAGTGGTGGTAGTAGTCGTAGTGTGGAGGAGAGAGTCGTAGAGAGCAGGAGTTAGTAGTGCAGAGAGGGAGTAGTAGTTAAAGGAGGGAGTAGTAAAGTGGAGGACAGTGTAGTAGTGTGGAGGAAAGCAAAGTAGAGTAGAGAATTGAGAAGTAATGTGGAGAAGGGAGTAGTGGAGCAGGGGAGGCAGTAGTAGAGCAGAGGAGGAAGTATTAGAGTGGAGGAGGAAGTGGTTATGTGGAAGAGAGGGCTATACTACCGATTGGTGGAGGCGAGTAGTGGGAGTGAGAGACATTGGAGGAAGATACAGGGAGTAGTATGAAGGTGGGTGGAACTGGGGGACTAAGAGAAAAGAGGAGAATAGTATAGAGAGACAGGGAGTGGAATATCAGGATGTGAGAAGAAGAGAGTATGGTAGAGTGACATGAAGTGACCTCTTCAGAACCTCTGGTAGGTACTAACAGTGCTAGTGTAGGGCTAGTTTATAAAATCTCTGAGGGAGTCTACATGAGGAAAGCAATTGTCTTTAGATTCTCCCCACTAGCAAGATAGAGAATAGATAATAGTCTATGTACTAACCCGGAGCCTGGGGATGCGTGGATTAGGGTGGAAAACTCTTCCTAGACTAGAGTGAGGGACGGCCCTAGTACACTGCCAAAGAAATATATATAATCCCTTCAACTTTCTCTGGTTGTTGGAGCATTTTTTGAGCCATCTAGGACAGCAAGCGGCGATAGATATAGCTATGATGTTACTTTAATTGATGAGAAAGTTTCGAATTTCTCCCAGAATTGTAGCTCAGTTGAGGATTAAGAATGAGATTGTGATCAAATCGCAACTCTACGTTTAGAACTACAGAAAGGGGTGCTGAAGGAGGAGTTGAAGACCTGCATCCTGGGTGGGGTTATTGCACAAATTGGTCAAATACAAATTGTCCATATCGTCGACTACCCCGTGCACAAACACGTTCAATGCAACGGGTCATGAACCTACTACTAACATCATCACGAAGGAAGGCATATGTTGGGGTGACGCACAGGTTTTGGAAGAGTTGGAGGAGGTTGGTGGGGAAGGGCAGAGGATACTGGCGATTGCGTTGGCTTATCTGGCAAATCATTTCCCCAGAAAATATCTGAGCGATTCATCATTAGGGGACGTTTTCCCCTCAAAGGAGATGTCTGTGAAGCCCAAGGCTACATCACGTCTTTACCTCGATCTCGACTTTTGAATATGATGCTATGATATGATATATGATATGGCATTTATAACACACCTATACTCAAGTCTTTCAAGGCGCTCTGGGAGGAGATTAAGAGATTGCAGCTCGCGGCAGCAAATTTATCGGGAATCCATGTTTGATCGAAGGTTAGGAGGCGATCGGCACGATTGAGGACATTGTGGATATTGATGTTCTTGGAGAGAGAAGGACCACTGGTCACAGGAATAAATCTCGAGGGAACAATGGCAGTTGGGTCTTCTCAATAGGGAGGCAAGATAAGTAAAAATGGCGGAAGGTGGGAGTCAACGGTGGCAGAAGAGGTCCATGGGGATTGTTAGGAGAGTAGCAAGATCTACGCTCGGAGCTGAGCGACGTTCAAGCAACGTTCCACAGTTTGAACTGATGTGTTGCCTCGTGTCTCTGATGTAGAGATTTATTGCGAAGGTGGTATATGCTATGATTGTCGGACTTCATTTGTTATAAACCGCTGTTATTAAGGGTCTCAAACCGAGCCAACTTCCATGCCCTTTAGACGAATTCTTTCAGTAAAAGTCTGATGAATAGCAACTACCTGGATAGAGTATATAAAACAGAAAATACGGGGCAGAGCGGGCGCATCATAACCTGGACAGGATTTTAAACACTTTAATAAAGCACCCCTTGGGCTCCATGAGTGCATCTGGAGAAGGGCAGGCATCCAACACTAGCAACTGACCCAGCCAACCACACGCCACACCGCAACCCTCAGCATTACTATGCTGGCAGGCACCACTATGGGGCAGACCAATATTCTATTGCGAAATTGAGCAAGTGCTTCAAGCAATCTCATGTTCAAACCTACGTTCTCAATCCATAACATTGTCTGAAATATAGGCCATTCTTGATTGGATGTACGCACGGCCATGACAACCAGGACTTTGCGCCCCCAGAGTGCTAAGAGGCAATCCCAGTGGTAGATGAGCGCTTTAGAAATGATACTTAACCATAACAGTGAAGGCAAAGAGTGACCAAAACTATCTACAAGACTCCAACGTAAACTAAAAGCTGCAGGCGGCAGCAGGGCCGTTTACCATGAGTGCATTATCACGCAATATGGCCCTGGTCAGCAAGTACCATTGGGAGTAATCCATCTCCCGCAACAATCGCAGGCAAACCCGCATGTACGATAATGAAACAGGGTTAACGAAAGCACTTTGCCCTCTTCTGGATACTGCCTTAAATATCACTTGACATTCATAGTGCCATTGTTGTTAAAAAAATATAAGGCTTTATACAATATGCATGCCTTTATATGCCTCACACTCAAGGGCCACGGACGGGGGCCCCATATCAGCCTTGTTTATTGTGGGCAACGAATATTTGAAAATAGCATTTATGTACCCAACGGGCAATTAGGTCATAGGGTGCGAAATAGAAACTGTTCTCGAAGCTAGATCCGCGCTCAATAAATACCATAATATTAATTATTGGTGTCTGTATCTGGGAAAGCGCGATTCCTGGGTGGTCGATCACATCGGCGCATCGACTAGAGAGGTTGCGGAAAAGGTGGCCTATTTACACCACACCTCCTCCCACCGCATCGTGGCATTCCCAAGCTAGTGTGCACGTGCAACCCAACCCTAAATGCATGCCTTTGGCAGAACACTCGACTGCCCCACCCCCTCCCGGAGGCCATATCGGTGCCAATTGAATAAAAACCCAAACCACCATCACGCACAATAATCACTTTTACCCTCAACTCCTCTCTATACTGCAGCCTGCCGGGACCATGAGCCAGGCGTTTGCACACCTAAAGACAATTGTACCGCATTGAAGCCATAGCAATGACAGCCAGGCGGCATACCTTCCATGCCTACCTCTCGACCTGTTGAGAGGCCAAGGAGGGTGAAAGAATACAGCTTGGGTATGTGAGAGCCCATTGAAGTGTATGGAGGACTATGGCACTTGCTCCGAGTGTGAACAGACAGCAGGGCTGGGCACACTGGCCAAATGCGAGTGAGTCGAGAGGTGTGTTGCATTGACCTAGTCAGGAATTGAGTGGACCACAGCGACCCTTGGCGGCAGAACCAGGGGACGCCAAGGAACCTAGAACTTTTCTTTGGACCCAAAAGGACAAGGCTATGGAATTTTCTATCCTTCCACCCCCCCCCCCCGGACCTTTTCCGAGAAACAAATAGTCTACTGTAACAATTTTCCATGAAAAACAATTTTCCTGGAAGGACCTGCAAAAAATAAGTAGAGTGCTGGGTTTTGCAAAAATCTGGGTCAAATTGCAACAATGTCCTCATTAAGTCTCAGGAGTTGTCTCCAAGTCCACACGGCGAAACTCTTTAGAGAGGTGGGAACGCGTACCAACGCACTGCCAACACTCCTCAAATGCTGTGAACATGTGGGGAGAATAAGGGAGCGAGAGGAGAGGATTGTGGGGTGGTCCGGGGCCGGGACTGACCAGCTGGTGGACCAGGCCTGCATGCATTTGCCGGTGTTTCATTGTTCCACTCTGGTAAGCGTTGGGCACAGGTCCATATTCTACTCCTGCGCAGAGGCGTGGTGGTTTAGCCATTCATCCTGCACTGCTAGGTTTTAGGGGAGGCAGGGGTCAAGACTAATTTATATATTATTTTCCCTACTTCTGTAATGAGGTGATATAACCTGAGGTGGCGGCCGACCCTTTAGGCAACAGCCTGCCGCCCAAGATGAGGGCCCAACCAGCAAACAATATTTATTCTGTAGCCGAAACGTGTTTCGTCCTTCCTCGGCCCTTATCAAGGCAATCTTAAACTGCATAGTATTCATATGTCTGCATCATATAAAGCGTGCCCTTGTCACATGATGCAAAAGGTTACCATTTCTCTTTATCTTTTGTTATGATTAAGTCTTGAAAGACAGCCTACAAGCCATTTTTTAAAATAATTTTGTGGAATTGCAGTCTGGTATTTTTAGTCTTCAAGATGGGGTTAAAATAACGCAACATGTGTAGTCTTTTTGTTTAACATATTTCTATCATGATTCTTATATTGCTGCAGTACTTTAATTATGATGTGTGTACTTTTCAAGTCCGATTCATAAAACAGAATTTTTTTGAAAGCCAAAGGTCGTGGTGAGAAGAGCACATTTTGTGTGACGATTCACCAGGTCCAGAGATGTGGGAAGAGCAGTTGCTGGACTGAAGATGTTCTACCGGGCCCTGTGCTGATTTTCAGGGTACAAGATGAGATTACATGTGGGGTGTCAGCGTCCACCCAGTTTTTTCTACAGTGCTGACTCCATCCCCTTGGGCGTTTTTGAGGCCAGCAAGCAAAAAAGCATGTCTGCTCAAGTTTTTTCGCCCACCAGGATTTGTCCCGGGTGCCCATTTCTCAGGGCACCCACTAACCCACAAAACCACATGGAAGTGTTTCCAAAGCACACTTCTTGTATTGGTATTTTTCGTTCCATAAGAATATTTAAATATAGATATTTGGGTTAAAAGGGTGTACGCCTTTTATACTTTGCCAGCAGTGTTCTAGGAAAATCTCTTTTTTTTCCAGGTATCGATGATTCATTTTGTGCAAGACGATGCTCATTTCTATTTTGAATTTTCCTCTATTAGGAAAGGCCAGCTGAATTAAAAGTGCGTGTTTCTCTTTAGGATACCCTCAGTCCCTGTGCGTACGCTAATGATCCGCCACACTTATTTCTGGACTTGAGCCCTATTGATGACATTTGAAGCCCTGCGGAATTGCTTACTCTGGCTGCCTCAGCACCTTTCCGGTAAATAGGCTTTGTTAGGATTGCACTATCCTGCAGCACAAGCACTTTGCCCCGTCTGACCCAGGGCCAATCCCTGCCCTTATATCCCTGGAACGTGCAGTCACATTAGGTAGGTTTGCATTGCTAACCGGTGATCTTCATTGCTCTGTCCTGCTCTTACTCGTCACAGTACTTTGAGGTACCCATCTCTACAAATGATTCAGCTCACTCTGTCGGCTACTCCAAAATAAGCCTCACTGTTGATGTTGCTACAACCGTGATATCAACAGTTAACATTTAGATAAAGAACGTCAATCTTTTTGAACCCTTACGGATATGAATGACAAATTGTGTGACAATGCAAATAAAGGTGCCCCATCTGTTGCCGCCCGGGCCTTGCAAATCCCAGTACTCTATTACACTCTTCATTTACAAATATTCCTTGAAAGGGGCAACAGATATAAAACAGTTTTAAGAGATCAGAAGGACGATCTAGGTTTTCGCTTCCCACCCCCAAGTCGTCCCACAGGAACTATAACTCCTCCAATTCCACTCCATGTTTTCTGGATAGCCATGCAAGATACATTTGAATACAGTGGATCTAAATGGCCGCCATTTACACAGAGAACGGCTGTTCTGCAAACCTGGTGTGGGTGAGACTCCCTACGACTGGACTTGGAGATGCCATCTATACATGGTCTCCAGCTTTACTCTGACTACCCCCAACGTGTACTCCCTTCGGGAAAGTTACGAACACTCCTCTTTCGCATGGATGGAAAACGTCTCTACGGGATTTCAAGCAGAAATGCAGCTTGTGAAGGATGAGTGACCAGCGCCAGTGACCTCAGGGATGGGGCAGGAGGAGGCTGCGGATTTCACTTGCATGAGTAACGACGTAACGACTAAACGACACCGAGTGGGATGAAGTGTGCGTCAACGTCAGGAAACTGAGCCGTCTACAGGGGAGGGGCGGGGACTGGGCGCTGTGGTCACTGACAGGCATTCCTCGGTTGCCGGCCTCGCAGCAGGGCCTCCCAACCTGTGCCAGAGGAGCCAACGCTTCACTGTACAAAAGCTGCAACTAAGGGCCATTTTCTGCCACGCTTGCAATGGCTAACCCGGCAGACGTCAGCAGGCTACTGCGTCTAAATACCCCCGTCACCAGATTCTACTGCTTAGGTATATTATGGAGCGTTTGTACTGCACCCAAGCCACTAGGCTTGTCTGATGGTTGGGGCAGTATTGTGACTGACCCCGCTAGGCAGAGCTGGCCTTAAGGGCAGCAGCGCCCTTGGGCGAATTGGCACCCCCCACGCCCACCGCGTGTCCCTGGCGAGGAGGTTAAATAGGGCGCGTTAGCACCCCATTGCCATTGAATGAGCCCGCCACTGCGGGTGCATTCAATGACAAAGCGCCTGCCACGCCTTCTGCCGCTAAGCCAGCTAGGGGGAGCCCTTGAAAGACTTCCTGGGCTGGTGTGGTGTAGGGCTAATGGCGCCTTTTCTTATGAAAAATGCCCGTGGCGGAGGGGCGCATTTAAATGCACCCACCACCGCGGGCACATTTTACAATAAAAGGCTGCCTGCTGCGCCTTCTCCCACAACGCCAGCTCGAGGGAGCCCTTGAAAGACTCCCCCGAGCTGGTGTGGTGGGGGCTAATGGCGCCTTGGGGGGCGTGGCGCGTGGGTCGGTCGCCCGGCTCGCCACCCCAAAGCCGGCTCAGCCACTAGGGTATATGCAAGGACAACACATTAGTGGTTACATGTGCACAAGCTGTGTCTGTGAAGCACGTTTTTTTTAATTTCATTTTATTTTAATACGATTTCTTCATAAGAACTTTCACATTTATATTTGCACAATGGCACTACACATATCCGCCATTCATACCATAAATAAAAAAATGAACCAAATGTATATATCTTCACACGATACTAAAATCCATACCTTCCTTCTAGAAGGAAGGTATGGATGCCAAGAATGAGTCTAGTAAATTACTTCTGTTAACTTCCTCCATACACTATCAAGTGCGTTGATTCTCAGTATTTAAAGAATAACACCAAAAAGCATGGCTCTTAATCCCTTCAAAATGATTGACCAACCTACCTCCCCAGCTTGTTTTTAAAATGCTGAGGTGTAGGGTGGTGAAATACATTGATATTGTGAATTGCAGATTAACGGGGATATTCTTTGCGCTGCTCCTCCCCTCGCTGTCCTACGCTGGCAGTTATCTTCCCGGGTTACACACAGCGCTTTTGTTTCTGTTATCCTTATTAACTAGAAGTGTATCTATTTGAATGTGCACTTCCGGGTTAGCAGCTGAACTGCGGGGAGTATGGGAACTGTCTCCTCCCGGTGATTGGACCACATTTCAGTAGGAACTGTCACGCAGGGACGGCCAGGTTCAGAAGCAGCTTCTCTGATCAAAAGCCATCCCATGGCATGAGATGAAAGATCACATGATTTCATCCCCTCTGATGTCATCATTATGCTAATTAATGTTTGAAACTTGAACAATTCTACCCCTTTTTGCTCATAGAATGTTGGCACGTATGTGGGGGTGTCACTTTGACTTTGGGGAGTTTGCCTGCTTTAGCATTCAGAGTTGAGAACTTCATAGACCTCTTAAAACTCAGAAAAAGATTCTCTCTCTCTCATATATATATATATATATATATATATATATATATATATATATATATATATATATATATATCTGCCCTCGTCCTTGTAAAACATCCTGTTCAGTTATCTTCAAAGAACATAAGGGAGGATAGCTCAGGGGCGATGCATTTGTTTTGGAAGGAAAAGTAGAGCAACACAGCATGTTACAAAAATATTAAGTCACAAAGTTTTGCACTTGAGCAAATCTGTGGGCATCAATGATTGCTCCCATTTCCTTATACCGGATTCATCAAAGGCTACAACTGGAGCAAATCTGTGGGCATCAATGATTGCTCCCGCTTCCTTAAACCGGATTCACCAAAGGCTACAACTGGAGCAAATCTGTGAGCATCAATGATTGCTCCCGCTTCCTTAAACCGGATTCACCAAAGGCTACAACTGGAGCAAATCTGTGAGCATCAATGATTGCTCCCGCTTCCTTAAACCGGATTCACCAAAGGCTACAACTGGAGCAAATCTGTGAGCATCAATGATTGCTCCCGCTTCCTTAAACCGGATTCACCAAAGGCTACAACTGGAGCAAATCTGTGAGCATCAATGATTGCTCCCGCTTCCTTAAACCGGATTCACCACAGGCTACAACTGGAGCAAATCTGTGCACATCAATGATTGCTCCCGCTTTCTTTTACCAGATTCACCAAAGACTGAAACTGGAGCAAATCTGGAGCAGGCTGGACTGTCTCTCTGGTGCCCACATCCAAATGCGATGCAGAAAGCTTTGCCCAAGGGCACCTCAGACATAATCAAGGCAACTCTATCTGCTCCAGTTTAGGCTTTTTGTGATTCAAGGATTAGGCAGCTGGAGCAAATCGGAGATGCTCGAGGGCCTCTCCAATTTTCTCCCTTTCAAATCTTAATGAATCTGACCCATATTAGAGGGTGCTTTGTACACTGGGGCACTAAGAAGGTGCTGTAATCACACACTTCTGCATGGCCCAAAGTATTGGTAAAACCTTGTGCAGGGGTGCGTGGCGCATAATTACCCGAGCTGTGTCCGTAGGGCGCGGCCGGGCTCCGCCCTCCTGCGGGGATCATGCTGCGCATCCACTGGGCCTCGGCGGGATGGTTGAATCGCAGGAATGTGGATTGCCCCAAGCAAATCATGCACCCTGTGAAGAAAGGACAATATCTTTTATTTATATAGTGCTTTTATGCAAAGCCCTTTTAATTACAAGATTTTAATACACATTATCACCGCAATCTAAATCAAATGAGAGATCAGAGTTCACAACTGGGCATCATTCTTGTGCTCTGCGTTCCCACTCACGCGTGCTGGGATCACACTTGATATCCCTAAACACCGCTCCCTCCTCGCCAAGCTCTTACAGAACATTTTAGGACACTTCTGCGCCACTAGTGTTCACCACCCTAACATCATATCCCAAAATATACAGAGCATGTGGCAGCTGCGAAGGGTCCAGGGTCAGAGCCTGTTAACAGCTCTGGAGGCTAAACAACACACACTTCCAAACTGCAGGGAACACAAAAAGGTACAAAACCTGCCCACTTCCCTCCACTGCACTATCGTGGCATGTGTAGGGGTGCAGTAGAAGGACTCTGACACAAAGGTGGCATGCTTGGGGCTAAAGACTCTAATTAAATAATAAAGCAAGAGAAAGACTCTTTCCCTATTCCTAAGAGGTGATTGATTCCCTGCCTCATCTAAAGTGACTGTCACAATGTTTGTTAACGTAAAAGTGTTTGCCGTCCTGTGTCAAGAAAACCTTACTTCTGTCCCTTACACTACAAACTAAAGAATAAAGCAGTACTGTTCAGGTCCCAGGAGAATGTCTCCCCTCTGCTGTGTTATGGTCAAAGTTCCACACAATGCTTCCTTGGTGGGCCAGGAGAATGGCTTCTCGTGACGTTCAGTCTCAGATAGCCTGAGGGAGTAATGACTTCCTTCCCCAGGTCATAAAGTTCCAAACAAGATTCACTTTGTAGACCAAGAGAATTTCTCCCTTCTCCTGGTGTTAAGTCTCAAATAGCCGGTGGAACGACTCCCGTCCCCAGGCCACACCGTTCTAAATAATACATTCTCTGTGGACCAGGAGAATGCCCCCTTCTCCTGGCATTTGGTCTCAGTCTAAAAATAACCTAGGGGAATGACTCCCCTCCCCAGTCCCGTTGGACCTTCCTCCTGGTCTGAGTTACCAGGAGAATGACTCCCTTTTCCTGATAAATATAAAGCAATCTCTTACACCCAGCGGGAATGACTCTTCCCCTGGTCTTCTCCATTAGATTTGACACTTACAACACCCAACTCAGTGTTAGGAGGGTCCGCGACCCTGGCTTCTCTTTGATTGGGCCCACTTGGTTCCTTTCCCTGCCAAACATTGCCACAAGGAAACGGACTCATATCAATCTCTTGGTTTGGGTCCCTGATTCAGGTTTCTCTTCTTTGGTTTTGGTAAATTGGTCCACTTCCCTCCCAAGTACTACCTCAAGAATGAAAACTCGTATCGCTCTCCTGGTTGGGTCCCTGGCCCGGGTTTCTCTCCCCTTCTCTTTATGTCCCCTTGGTGGTATGCAGTAATAAAATTTCAGCAAAAATGTCGCCTTTACAAAAGATCGCGGCAAAAATGCAGCGGTTTGACCTGGTAAAGGTGTACCCCATTATACCATTTAAGGGGAGCGGGGGTTGTGCGGGTGTCCCCCTGCATCCTTTACATGGATGGCGGCGGCAAAACCACTGCCTTTTTGTCACGATTTATTGTGTAAACGGCCATTTTTGCTGCAATTTTAACACATGGATCCCCCTTGGCTGCCTCATTTGCCAAGTACTGACACGAGGGGATTAGTCCTGCTCATTATTTCCATACATGGTTTTGCAGATCTCTTGCCCGGCCCTTAGACAGGCGGTATGGACAATGCCTCTTGCGTTCGCGTCACCGTCTGCCAGCCCTCCATTACCGTCTGGAAGCAGTTGGGCAAAGAAATCCCGTTGTCCTCTCGACTCCAGTAGCAGACTGCTCTCTGCTCCGCCCTGGCCTTCTCTGGGTCTCCTCCGTACTGCCTGCGCTTCAGTCTCTCACCCTGGTTGGCTGTATCCCCCTGAAAGGCAGTCCTTTCGTTTTTATGGCGTTAAGAGGAACCATACCTCCGTGGAAGTCTATACCGCTACAGTTCCTTCTTGGTATTGTTCCTCATTGTTTCTGTGTTCCACCTTGTCTCAGTACTTGGATTACCTATGTTCCTGATGTTGTTCTTCGTCTTAGTACTTTCCAGAATCTTGAGGTAGTCTGTCTTATAACAGTATATAGGTCTACTCTATACAAAGAGGTTAGTAGAAGGAGAGGCGAGAGTGTGTGGGGATCTGATGCTCTCGTAAGGGCTATGCCCTAGATGGTTGTCCTTCTCCCTGGTGGGATGAGAGGGGAGGTCCAGGGGGGTCTCTCCCCATCAGATCCTCATGCAATATTCCATCCCCAGGGGGACTATCGGGTAGCAGCCTCACCTCCCTGGCCTCATGGAAAAGGGCTCCCCCTCTGGGAGAAGTGACAACATGAATCATCACACATGCCTTGCACACAGTTAGCCTCGGATATTTCTTCAGAATATCGCTCCCAATAGCCTCAGATACTTCTTCGGAATATCGCTCCCAAGGGACAGGCTATTGAAAAGAAATCCAGGGCCCACCAAGCCTGTCCTCTTTAGGGATGAAACAGCATACCTCAACCAGGCATAGTCCACACAGATGCATGGAATCCAGGGACTAACTAATGTGTCCCTCCCAGGCAGGAACCAAAACAGGAATTGCAGAAAATCCATTGTCTAACGAATGTGTCCCTCAGAGGCATCAGCCACACAAGTCCAGGGAATCCAGGGTCTAACTAATATGTCCCTCCCAGGCTTCAACCACAAAGGACATGCGCTACCACACAGAAATGTTTTGTTTACTGGTTGTTTGCTAAGGGGGTTAGTAATGGGTGGGGTCAGAGCTACGTTTGGAGAGAAGGAAAACATGGGAATTTAGAGGTCCATTCACAAAACAAAAATCACATTCCAGGAGCAACGCAATAATCACCATAAAGGCAGCAGCGGGTCAAGTTCATAGACCTCAGATTTCTTCCATGTCAGGGGTCTGCAACATTTGGCTCTCCAGATGTTTTGGACTACAACTCCCATAAACTTTAGTCAGTAGAGTCAATGGTGAAGGATCACAGGAGTTGCAGTGCAAAACATTTGGACAGCCGCAAGTTGCAGTCCCCTGTTCTAGCTTTATGACGGCTTACAGTGGATCTCAGGCAAGAGGGTCAGAAGATGGAATGGACATTGCGGATAGGACCTAGTGCCTTGAGGGGGATTCTCTACTCCACAGGGAGCCAACATGAGCTTCCCCATTAAGCAATGAGTCCCAGTGTTTCATGGCAAAGGTCATTCTAGGCGCCTTATTTAAAAGGTGTTCCATTTGGTGAGTTGGTTTACTTGGGCCCATGTAGGTAGACTTTCTATGATGCAAACTGCCGAGGACCAAGGCTTGGAAGCTTTCAATTGTCTCTGGCATCAGGAGATATGGCGCGATTGTCTTAGCTGCGTGAAATTAGAACAAGGCCTTCTGTGCGACCATATTGATTTGCAGGAGAATGTATTGTCAAAAAGAATTGCAAAGTTGTTGGCTTCTGGGGAGCAGAGCAAGAGGGTGCAGGTGCGCTGACCATTTAAAAAGGTAATGGTTATCGGATCAGTTGAAGGCCAGTTTTCTGTGCATTACGGCACAGAGGGTCATCAATGGTCCAATCAAGACTGCTCTGCAGGCAGGTCATAGCATGGGCAGGTATGATGTCCAGTACAATCTGTATACATTTTAAGTGTGGGAGTAGGACCCCCCCTAACCACCTCAATTAGCTATGTGGAAGGCTTGACAATCAATAACCCATGGGAGATAATAGAGCCTTGAGGGACACCACACATCAGGGGACTTGGTGGCAAATTGAAACGAACCGCCTTGGCTTGCGTGGTGCAGTCGAGGACATACCTGGTAATCCACTTCATGGGGGTGCCCAGGGTACGAGTGGTGGTGGCTAGTCCATACAATAGCAGTGGATGGTTGACGGTACCACGGGCCATCGAGAAATCAAGCAATACTTACACCACTATCCTATCCTGGTGCTAATCCGCCAGGATTGTTTTACTTGTATACGGACAACATATTAGAGTACTTCTCTGGGGCGGGAGCATACAGAGGCATGAGCATGCAGAAGGGTATGTTACTCATCCAGGGTCCAACCACCTGCCTTTCCAAGACACGGTCCAACATATGCCTATATCTGGGTCCTGACCAACACATATATATATATATAAATCTAAGGCCCAACCAGCCTGTTGTTTACAGCTAGAACGCAGCGGAAAAAAACAATCTGAGGGACCTCGACGCGTGAGGGATTGTGGGTACAACGCACGTCACTATAGGGATAGTATTTCAGACACGCCTTGTCGACGTCCCTTTTCGACTATGAAAAACAAAATGCAATACTCCGCAGTGACCACTGGATGTCGGACCTATGCACAGCATGTGATTCTAAGCAGATTAACAAACATCAGAAATATATATATATTTCTAAGGCCCAACCAGCCTGTTCACAGCTAGAACGCAACACAAATCAAGGGCTCAAACAACACGAAACCACAACCATATCCAGGACTTGGAGCTTCTGCTTTCAGACATGGTCACACGGACAGAGGATATAAGGCCCTGCGAGCCTGCCCCTTCCAGACTCACAGCGCTGAGACGCAGCTATCCAGGATCAGAGCACCCTGTCACAATCCAGGGCCCACCCGGTTTAGCCAATCTAGGCAAGAAGCACTGAGACACAGCTATCCAGGGCCAGAGCACCCCATCACAATCCAGGGCCCACCAGGCCTGCCCCGTCCAGGCATGAAGCACTGAGACACAACTATCTCGGAGCAGAGCACCCTGACACAATCCAGGGCTCACCAGGCCTGTCCAATCCAGGCACGAAGCACTGAGACACAGCTATCCAGGGCCAGAGCACCCCATCACAATCCAGGGCCCACCAGGCCTGCCCCGTCCAGGCATGAAGCACTGAGACACAGCTATCCCGGACCAGAGCACCCTGACACAATCCAGGGCTCACCAGGCCTGTCCAATCTAGCCACGAAGCACTGAGACACAGCTATCCAGGGCTAGAGCACCCCATCACAATCCAGGGCCCACCAGGCCCGCCCCGTCCAGGCATGAAGCACTGAGACACAGCTATTCAGTCCAGAGCACCCTGTCACAATCCAGGGCTCACCAGGTTTGTCCAATCCAGACACGAAGCACTGCGACGTAGCTATCCAGGAACAGAGGTCTCTGTCCCTTCCAGACATGTTACCACACAGTCTAACAATCCAGGGCCCAACCAGCCTGTCCCTCACAGGGGTGAAGCACTGACATGCAGATAACCAGGGCCTAACCAGCCTGTCCCCCACAAGCATAATCCAATAGAAACACATATCCAGAGCCTAAGCAGCATGTGTAGACATGAGCCAAGATATACCTTTATACAGGTCATAAGAAGCCTGTCCCTGCCAGCCAATGAACAAATGTTACATCTATCCAGGGCCTACGCCCAGCCCCTCCCAGCCATTAACCAGTAGGTGCTAAATACAGGTCCTAATCAGCCTGTCCCTCAAAGGCTTGAACCAGCAGATACCATGTATAAGGCATAACCAGCCTGCCCATCCCATTATTGAACCAGCAGATACCTAGAAAGAGAGCCTCACCAGCCTGTACCTCACAGGCATAAACAGATACCTCGACACGGGACCTTATCACAAGGTCCCTCTCTGGCAGTTATCGAATGATGCAGCTATTCAGGCCCCAAAACGCCTGCTCTCCCCAGCCAAGAAATACCATATTTGGGCCTAACCAGCCTGTGCCTCACAGGCATGCACCAACAGATATCATACTGGAGCCTAACCAGCCTGTGTCTCACAGGCATGCACCAACAGATACCATACTGGAGCCTAACCAGCCTGTGCCTCACAGGCATGCACCAACAGCTACCATACTGGAGCCTAACCAGCCTGTGCCTCACAGGCATGCACCAACAGATATCATACTGGAGCCTAACCAGCCTGTGCCTCACAGGCATGCACCAACAGCTACCATACTGGAGCCTAACCAGCCTGTGTCTCACAGGCATGCACCAACAGATATCATACTGGAGCCTAACCAGCCTGTGCCTCACAGGCATGCACCAACAGCTACCATACTGGAGCCTAACCAGCCTGTGTCTCACAGGCATGCACCAACAGATACCATACTGGAGCCTAACCAGCCTGTGCCTCACAGGCATGCACCAACAGATACCATACTGGAGCCTAACCAGCCTGTGTCTCACAGGCATGCACCAACAGATATCATACTGGAGCCTAACCAGCCTGTGTCTCACAGGCATGCACCAACAGATATCATACTGGAGCCTAACCAGCCTGTGTCTCACAGGCATGCACCAACAGCTACCTATATCCAGAGCTACGATCCAGTCCCTTCTAGGCTTTGTAGCACGCAGATAATGAACCAGGTCCCACCCAACCAGCCTGACTCACCCAGGCGTTAATCACGACATAAAGAGGCACCGGCTCCGGCGACCAGGTCCCTCACATGCATGTTAAACCTTATTTATCCAGGGCCTAAACAGCTTGCTGATTCCAGGCATCATCACATATAATCATTAAACCATTGGCCCATCCAGCCTGCACTTCCAGGCATGAAGCGCTGAGATGCAGACAGCTAGGACCAGACTAGTTCAGGGTCAACCAGTCTACCGCTTCGGGAAGGCGCACAGACCCACACAGCTATCTGGGACTCCACCATCACATCCGTCCCAGGATTCAGGCAAGAAATGGCTCAAGACACCAGCTACCCATGTCCAGGGTCCAGTCATCCTGTCTGGCAGGGAGTTTTCTGCACAGGCCTCTGGTGAGGGCTGCAAAATCATCTATCCTTAGGATGCTCAGTGCTTGACCCAGAAGATGTCCAGACTCTCCAAAGTGGCAGCTATAGCAGAGCAGTCAGGCTTCACTCAAGAGAGGAGAAAATGCTGGAGGATAGGTGGCAGAGCAGTCAGGCTTCACTCAAGAGAGGAGAAAATGCTGGAGGATAGGTGGCAGAGCAGCCAGGCTTCACTCAAGGGAGGAGAGAAGGCTGGAGGATAGGTAGCAGAGCAGTCAGGCTTCACTCAAGAGAGGAGAGGAGGCTGGAGGATAGGTGGCAGAGCAGTCAGGCTTCACTCAAGAGAGTAGAGAATGCTGGAGGATAGGTGGCAGAGCAGCCAGGCTTCACTCAAGGGAGGAGAGAATGGTGGAGGATAGGTAGCAGAGCAGTCAGGCTTCACTCAAGAGAGGAGAGGAGGCTGGAGGATAGGTGGCAGAGCAGTCAGGCTTCACTCAAGAGAGTAGAGAATGCTGGAGGATAGGTGGCAGAGCAGCCAGGCTTCACTCAAGGGAGGAGAGAAGGCTGGAGGATAGGTGGCAGAGCAGTCAGGCTTCACTCAAGGGAGGAGAGAAGGCTGGAGGATAGGTGGCAGAGCAGTCAGGCTTCACTCAAGAGAGGAGAAAATGCTGGAGGATAGGTGGCAGAGCAGCCAGGCTTCACTCAAGGGAGGAGAGAAGGCTGGAGGATAGGTAGCAGAGCAGTCAGGCTTCACTCAAGAGAGGAGAGGAGGCTGGAGGATAGGTGGCAGAGCAGTCAGGCTTCACTCAAGGGAGGAAAGAAGGCTGGAGGATAGGTTGCAGAGCAGTCAGGCTTCACTCAAGGGAGGAGAGAAGGCTGGAGGATAGGTAGCAGAGCAGTCAGACTTCACTCAAGGGAGGAGAGAAGGCTGGAGGATAGGTGGCAGACCAGCCAGGCTTCACTCAAGGGAGGGGAGAAGGCTGGAGGAAAGGTGGCAGAGCAGCCAGGCTTCACTCAAGGGAGGAGAGAAGGCTGGGGGATAGGTGGCAGAGCAGCCAGGCTTCACTCAAGGGAGGAGAGAAGGCTAGAGGATAGGTGGCAGAGCAGTCAGGCTTCACTCAAGGGAGGAGAGAAGGCTGGAGGATAGGTAGCAGAGCAGCCAGGCTTCACTCAAGGGAGGAGAGAAGGCTGGAGGATAGGTGGCAGAGCAGTCAGGCTTCACTCAAGAGAGGAGAGAATGCTAGAGGATAGGTGGCAGAGCAGCCAGGCTTCACTCAAGGGAGGAGAGAAGGCTGGAGGATAGGTGCAGCTGGGTCCCAACGGACACAACGAGTATACTACAGACATGTACTTGTGGGCTACACATAAAACACCTACACATGAAATAAGTACTTGAGTTATAAAACAGTGGGGTAGAATATTTATAAAAACAGTAAAGTGGGCCTAAACAGCCCCTTCCCACTCCTAAGCTAAATGTATGACTGGAGTACTACATTCTGTAATCCTAAGGAAAGGGGATCTCTAGACACGAGCATCACACATTATCGAGTCATTCAAGATCCACAAATGCCACACATGGATAGTTGCAGTAATGTGCTCGACCTCTAGTACAGGTGCCTGGAACCATTGGCTCACCAAATGTTTTGGACTACAATTCCCATAAACCCTAGCCAGCATAGTCAATAGGCAGAGATCATGGGAGTCAAAGTCCAAAACATCTGGAGATTCAGAGACTGCAGATCCCTGCTCTAGTATATTGTAGAATCTTTATTAGACATGTAAACCATGTACCCAATATGCATCCCAGGTGGAGAGGGGGAGAGAGCCAATCCAAACTGGACCTGAAAGATACACTAAGATTCAGACTAGGTGTACGCTTACAGTACGAGACCTGCTGGTCTCATTACACTGCTAGCAACATTCCAGACAGGACGTAACCACAGGCAGGCATGGTATCCATGTCCATTCCAGCAGGCAGGAGTGGAATACATGTACATTCCAGCAGGCAGGAGTGGAATACATGTACATTCCAGCCGGCAGCCATGGTATCCATGTACATTCCAGCAGGCAGGAGTGGAAAACATGGATGTAAACTCACCATGCTCTCTCAATCGCCCACAAGTGCCTTTCTAACACAGCCCCACCTTACCTAGCACAGAACATCAACAAAGTACACCCCAATAGACCTACCAGAGTTCCCATTCTCAGAAGTTGCTCCAACCCAAGTTCAAACGAACCAAAAGCAGGAGGGTTTAGCTTCCCAGTTCTAGCTGCCAAATACTGGAATCCTCTCCCACCTGCCCTCAGAGCAAAGGAATCTTACTGGGTCTTTTGTAACAACAGAAAACCCTCAAAATGTGGTTATTTACTACACTCCACATAATAGTCTGCAGCCTGACTGCACCATTAACATGTTTATGCTGTGATGGATTATCCTGTGTATCTACTCCTGCAACTTTATCACTGCACTAATGTTGTTAATTGCACCTATGACCATGCCAAACCTGGGCTCATGTAACTGGAACAAGCACCTATGACCATGCCAAACCTGGGCTCATGTAACTGGAACAAGCGCCCTGATGCCCACATGTGTGTGCGCTCTACAAATAATAAATAAACAATTAAATCAAGAATACCAGCTAAAAATCAAGATCTTGGTAGTAAAATCAAGGGGCTCAAAGGGAGGTCCTGCAAAAATGTTCCTGTTCACGCAAGTAACTTCCAGGGTCACTTTTGAGGAGGTTAGTAGCTGAAGAAAAGATCCGCATAGAAAGTAACCAGACCAAACCAATAGACAGAGCTGTGCTTATGGGATAAAGTCCAGTAAGTCTGTGTTCCACCCCACCGGTGCAGAGATGGGGGCAACCAACCCCAGGGCACTTCACAGGAGAACCCCACGAACATTGGGGGGGGTGGAGTTATTTTACTGTGGGATCTCGCCAGCGACGGTAGCAGGGGGATTGGAATGGGGGGTTTGCGATGGGGAAGGAGAAAGGGAGAGAATTGTTCTTCTCGCCTACTCCCCCACAAACATTTTTATGAAAGAAGATTGGTCGTGAACATGTGTTCCTGATTTCCTGCTGCCCAGTACAATATTAACAACGGATTTCATCGAGATCCTGATCAGGCTTGGTCTTGTGGGCAAGTTTCTCACCTCTGGTTCCAACCATCTCAGTATAAATCCCAGTTTCGGCAGCGCGGCACCGCTTAAAGTCTCCCATTACACTAAAATAAATGAAGGATGTAAATACATTCGTTTCCCTGGATCTGATATCCAGGCAAAGATTTTTTATGGATCCCGGATACGGGAACATCTGGCCCAATGGCAACACTGCCAACAGACAGTTCCGCTTTTGAGGACAAGAAGACCCAGCGAAGATGGAAGCAAGGCACGATTCAGCGAAACAAATGGAGAAACGCGGCTAAAGGGCAACGCGCAAAATGCAGCTACCACGGACCAAGGAGACCGCTGAGGGTAAGGCTCACAAATAACCCACCAGCACAGGGTGCAGAAGTATGTACTCACGATGGCAGTTCCCAAAAATACAGCTCGAGAATGGCACCCGGTAAGCACAGGTCTTTCTTTGCAGGGGGTATACAGGATTCGAGCCCCCAGGGACTTCAACTCTGGACAGCTGAGGAGAAACTTCATAGGAATGGGGACTACCCGCCAGGAGCAAGGGCAACAACAGATATGCCACCCTTAAAGCGCAGAAACCTGACCAAGGAGTGCTGGGCGGCTTGGAGGGCATGATGTGTCAGCCAGCAGAAAACGGTCTCAAACTGGGGGCAACTAGGAAGGTGTGCACGGGACTGCCCAGATGAACAGCAGAGGTAGGGTAGCTATTTCCCACCACCCTTCAGGAGGACGGCAGCTTCCAAGCCGATGATGCACAACCGAGCAGTCATTTGGAGAAGCAGCAGGAAAACGGCCCCTGAACTGTTCCAGTAGGGAGGTCCCAGCCCTTCTAGTGAAGACGACTAGGAGTAGGATGAGCACCGCTCAGAGAGGATGCCCAGAAGCCAAGAGAAGAAAGCAGACCTAAGGGAAAGGACCCAGGACTGAGCCAGCCTGGCAAGACATGGTCCTAAAATGGCAGCAGCAGCAGCAGATTTGTGGCAGAATCCCGCCGCATGCAAATCAGCAGAAATGTGCAGAATTGAGGATTGGACAGGGTCACACCAAGATATACCCATTCACTCAGAGGTTGGTCTAAGCCAGCCATCCAGCTGCAAAAAGGGTGTGGTTCCGTGGCACGGACCTATAAGTATACAGGCTCCCACAATCCCTTCATTCCCCAGAGGTGATGCCCGATACCCCTGGGCTGCGCACTGCGTGATGCCCAATACCAAGGGGCTATGCTCTAGCTCCTCATTTCCCAGAGGTGATGCCAGATAGCCAGGAGCTACGCACTACGCGATGCCCGCTACCCAGGGACTATGCACTAGCTGCTCATTCCCCAGAGGGGATGCCCAATGCCCAGGGGCTATGCACTAGCTCCTCATGCCCCAGAGGGGATGCCCGATACCCGGGGGCTGTGTACTAGCTCCTCGTTCCCCAGAGGATGCTCGATACCCAGGGGCTGCGCACTGCGTGATGCCCGATACACAGGGGCTATGCACTAACTCCATGTGCCCCTGATGGGATGCCCAATGCCTAGGGGCTATGCACTAGCTCCTCATGCCCCAGAGGGGATGCCCGATACCCGGGGGCTGTGCACTAGCTCCTCGTTCCCCCATAGAGGATGCTCGATACCCAGGGGCTGAGCACTGCATGATGCCCGATACCCAGGGGCTATGCACTAGCTCCTCATGCCCCAGAGGGGATGCCCGATACACAGGGGCTATGCACTAGCTCCACGTGCCCCAGAGGGGATGCCCGATACCCAGGGGCTATCCACTAGCTCCAGGTGCCCCAGAGGGGATGCCCGATATCCAGGGGCTACGCACTAGCTCTTCATGCCCCAGAGGGGATGCCCGATACCCAGGGGTTATGCACTAGCTGCTCATTCCCCAGAGGGGATGCCCAATGCCCAGGGGCTATGCACTAGCTCCTCATGCCCCAGAGGGGATGCCCGATACCCGGGGGCTGTGCACTAGCTCCTCGTTCCCCAGAGAGGATGCTCGATACCCAGGGGCTACGCACTGCGTGATGCCCGATACACAGGGGCTATGCACTAGCTCCACGTGCCCCAGAGGGGATTCCCGATACCCAGGGGCTATGCACTAGCTGCTCATTCCCCAGAGGGGATGCCCAATGCCCAGGGGCTATGCACTAGCTCCACTTGCCCCAGAGGGGATGCCCGATATCCAGGGGCTACGTACTAGCTCTTCATGCCCCAGAGGGGATGCCCGCTACCCAGGGGCTGCTTTTAGCTCCTGCTAGTCAAATCTTTTTCTCAATCCTTGTAAGGCTCGACACTATGCAACTCTCTTCCCCAACCTATAGCCACGTTTATTCACAGCGCTCTGAAGCCATCATCTGGCAGCGTGGGCGCTTTACAAAAACAAGTTCGCACTTAGAAGAACATATCATTTCTTGCAGTCCCTATGGGAGGCGGAAAAGAGCCTGGGATCGGTCAGCGACACCCCTCTATCCCCTGACCCCCTTTGAACAGGGCTTCTAAGAAGCCAGGTATGCTGAGGAAGAGTCAGTCACAGCTTAGGCCAGTGCCACTGGACCCCCAGAAGGGCTGCAGCAGAGTCAGTCTCGGCTCATACCTCTGTCCCTGGAAGACGAGTAGGGCTGGGAAGAGTCAATCGTAGCTCAAGCCAATTCGGTTACACATCCTTCTAGACAGATGGTGGGTTGAGGGGGATGGACGCCCCTCCGAAAATACCTTCCCCATCTATATTTCTGTAGGTCTGTGCAAGGCTGGTGGAAACTGGAGCTTGCACGTGGTGACACGGGTCTCCCAAAGTAGATAAAAGAAAGGTCCGAATCTGGGTTCCTTTTTACCACACTGCCAACGGGTGCCGCGGTAATACCACATGCAGGCCCCTGTTCAGCGAAAGCAAGGCTCGTCCGTGCAATGCGATAGGGCACTGGGCCAATATACCTGCTGCAGAGATCAGTGTGCAACCCAAGATAGCCTAATGGCTTAAGGCACCTGCTGCAGAGACATGTGTGTTACAAGAAGGTCGGACGGTCAAATTCCAATCAAAAGTAAAAAAGGGCTGGGGTTAACCAGTCCGGAGAGTGCCCTTTTTAAATCCCCACAGGATCAGCCGCCATCTTTTACCCTGCACATATTGATAAAAGGAGTACCGCTGAAGATGATAATATTATCCGTTGTTTATAGCGCCATGGCGCTGCACGACTGTGACAGAAGGCACTGTTTATAGTAGAGTGCAGTAAAGGTTTACTGGCGTGCCTTGAGGATTGGCGGGCAATGTCCAAACCTCGCTGAGTTACTACTGCAAACATCAGGCTCTGGAGTGGAGCGAGCAACTGTCGGTTAAAACACATCTATGACGTGGCAGTGTGTGCTGAGCAGCAGATGCAGGGGAGTGGTGTGTGAGTAGGGGTGCCAGGCAGGTGTCGGGTTCACGCGCGAGTGAATGGCTGATGAGAGGGTGGGAAAGAGGGGGCTTGAACTGGTGAGTCAGTGCGCCAGCCAGCAAAGCTGCCCGGATTCATGGAATAATTTGCCTGTAAAACGGGGATTTGCCGGTGGTGGAAGCATACAAAAAAAAGTGGTGGAACTATGTTCCCTGCTGGCCTGCCACCCCCTCCCCCACGAACCCCATTGCCACGCCCCCTCCCTCACGCAGTCTAAACCCCCAGGCAGACACCTGCTGCAGGGAATGTTCAGTGCAGTGCACTGAAGTGCAAGTTTCAACTTCTTCCTACACTCATATTTTAAAACTAAACCATTCCGGAACGGTTTCTTTTCTTGAAAAAAGTATAGGAATAGTAAACCTTTTCTCAAAAAAGTAGAGGAGCACCGCTCCCAGCCGCTTCCGTCCACTTCGACCACTGGGTTTGCGTGCCATTCTGCCCGCAAATCCCCATTCGTCAAACAGGGATTTGCAAGCAGAATAGGGTGACAGGGCAGTTAACATATAAGTAGAACTACCTCTTGAAAGGGGCTGTCAAGGCACTACACTTCAGTAGCATTTAGAGGAGAAGGGGATGTAAGTGTTACTGATAAACACATATTATAATTATTTTATCACAAACTAACACCATCTTAAATTGTAAAAGGCAGCATTTCTTCTGTGCGAGATTGTGCATTCCTGCCTCCCAGCTATGAAGACCTACTACAAAAAAAAAGGGGAAAACGCAGTTGCCAATTGGAACATAATCTTGGGGAAAAGGGACAGAGCACCCAATTCCGGGACAGTCGCGGCAAAACCGGGACCTCTGGTCACCCTAGTGCAGAATGCCACGCAGTACCCCGTTTTACACAGAAATAACTCCATGAACCAGGCCCACTGGTGTGTAGGTGGCCGAGGGAGCGCACGGGTGGGCGATTGCGAGGTTTCCACGAGCGAGGCGAATGGTTGGTGAATTGCGCAACAAGAGCGCACTGAAATGCACAGGCTGGAGGGGAAGGCGCACTCCACGTGCGCACGCGCAGAGCGGAGAAGAGGGGGCGGCTTTACTCTGGCCTCAAAGCCAAAGATGAACAGCCCGGCCCGTGAGTCCGATATGCGGAATAATGGTGAATACGGAACTGTGTACATAGGAGGGTTATCAGAGGCTGCCAGAAACGCTAAAAGAGGCGCGCGGGGGAGGGGACAATCTGCGGAGAGCTCCCCACCACCACCTTCTCACAATAGAATAATGCTGCAGTGACGTGGACAAAGATACGCGTATTGCCAATGCCGTGTTATGCATACATTACTCTGCGTGGAGTTCTGGGAAGCCGTGCAGATGGGCATTCAAGCCCCATGGCCTCATGGGAGTCTCCTGAGAGGTCATCTAATCCTAACCAACAGCTTTAGCACGGAGCACAAGCCCTGCTCCCATTGGCCCTTGCGTGACCCAAAAAGCAGAGCAACATCCTATAAAGGGAGAGTCAGCATCACAGCACCCGTTTCCCTTACCCTTACCAACCACGTTCAGCTCCAACACGGCGGCCAACTCTTGGATTCAACCCTCCCTGGTGCCGTCCAAAGGGGCCCCTGAAATGATGTTCAAAGTGACCCCATATTACAGGGCAGGACAAAGACTGATATGTTTGGGATATGTCTCCTCTGTGAAAGATGGGCAGCTGAAGAATCTGGGTAAGGATCTCGTAATCAGAACTCATGTCTGGCAGAGAGACTCCCAGGACACCCTCTTGTTTTTTGCATATTTATGTAACTTTGGGTCTCACCCTAAGTTACTAAGGGAACCCAGACATGGACCACTTGCTCACTATTCTTAGAGAGGCACAGCTCCACCCTACTGATGAGGTCCAACCAGACCAAAACACATGTCTGTGGTTGCTGTTGGTACTCTTGCTCAGAGGAGAATTACCTAGGTTTGAAATGGAGATTCCAAGAGCAGGAGCTAAAACCAACTCCTGGGTGTCGGGCATCACCAAGCATACAGTAGTCACCGCTGGGTAACCAGTAGCGAGTACCCAGCGCATCGCAAATCTAACTTTCACATGAGAGGCACACTTTAACCTTTCACCCATTATGTGTGATCCATGACATTTAAATATGTCCTAGATAGATCCTAATTTGTATTTATTTGCATCCTTAACGACTCAAGGTAAATGTCACATACACATGTTTCTAACACAGCAGCTGGCCTGGGGAGCCAAATGTAGATAATGGAAGCATTTGGTCTTAAGCTAACCAGGCACTTCTAGGTCAGAAACAGGAGCTAAATAGCTCACAGCAATTTCGAACCCTGTTGTGCTTATTGTATTTTCATTGTGTATGGATTTAGAGTGCGTATTTGGTCAATTTCCGCCATTGGGCGTGCGATTCCGGTCTTATGTGCATGGATAATCTAAACGCACGTGTAAAATGCGCTCCTCACGAATGTGTGCTGTGTTGCTCACTGCCCCACAGAGTTCTTTGTGCATGCGTTTTCAGTACATTTGCGTAACATTCATAAAATACTCACTAACCGTCTTACATGCCTGGTATGTTTGTTGTGGCCCTATTGTGCCGAATGTCTGTGCATGCTCTTTGTGGAACATGCACAGTATGTTTATTGGTGCCCTGCGGTGTGTGTTTGAATATCATTCTCAAATGTGCTCATGGTTGGTCTTTGCCTTCTGTGCGTGTGCGTGTGCGTATATATAAATCATGCACTAATGTGCATGTTGCATGTACACAGTCTTCCTGCCTTATGTGGAACGTATTGTAGAAGCACCCCGGGTGGCGGTGAGGGGCCATATGCACACTTGCTTAACAGGAAGTTTCTATTCGACTCTCCAGCTATCCACCACCTCTCCATCGACCACTCCATCCATCCATCCATCCACCATCCCGGACTCCTTCTGGCCATCTGTCGCTCCATCGCACTTCATATCTTCATGCCCAATCTTGAATCCCTCCATGAATTCCCCCCATCCCTCCCCATCTCCATCCCTGTAGTAAGTGCATTTCAAGGATGCATGAGTTTTAATGGCACATGCCCGGTTTGTTTCTATGTTATGTTATGTTATGTTATTGTGAGGAATTACACTATCCGCATTGGTGGGCATGCGCTCACCATGGGCTTTTTTGACATTCTTAAATAAATGGAATGATGGTAGACCAACCTCAGGAAAATGTGTGGAGCACAGGAGGGCACAATGTCTTAACAAGGGGGCGGGGGTGGACAATCTTCCCCCTGCCATACGCAGCCTGATTAACTGACAAAGGCTCCATGGCCCTGATCTTTTGTTAGGCCTGGCTGCAGAAGATAACAAAAGGGGGAAACCCAACAACCTTTGAAATGTCACCATGTCAACATGAAGCCAGCTCCGGCCCTCAGTATCAATGACAGTGAACTGACATGTCCGGGTCTTTTGTTGCAGTAGGCCATCCCCGCAACGGGGACCCCATTCAAAAGATACCAGAACGTGGTTTGCGTAAGCCAGAGAGTCTGGACTCTCAGCATCTTCAAGGGAGACATGGAGCTTTAATCAGGAACCACAGGGAGATCCATTAACCAGAGAGACTCTTTCACAGCGGACAGGCAGATGGGTGGGACTTAGCAGCACAAGGGAGTGAACCGAGAGCCATTTCTGTTGAGAGGAAGTTTCCCCCATCTTGGTGCAGGGACACCCCTGGTTCCTGTTTCACCCAGTTACCTTTTCCTGTTGCAAAGCACTCTGGTTATGACCTCATACACATAGAAAGTTGTTGGCAGGGTCCTTGGGAAGGGTTCATTAAGGTAGGCTTAGCCTACAACAATCACTGTGACCCGCTTGGCTTTAAAAGGGGGCTGGAACCCCTCTTTAAGCAGATCATCTAAAAAGACTTCAAAAGAAGTAAGAAAGAAGAACTCAACCTTGGACCCTGGCTGAAGGTACAGTCTGCCTTACAGTTTCCGCGGAAGACAGGACATCCAAAGAGGGAAGCAAAATCCCTCCCCTTAACTTTGCCCAGAGAACAGGGGGAGAAAGGAACTCGGAGGACCCTCCAGCCTCTCCAGAACCAATACCCAGCCAACATACAGCGTGTCCTGCTAGGCACTGCAGCAATCTCCCAGGACAGGGAGTGCCAGAAGGTCAGTGAACCCAAAACCAAGCACAAGGCAACTGCCTGCAACACACTCCAAAGTTGCCATGAAGGCCTGCCTACAGCCGCTCATCCAGCTTCGCTCGCTGAACCGTCGTGCTGCCTGATACCCGCCACTAACTCCTATCTCAAACTGAAGGTACAGTCTGCCTTACAGTTTCCGCGGAAGACAGGACATCCAAAGAGGGAAGCAAAATCCCTCCCCTTAACTTTGCCCAGAGAACAGGGGGAGAAAGGAACTCGGAGGACCCTCCAGCCTCTCCAGAACCAATACCCAGCCAACATACAGCGTGTCCTGCTAGGCACTGCAGCAATCTCCCAGGACAGGGAGTGCCAGAAGGTCAGTGAACCCAAAACCAAGCACAAGGCAACTGCCTGCAACACACTCCAAAGTTGCCATGAAGGCCTGCCTACAGCCGCTCATCCAGCTTCGCTCGCTGAACCGTCGTGCTGCCTGATACCCGCCACTAACTCCTATCTCAAACTCTGTCACAAAAGCCTGCAAAGCGCCCTGAAGCTGACTCGACCCCGTCGAGCACCAAAAACATCTACAGCAAAAGGTATATTGTGGTTCTGTCCCCCGGGTGCTGTCCCACGAGGCCCCTAGAGACATTTTAAGACCACTGTTATCCTTTCTGCTGAAGCCAAAAAGCCCCAACAAACTGTTGTGTTGATTAACCATACCAACCATCCTCCTATCAGTTTCCGGAGTGCATCCCGTTTTCCTTTGTAGAATCTGTCTGTCCTCTGCATTCCTTTACAGAGTGGGCTGTAGTAGTAGTGTTATTAGATTGTCTGTTCTGTTGTAGTAATAATAAAGTAGACATCTGTATACAACCTTGACTGGACACTCCTTTTATCATTGGATAATAATTGTATTTTCGCTGTGTTGCAACTAACCAACAATCCACAACCTGTAGAGAAGATAAGCCTGCTGTCCCATCCACGTTACCAAAATCGGACAAGGAGGTTTATAATTTTTATTGTATGCTTGTTTGATCCAATCTTTTTGTATCCATTCTGGTGTATTAGAAGTGTGGGGCTGAGTGATGGTTTAAAAACCGATTTTCTATCCTGGACCACTGGTACCCCGGAATTTGATTAATCACAGTTATGTTATGGGGATTTATACCACTCACAGCTGTCATGTGCATGATCTCTATGCACGCTTGTGGATCTGAGAGAATGGGGCCTGCGTTAGGATAGTCAGAAGAGAGGGAAAATGCAAGATAGCATTGTTGTTGTAATGTGTGCACACCAGAAGTACCTCGAGCTCTGCATATGTGTCAGTTTCTAGGTGTCCTGTGCAGAGAGCATAGAGGTATTTTCCCAAAAGGGTGGATTGCATACCCTTGGTGCCAGGGTGAATGAGTTGGGACTGTGATAGGCAAGCCAACTGTAGTGGTTTGCCATTCTATTGTTTGATGTCTGTTGGGAAGGGTATTCAATTGCGTGTGCTTGCCAATTAACTTGTATGCATGTAGTGTGAGCATTGGTGTAGGTTAGTCTGAGGAGGTTAGGGGAGTGCCCGGTGGTCTAGTCGGAGCACCCACCCTGTGTGGCCATGGCAATATCTGGTTAGTGGTGTGAGTAGGTGCCCTGAGACACCCTGGGGTGGACGGTTATCTCTGGCAGTGTAGAGTGGTAGTGACTGGTCCTTTATGAGAGTGGGTGAGCACAGGGAGGACTGATAGACCCAGGGGGCATGCAGCAGTGGGTACAGTAGGCAGTGGGTGAGAATAATTCCCAAGGGGAGTTCAGCGTAGGGATTCCAGAGATGGCAGAGTCCTCATGGGGTCCCTTAGAGAAACTTAGCACACTGCAAGATGTAAGATCTAGGAGCCAGTCACGGGCATTACACTAGGGAGCAAGAAAGCGGTAGCGGAAATGCCAACACGCCAGTCCAGTGCTCGTTAACTTGTAATCCTGAGTGTATAATGGGGAAACTACAAGTCCCAGAATGCAAAGTTAAAAGCAGGACTGCATTTCATTTTCTGATTGGAATGGGAGATGTTGGCATGTATGCGGCAGGGTACGGATTACATTAGGTGTGCATGTGCTATATGTGTTTCCTGCAAGTTTAAGTTTCTTTCCTGTGCTACTGTTATGGGGGGGCGGAGGGTTCTGATCAATGCTTCTTAATTTCTGTCCCGTTTCTTTGATGCGTTACAAGCAAGTCGTATTGCACTGCACCGCACACCGAGTGCACATGTATGAGACATTCCTTTTTTTAGGGGGAAAATGAATATCGGGTTAGGCGGTTCCACTTTTCGATATTTGTTGTGCACAAAATCAGCACAAGGGTAGGTGTGCACCTCTGTGGAGGCCGACCCTCCTGAGTGGGCACCTTCCCATAGAGCAGGTTATTTGGCCGCGTTTGTTCTTGGTAGAGGGGCTCCCAGGCCTTTTTGTGCAATGTTATTATATATGGAGCCACACTGTAGAAGTTTACACTATGCAGGAGTGAGTCTGCTTTTATAATGCACTTTTAAGAAACTTACTTTAAGGTGACCCCAATGTTGCCATCTATGGCAAATAAGAAAGCGATGTACAGCGATTTGCACAGCATCCCATATAAGCGAGTAAGCCCGATTTTAAGGCCATGTTTTTTAGTTCCGCATTTTGCACCATCTAATGCCACCTGTCTTGAGCTGTGCACCCGTGTATAATGCTGCATAGCTGCCTTTAACACGATATCCTGTGCTCGATAAAGCTGCATCAAAAGCATGCAACCACATGCTAAATCAGCTTAACAATGCACAAGTGTTCTTGATAGAAACGCATTAGGAAGAGCCAATTTCAATCACTCAACAAAGGCAAAAGGAACACAGTGAGCAGGTCTGCGAAATAAGTGCAAGGCAGTTCAGCAAAGTATGCGATTGGGACATGAACATGCATTTTTCTGCACAATACCATTTCTAATGCCAGGAAGGGAAACCACTCTGTGTGCTGAACTATGCTTAGGTCACCCTTCCGACCAGCATTTTGACCTCGGAGCGGTCAAGAGAGAGGAGTCCGACATGGAGCACTCTCCAAACAGCAGGCAGAATTAGCAGAGTTCCGACTGCACTTTTGTATGCGATTATTTGTATTGCACTACAACGGTACCTATGTGTGTGATACTGGAACATGCATGGTCATCTTTTTGTATATGTTTTTGCACCATTTCACGTGTTGTACTAATAAAAAGCCCTTTTCAAAGAATGAAAAAATGTGAATGAATGAATACAAAAATATTTGTGGCAGGACTCGCCCCCCTTGTTTAATTACTAATTTACTGTAACTAAGAAGTTCACAAACCTTGTGAAAAACACCCACTCGTAAATGTGATTTAGGGACTGGTTTTTATGGCGTATTCAGATGCTTGCATATCTAAGGCTATACCCTAACATGCATGACAGTGATGGCAAGACTGCTCAGTGGGTTGAACGCCCGTCGCAGAGATGCGTGTGATCTCTAGGTCACACAAGTGAATTTTGGTGTGGCCATCGTGGCGTTGCATTGCCTAACGTCAATGAAATGACTGATATTGTCTATTGATGACATGCAGAGACAAAGACTTGGGACCGCTGGCGGGGGGGGGGACATTCTGACAGGGTGTACCTGCAAAAGGCTCGCCTTCTATGAAGTGCCTTCTACTGCATGAAATCCCTCATGCTGATGGGAACATTCACAGCCAGATGCCTGAGGGGCGATCTTAGGCAAGGGTGTACATATGGCATGTGTCCCAACTGGCCACGTGGGCCAGCGCTACACCTTGGGCTGCTTATCCAGAGAATATCGATCTGCGGCATAACGCTTGGGTGCAGGGTCTTTTAAATGCCATATCATATCGCATAGGGAGACTCCATCGTAGGAGATTACAGCCAATTCGATTCCATTGAATTTTTTCCATCGAATTTTGCCGCAAATGTTTGTGGGGGGTGGGTTACTGTCAGTGGAGTAACTTTGCTGAACATGAACATGTTGGGGGTGGGGGGGGGGGGCATGACATCTGAAGAAAAGGTGCCCCAGCCAAATGAATGTGGACAAGATAGTGTGCCATGAAAGTGGGGGGACAAACAACCCTGTCCCCCCCTAACATTACGCCCATGGTTACGGTAATAATAAAAGTGGGCGAGACATGGGAGCCTGGGAGTGGGGGTGGGGGGGGGAAGGGTCTCCCCCGCATACATTTGAAATGAAAGGTCTTAAAAAATAAAACATTCTATGAAATGGAATTCGATGCCACCTCAGATACCAAGTAACCACTCAGTAAGAACGGTCAGTGTAGCTCACCATGCTGACCAAGAGTGGTCCACTGACTGTTGCCATCCAACACCACCTCCTTCATTAAAACTCGGGTCTCAGAAGCACGATCTGCAGAAACAGAGCTCCTGGGTGGACCCATGCAGTCGGGGGGGGGGAGGGGGGATCTTGGCACGTGTCCTTTTGCTTTCTTGTACAGTATGGAAGTTTAATGTTCCCATATTTGCAGGATTACAGGGCCCAGCTCTGCAGAATGATCCGAGCATGGGCGCCAGGACAAGCAGAGTATCTAACCGGGCACGGGGCACTCTACAGAAAGGGAACCCAATTCCGACACAGAGTTTAGTATCGCTGAGTCGTTATGTATAAACTCCATGCAGCGCTGGCGTTCACTGAAAAAAAGCACTTTGCGTTCTGGGATTTGTAGTTTTGTGTTTCTCACCGGGAAATCGTTAATTGCAAAGTGCTATGGGCTAAAAAGCAACAACAACAAAAAACAGCCCCTTGGCAGATACTTTTTGCCAGTACCCAGTCAAGAAAGCAGGGCAAGGCGGCAGTGCTGGGTGCGCTATCCAGACTGCACGGGGCAACTTGAGGTGAACTGTTCAGTGTTGCATTATCAAAATAACATCCCAAACTGGCGCGTGGCTTGTTGCACATTCTGTGAATAAAGTGTGCAGTTCCATAAAGTACACTTTTAATGTTGAAACAGGCAGAAAGCTGAAACTGACATGATGTGCGTTTGTCTTATTCTGCAAATTAATCAACTGGAGGGTGTGGTAGGAATCTTATTTTCAACTGTAGGCGACCCACCAGACAGCGATAATTGGCCACGTGCAGGAAGATTTTCAATTTAACATGGAAAACGGTCAGAAAAATGCTTGCAGGCATTTGCAGCACTTGGCAGACAAAAGAACACAGCAAGACATTTTAACCTGGACGGAAAGCATGACTGCTCCCAAGGTGGGCCATTAATAAACTCACACAGCAGAACAGGGCCGCTGCTCCCCCCTCCCCCCCTCCAAACTGACAGAACATCATTAGCCCGCCTGGTCTCCACTCCTGCCGTAACCACCCTCCGCAACCTGTGCCGCTGCTCCGAATAGCGTTGGAACATATTGGCAGGCATAACCCGCACGGGTGACATGTCTAAACCCATTACAGGCACTCCCCGCTACCCCCCCCCCAAGCTTTTTGGAACTAAAGTGAAAAGTAGGAAAACATGAAACAGTGACTCACAAAGCAAAAGATCAAAACACAACCTCTCCGGTGACCAAACAATCACTCACTGAAAAGCAAGTGCCGAGCTTCTACTCTCAACCTGCTACTAATCAGCACCTCCTGAAGACTCGTAGGGGCTTGTGAGAGCCAATGTCCACATGCTTGGGGGAACCCTTGCCTACACCTGAGAAAAAACAGTCTTGGGCACCCATGGAGTGCTTACATTATAAAGGAAACAAAGGAATGCAGTAAGGGGGTTAATAACTTCATATGATCATGGGACGGGCCTCCAGCAGGGTGCTGAAACATGAATGTACACTGAAAAGCTATCAATTGCTCTTTGTCAGCAACTGACAGCTGGCTGACTACAATTGCCAAGCCAAAATCCTCTCTACCTCACCACTAACCTGGACCGACCATTACCTTATCTCATTTACGCTTTCCACCAATAGACCTCTGCCTACACATCCCACTTCAGCTCCACCCACACGCACCAGAAATAAAAAGAGCAACACAGTGGAGAGGCTTATCCCTGCTGTACTGCCCACCCTCAATGCACTTCCGGCTAGTACTGATCCAGAGAGCTTGGTTGATGAGTACAACAAAATTATGGCCTCATCCTTAGACCAGATTGCCCCCTTTAAACTTAGATCCAGCAAACCAAAAAAAAACATCTGGACAAATGGTACACACCCTTCCTAAAAAACCTTAGGCAACAGAAAAGAAACTGTGAGACGGCCTGGAAATCACTAGCATCTCAAGCTAATAAACTAAAGCCCACTAAACTCTCCTCCCTCTACAAGAAAGAAATCTGCCTCGCTAAACGAGCTTCCTATGACACTCGGACTAATACCAACATGAAAGAACCATTTACCATTCTCAAAGAATTAGAGACCCCCATCGCTATACCAGACACCAGTAACAAAGATAAAAAAAATGGTGTTCAGACATCCAAATGGCACTGGTCAATAAAGTATCTACCTTACAAAATAAAATCTCACAAAAAAAAATCCATCACTTCCGAAAATAACGGGGAACTCAGCCGAGACCCAAACCACCCGATTCAATTTTTCCAAAGTAACCATCCCTGGGATGGAAAGAATCATCTTATCCCTCAAACCATCCAACTTATCAAGGATGCGGCTCGAGACCGATCACCATTCATAACCAAGCTTATTAACGCTTCATTTACCAATGGCACCATACCTGCCAACCTCAAACATTCTTGGGTACTTCCACTTCTAAAAAAAACAACATTAGATCCCTCAATACCCACTAACTACAGGCTTATTACTACAGTCCCCTTTCTTCTAAACATATTCGATAAGGTGGCCTACACGCAAATACAAAAATACTTAGAACTACACCACTTACTAGGAGCCAGATACTCAGGCTTCCGCCCACAACACGGAACAGAGACTGCCCTCATTGATCTCAAGTCTATAGCGATGAGCTCAGAGACAGTGGCAAATCAGCCCTGCTCCTCCTCCTGGACCTCTCAGCTGCATCCGATCTGGGGGATCATACAATTTTATGCAACTATCTCGACACAGCAGCACACCTCTCCAAGGATGCTATAACCTGGATTAGATCATTCTTAAGATGCAGAAATATGCGGGTATTCTCACCCTCTGCAACGGCAGACCCCATTCCCATCTCCTGCGGTGTTCCACAGGGATCCTGCGTTTCGCCCACACTGTACAACATTTCACCAAGCCCCTTGTCAATGATCTGGACGATCTCGGTATCACCTACACTAACTATGCAGATGATACCCAGATCCTCCTCCCACTTTCAGGAGATTATGACAAGGATTTGGCCTTGGTGAACAGAGTGTACATCATCATCCAGGCATGGATGGCCTCACACGGTCTATGCCTGAATGATGATAAAACAGAACTCATCACCCTGGGCACACGCACTAACTTAAAACAACTGGGACCTGAATACTCTCATTTATAAATCGACGGCAACTGTATTAAGGTAGCTCAGAAGGTAAAAACTTTACATTTTTATCTTGACTCTACACTCTTATTTGCCAAACAAGTTAACACTCTAGCGTCCTCTACGGCCTATACGTGTACACTTATAAGAACAGGAAAGTCATTTCTCTCCAATAACAGTTGTACTATCCTGGCCAGAGCACTAATGCTGTCCCGTCTGGATTATTGCAATGCATTGTACAGAGGCTCTAACAAAGCCATCATCAAAAAAAATTCAAACCCTACAAAACAATGCCCTCAAAGCGGCATTAGGCATTTCTAAAAGAAACCATATCTCCGAGAATAGACGACAGAATAATTGGCTCCAAACCAAAGACAAAATTCCCCTAAAAACTCTGTCACTCACCCATAAATCGCTTAATAACGCCGCCCCTATCTCCCTCTCTGAGATTCCACAAACAGACATCCCTAAAACCCACCAGATTAGCAAATAAGCATCGACTGGTCATCCCCAAATTCAAACTTATCACCATCGGAGGTAATAGGTTTCCCGCCAAAGCGGCCAAACTTTGGAATTCCATGCCCCCTACATTGAGAATGGACCAGTCCTACCCCAACTTCAGAACTAACACTGTCTTATGGTTGAAAGCTAATGACTGTTAACTATTGCACTATGTCAACTGTACTGTAATTAACATTGATCATCCCAACCTGCTACCACTCTTTGCCACTTTCAACATACAGCATGTGTAAATACGGCCATTGTAAGATATGCTCCCCACGTTCATATGTTTCCCATAGAAATAACCATATCTTTGTACATAATGACTGTAATATCTGTATAGAAGTATTTCTTTCCTTGTTCTGTAATTTATGTTCCACACTTTTGATTTCCTATAACTAAGCCTTGCATTATCTTGTATCTGCTGCGCCCCGTTACCTCTGGGTCTGACGCGCATTATAAATAATAAACAAACAGGCTAATGCAGTCAAACGGCACTAACACGGCAACAGAGTGATGATATGCTGCTGGATAGTGCAAGAAGCCTGAGGGAGGTTAGGGCCGGAGGGTGCCAACAAAGGCAGCCGGCAGCGTGCACACTACAAAATGCACATTCAATATCCGGAATTAAAGAAGAATTTGTCCTTGTCATAAGACTGCCAACATGTGGGCTGCTGCTCAGGCCCCCCCCTGAGACTAGGGTCCATTTAACGAAAACATTTGGAAGGCCCCAATGTGGTCCCTGCTTCCAATGACACAGAAAACATGTACCCTAAATCAACCCTCAAAATATCGGCACCCCTGCCAAAAAGGAACCCCACACTCTGCTACAAGTATACTCCACACGCAGAGCATATGCAGAACCGCATCTACAGCGGGAAATCACCAACAGAATCCCAGACTGTACCCCTCCGACATGCCACAGCATACATACATGGACCCACGGCTGCCAGGATCTAAGGGAGGGACGGCACCTTCACACAGGAACTGGACATCCGCCTGGGAGATCACCGTGGGAACCCAGCATCAGAATGACATCAATGTGGCAACCCAGCATCAGAATGACCGGACTACATGAACCCAACATCAGAATGAAATCACTGTGGGAACACAAGATCACAATGAAATCACTGTGGTAGCCAAAAGTCAGAATGAAATCACTGTGGGAACCCAACGTCAGAGTGACATCACTGTGGGAACCCGACATCAGGATGAAATCACTGTGGGAACCCAACATCAGGATGAAATCACTGTGGGAACTCAACATCAGAATGACCGCACTACAGGAACCCAGCATCAGAATGACCGCATTACAGGAACCCAGCATCAGAATGACTGCACTACAGGAACCCAACATCATTGCGGGAACCCAACATCAGGATGAAATCACTGTGGGAACCCAACATCAGGATGAAATCACTGTGGGAACCAAACATCAGAATGAAATCACAGAATGAAATCACTGTGGGAACCCAGCATCAGAATGACTGCACTACAGGAACCCAACATCAGAATGAAATCACTGTGGGAACCCAACATCACTGTGGGAACCCAACATCATTGCGGGAACCCAACATCAGGATGAAATCACTGTGGGAACCCAAAGTCAGAGTGACATCGCTGTGGCAACCCAGCATCAGAATGACCGGACTACAGGGACCGGACTATAGGATCCAGGCATCAGAATGACATCACTGTGGGAACCCAACAGCAGAATGACCTCACTGCAGAAGCCAGACTTCAGAATGACCTCACTGCAGGAGCCAGACTTCAGAATGACCTCGCTGCGGGAGCCCAATGTCTGTCTGACACGACTACAAAACTTCATCGCAATTTGTAAAATCACTCCCTCGTCACAGTCTGAACATCCCAGCAGAAAAAGGGTGCAAGGTACAGACATAAGATTTGGACATCACTTCCGGAAGCTGGCATTTGCCAGTCACTTGTTCAGGATGCTGGAATCTTTCTGTGCAGGAGCCCATCCATTCCAGAGATCGTGTGTAAGCCTTATAATGCCTGGTATGCCAGCAGAGGATGCCCCCTGTTCCAGACTCTTTCCGGTGCCAGTCGGGCACTGCCAGTGCCTTCCTGGTATGTTCACTAGAGAGCGCCAGCTTTTGCTACATTCTCTCTTTACTTGCAAGAGAGGCACTGACTGCTTCCTTTGCCAGTGTGATATTGCCTGTTCTGTTCACTTTGCCAACTGGGCACTGGCTGTTTGTCTATTCTTGTTTTTTTCTGCTTTGCCAAAGTAAAAATGTACTTCGTTTCTTCCGATTTTTTTTGTGGTCTTTTTTTTTTTAAAATGGTGGCTCCCCCCTCATACCCTCCCCACCACTAGCACACCCCATCTCCCAACCCTCAAGAAACATATAAAAATGACTTTTCCAGGCAGTAAAGTTGTCCAAGTATATTGCAACCTAGTCATTTACCTCAGCAAAAGACGGTATCCTGACCGGGGGTATACGGTACCCTGCATCTCCTGATCGGGGTATACGGTACTCTGCATCTCCTGACCGATATACAGTACCTTGCATCTCCTGACCGGGGGTATACGGTATCCTGCATCTCCTGACCGGTATACAGTACCTTGCATCTCCTGACCGGGGGTACACAGTACCCTGCATCTCCTGACTGGTATACAGTACCCTGCATCTCCTGGCTGGTATACAGTACCTTGCATCTCCTGACCAGGGGTATACGTTACCCTGCATCTCCTGACTGGTGTACAGTACCTTGCATCTCCTGACCAGGGGTATACGGTACCCTGCATCTCCTGACCAGGGGTATACGGTACCCTGCATCTCCTGGCCAGTATACAGTACCATGCATCTCCTGACTGGTATACAGTACCCTGCATCTCCTGGCTGGTATACAGTACCTTGCATCTCCTGACCAGGGGTATACGTTACCCTGCATCTCCTGACCGGTATACAGTACCTTGCATCTCCTGACCAGGGGTATATGGTACCCTGCATCTCCTGACCGGTATTCAGTACCCTGCATCTCCTGGCCGGTATACAGTACCTTGCATCTCCTGACCAGGGGTATACGGTACCCTGCATCTCCTGGCCGAGGGTATATGGTACCCTGCATCTCCTGGCCAGTATACAGTACCATGCATCTCCTAGCCGGTATCCGGTACCCTGCATCTCCTGGCTGGTATACAGTACCTTGCATCTCCTGACCAGGGGTATATGGTACCCTGCATCTCCTGACCAGGGGTATACAGTACCTTGCATTTCCTAGCCAGTATACGGTACCCTGCATCTCCTGACCAGGGGTATACAGTACCTTGCATCTCATAGCCGGTATACGGTACCCTGCATCTCCTGGCCGGTATACAGTACCTTGCATCGCCTAGCTGGTATACGGTATATATAGTACCTTGCATCTTCTGGCCCGGGATAGGTACCTTGCCCTCCTGGTACCCTGCATCTCCTGACTGGGGATTTACAGTACCTTGCATCTCCTGACCGGGGGTATACGGTACCTGGCATCTCCTGCCCAGTATACGGCACCCTGCATCTCCTGGAGGGTATACGGTACCCTGCATCTCCTGGCCGGGGATTTACAGTACCTTGCATCTCCTGACCAGGGGTATACGGTACCCTGCATCTCCTGGCCGCGGATATATGGTACCCTGCATCTCCAGACCGGTACCCTGCATCTCCTGGCCAGTATACAGTACCATGCATCTCCTAGCTGGTATCCGGTACCCTGCATCTCCTGGCCGGTATACAGTACCTTGCATCTCCTGACCAGGGGTATATGGTACCCTGCATCTCCAGACCGGTACCCTGCATCTCCTGGCCAGTATACAGTACCTTGCATTTCCTAGCCGGTATACGGTACCCTGCATCTCCTGACCAGGGGTATACAGTACCTTGCATCTCCTAGCCGGTATACGGTACCCTGCATCTCCTGGCCGGTATACAGTACCTTGCATCGCCTAGCTGGTATACGGTATCTTGCATCTTCTGGCCCGGGATAGGTACCTTGCCCTCCTGGTACCCTGCATCTCCTGACTGGGGATTTACAGTACCTTGCATCTCCTGACCGGGGGTATACGGTACCTGGCATCTCCTGCCCAGTATACGGTACCCTGCATCTCCTGAAGGGTATACGGTACCCTGCATCTCCTGGCCGGGGATTTACAGTACCTTGCATCTCCTGACCAAGGGTATACGGTACCCTGCATCTCCAGACCGGTACCCTGCATCTGGCCAGTATACAGTACCATGCATCTCCTAGCCGGTATCCGGTACCCTGCATCTCCTGGCCGGTATACAGTACCTTGTATCTCCTGACCAGGGGTATATGGTACCCTGCATCTCCTGACCAGGGGTATACAGTACCTTGCATTTCCTAGCCGGTATACGGTACCCTGCATCTCCTGACCAGGGGTATACAGTACCCTGCATCTCCTAGCCGGTATACGGTACCCTGCATCTCCTGGCCGGTATGCAGTACCTTGCATCGCCTAGCTGGTATACGGTATATACGGTACCTTGCATCTTCTGGCCCGGGATAGGTACCTTGCCCTCCTGGTACCCTGCATCTCCTGAACGGGGATTTACAGTACCTTGCATCTCCTGACCGGGGGTATACGGTACCTGGCATCTCCTGCCCAGTATACGGTACCCTGCATCTCCTGGAGGGTATACGGTACCCTGCATCTCCTGGCCGGGGATTTACAGTACCTTGCATCTCCTGACCAGGTATATACGGTACCTTGCATCTCCTGACTGGTATGCGGTACCCTGCATCTCCGGACTGGGGTTATACGGTACCTGGCATCTCCTGCCCAGTATACGTTACCCTGCATCTCCTGGAGGGTATACGGTACCCTGCATCTCCTGGCCGGGGGTATACGGTACCCTGCATCTCCGGACCGGGGGTATACGGTACCTGGCATCTCCTGCCCAGTATACGGTACCCTGCATCTCCTGGCCGGGGGTATACAGTACCCTGCATCTCCTGGCCGGGGGTATACAGTACCCTGCATCTCCTGGCCAGGGGTATATGGTACCATGCATCTCCTGACCAGGGGTATATGGTATCTTGCATCTCCTGGCCGGTATACAGTACCTTGCCCTCCTGACCGGTATAGGTACCTTGCCCTCCTGACCGGTATACGGTACTTTGCATCTCCTGGCCGGTATAGGTACCTTGCATCTCCTGGCCGGTATAGGTACCTTGCCCTCCTGACCAGTATAGGTACCTTGCATCTCCTGGCCGGTATAGGTACCTTGCCCTCCTGACCGGTATACGGTACTTTGAATCTCCTGGCCGGTATAGGTACCTTGCATCTCCTGGCCGGTATAGGTACCTTGCCCTCCTGACCGGTATACGGTACTTTGAATCTCCTGGCCGGTATAGGTACCTTGCATCTCCTGGCCGGTATAGGTACCTTGCCCTCCTGACCGGTATAGGTACCTTGCATCTCCTGGCCAGTATAGGTACCTTGCCCTCCTGACCGGTATACAGTACTTTGCATCTCCTGGCCGGTATAGGTACCTTGCATCTCCTGACCGGTATATGGTACTTTGCATCTCCTGGCCAGTATACGGTACTTTGCATCTCCTGGCCGGTATAGGTACCTTGCATCTCCTGGCCGGTATAGGTACCTTGCCCTCCTGACCGGTATACGGTACTTTGCATCTCCTGGCCGGTATAGGTACCTTGCATATCCTGGCCGGTATAGGTACCTTGCCCTCCTGACCGGTATAGGTACCTTGCATCTCCTGGCCGGTATAGGTACCTTGCTCTCCTGACCAGTATAGGTATCTTGCATCTCCTGGCCGGTATAGGTACCTTGCCCTCCTGATCGGTATACGGTACTTTGCATCTCCTGGCCGGTATAGGTGCCTTGCCCTCCTGACCGGTATATGGTACTTTGCATCTCCTGGCCGGTATAGGTACCTTGCATCTCCTGGCCGGTATAGGTACCTTGCCCTCCTGACCGGTATACGGTACTTTGCATCTCCTGGCCGGTATAGGTACCTTGCCCTCCTGACCGTTATACGGTACTTTGCATCTCCTGGCCGGTATAGGTACCTTGCATCTCCTGGCCGGTATAGGTACCTTGCCCTCCTGACCGGTATACGGTACTTTGCATCTCCTGGCCGGTATAGGTACCTTGCATATCCTGGCCGGTATAGGTACCTTGCATATCCTGGCCGGTATAGGTACCTTGCCCTCCTGACCGGTATAGGTACCTTGCATCTCCTGGCCGGTATAGGTACCTTGCCCTCCTGACCAGTATAGGTATCTTGCATCTCCTGGCCGGTATAGGAACCTTGCCCTCCTGATCGGTATAGGTACCTTGCCCTCCTGACCGGTATACGGTACTTTGCATCTCCTGGCCGGTATAGGTGCCTTGCCCTCCTGACCGGTATATGGTACTTTGCATCTCCTGGCCGGTATAGGTACCTTGCATCTCCTGGCCGGTATAGGTACCTTGCCCTCCTGACCGGTATACGGTACTTTGCATCTCCTGGCCGGTATAGGTACCTTGCCCTCCTGACCGTTATACGGTACTTTGCATCTCCTGGCCGGTATAGGTACCTTGCATCTCCTGGCCGGTATAGGTACCTTGCCCTCCTGACCGGTATACGGTACTTTGCATCTCATGGCCGGTATAGGTGCCTTGCATATCCTGGCCGGTATAGGTACCTTACATATCCTGGCCGGTATAGGTACCTTGCCCTCCTGACCGGTATAGGTACCTTGCATCTCCTGGCCGGTATAGGTACCTTGCCCTCCTGACCAGTATAGGTATCTTGCATCTCCTGGCCGGTATAGGTACCTTGCCCTCCTGACCGGTATAGGTACCTTGCCCTCCTGACCGGTATAGGGTACTTTGCATCTCCTGGCCGGTATAGGTGCCTTGCCCTCCTGACCGGTATACGGTACTTTGCATCTCCTGGCCGGTATAGGTACCTTGCATCTCCTGGCTGGTATAGGTACCTTGCCCTCCTGACCAGTATACGGTACTTTGCATCTCCTGACCGGTTTACGGTACCTTGCCCTCCTGGCCCGGGATAGGGGGGTTTTGCAGCGGCAGATTTTGTAACAAATATATCTGGGGAGTGGTTTTAGGTGAATAATGTCGTGAGGTTATTTGGTGGCAAAATCTACTACCCACATTTTTTCAATTAAATCTTTTGGACAAAATCACATTGAGCCCCTGGCCCAGCGCGTTTAACCCCTGGCCCAGCGCCTTGGTACCCTTGGCCCAGCTCCCTGGTACCCCTGGCCCAGCGCCTTGGTAACCCTGGCCCAGCGCCTTGGTAACCCTGGCCCAGCGCCTTGGTAACCCTGGCCCAGCGCCCTGGTAACCCTGGCCCAGCGCCTTGATCCCCCTGGCCCAGCGCCTTGGTACCCTTGGCCCAGCGCCCTGGTACCCCTGGCCCAGCGCCTTGGTAACCCTGGCCCAGCGCCTTGATCCCCCTGGCCCAGCGCCTTGGTACCCTTGGCCCAGCGCCTTGGTACCCCTGGCCCAGCGCCTTGGTACCCCTGGCCCAGCACCTTGGTACCCCTGGCCCAGCGCCTTGTACGAGGTCTCACGCACCTGCTTCCTGTTTTCATGACTCAAGAGTGGTTTCCTTTGCTTGAGTTGAAGCCCCTTTTTGCCTCAGACACCCCTGCTTTTTCTGTAGCATTGAGAACACCCCTATATGATATTCTGGGGGACACTTGCATCAGATCTTTGCCATTTTGTCACAGGGCACTTCTCTTGTGCAAAGCCGGTGCATGATCCTGTGCGGTTGTAGAGCGTAAACTACTGTAGCCATACCGCATACACGCCAACATTATCCATTCCATTCCGGAGATGGTCGTCCAGTCCTGGTTTTTCTTTCTGGGACTTGTAGTCCTGGTTTTCCCATTATAAATCTAGAGTTCCAAGTCACAGCACGCAAAGGAAAAGCCAGTGCTGGACTAGCATCTTCCGAATGGAAGGGATCATGTTGCCATGTGCGATTCTGTGCTGTGCATTGCCGGGTTTATATCTAAAATCATACACTTACGCCACGAAGAACTCAAAGCGCTTTACTTTCAGAGGGGGCTCACTTTCCATGACATCCTGACGGCGGGAGTTCCACACTGCACATTGCCAGAGGGGGTCTAGCATGCCTGCTTCTGGCACTCACGTCACAGATCCATTCCTCCATGTTTAGGGTTTCTCTTGAACTAGGTAAGAATCCATCCCCGATTAGCCAACCCTTACAGCCCTTCCCTTCAGTGTCACGTGTGCACTCGCCCCTCCTCCCAGTGGGGTCCTGTTCTGTGGCACAGGTTAATAAAATGAGCTTCATTTTTTCATGTTATGGTGCATAGTTGCCCACATAAACCGTTCCAATCTGTAGGTGTTTATCCAGCCCTGGTTATTTCCTTTGCAGTCTGGGACTTGTGGTCCAAGTTTTATAATGGGAAAAGGGGAACTACAAGTCAAAGAATGCAAAGAAACAGGACTGGATAAGCATCTACAGATTGGAATGGGTCATGTTGGCAACTCTGTATAGAGCCTGTGCTCTAGCGAATTGGGAAGCAATATTTGAGGGAAGCCGGGAGCGAATGGGTGTCTTTCGTGGCTCAAGTATCCTCTAAAGTAGCCTGCAAACCTTGGCTCTGATGTTTTGGACTACAATTCCCAAAAGCCCTAGCCAGCATAGTCAAATGGTGAGTGATTATGGGGGTCGTAGGCAAAAAAATACCTGGATAGCCCAAGGTTGCAGACCCCCGTTTTAGAAGGTGTGGCTTTGTGTGAAAAGGAGTGGCCTAAAAAGTGCATTCAAGACTTCACACCTGGTATGAAAGGGGGCAACATCTCTTTTTTGTTTAAAGTGTTAAGTATAATAATTCGACAGTAAAAAACAATCCGAGTAAAAAACACTTTATTGGGAAAATCCCTGTAAAATAGCTCAGTGGGTTTATGTGCCTGCTGCAAACATTGCTGTATCACACAGGTCAACATTTCCCATCCCATTTGGCTATCTAAAGGGGGTACACTAGCAACTGAAGGAAGAGATGTGTATCTAACATGCAGGCACAGAGCCAGTCTCCAAAAAAGAAGTATTGTGATCCCACCAACAATATTAGAGCGTTCACCTCCACACACATCTGACAAAACATTCCCCAACTTCCTGCCCAAAAAAGAAGAAAAGAATACATCTGAAAAAGGTTTTCTTTAGGTGGAAGGCACACGGGGCTCCTTGTGGCATACCCTGTAGCGATGACGAGTAGAAAAGTCTCCCGAGCCGGGGCCCACCCCCGACCGGTTTAAAAAGGAGGTGCTGGGCGCATCAAAGGTAATAATGCCAGTGCACAGCAGCTCTGCTTCTTTTAGCACTCCCCACCCCTTAGGCAAGGGGGGGGGGGGGGCTCTTGATAGGGGCGTGGCCTAAACATACTCGGGCCACACCCCCAAATGAGAGCCCCCCTCAATTTCTAATCCCACTTAAAGCACTGCATGCAAGGCTCGCCCATGGGGTGGCAGAGGCAGCAGCTTCTATGCAGAGATGGGGCAATTATCTACTCTAGTGACTGGTGCCCCGGCAGGGGACAATCTCGAATTCAAAACCCTGACATGCCTAACCTAGGAGGTCCAAGCCAATGCATAGCCGCATTTCCCTGTACATTTCATATCTCCCAGTTACATTATTGCAGGAACAGGGCGGAGGACCCTGCAAGCACCAAACGCCAGACTTCAAGCTTTAACATCACTAATGCCATAGGTAGGGCTTTAAGTGGCCTGGGGCTAGCTAGATCAGAGCCCCAGCAGGTTCAGAAATATGGTCCCGGTATTTGGTGTATTTGTCCACTGGCAGCCCCTGCCGCCAGAGGACAAGGATTTTCGTCTAAAGCCTGAAACTCCTGCTCATTAGCGGGAGCTTCAGGCTTTAGGGAAAAAGGTCTCGGCTTCCAGCGGCCTCACCTTTTCAGCCTTAATGGTGCTGCTGCCCCTCGCCAGGCATCCCTTTAGCTAAGAGATGCAATGCATCCCTTAGCTAAAATGATGCCTGGCGGAGGGCAACGCTACCATTAAGGCTGAAAAAGCGTGGCAGCTGAACGCCATCAGATCTTCCTTTGGTTAATAAATGCATAGATCGGGTTGCCTGGCGGCCCTTAAGCCGAGGCTCGTCAAGGCGGCGTGCTCCCCCCCCCCCCCCATTTAGGCCACGCCCCCTGATGAGCACCAGCTGATTTTCCCGGGCCACTTAAGGCACTAGGAATAGGGCTTCAGAGCGTGACATCACTGTTTGAATCTGACGTCAGACAGTGAAACCCTTCTAGGACGCTGCCCTGCCAGGACCCGGCCATCAGTGACCTTTGCTGACTCACAGTTCCAGACGGTCGGTACTCACTCTTCCCAGAGCGGTGTCGGGTCCCAAGGCAGCGCGCGTGAGTCAGCTTCCTCGCCTGGCACAGAAGCTCCCAACCTGGCACGAAGGGAGGAGGTGCGCGAATGGAAGGGGGCGACACAAGTCGGCGCCTCTAAGCGGGGAGCGTGGGCGCAGCGCGGCTATTCCCCGCGCGATGTTTACATCCCCTCCAAGTGTATGCGTGCGTAGGAGCTCGTGCTGCAGTGCACGACTGGCTGCACGTGCGGTTCAGGGGGCGGGGGGCGTTCCATCATTCGAGCTTGCATACATTGGGCGTGCTGAAGTGTATTCTTGAAGCAGCTTTTTGCATCTCGTATATTTGCCCTTCACGTCTAGCATAAGTCTTTGGGATAAATATAGCGCCTCTCGCCGATGGGAGCAGGGTCGGCTGAACTAAGGTATCAAAAATCGTGGGGGCACTTTTCAAGATGATGTTTGGGGGCCCCTTTGCGTACAGCTGGTAAGAACATTCTGAGGCAACCATGGGGTGCTTGAATTATAATACAGGCAGAGGAATTCAGCCAGGGAGTTAACAGCTGTAGCTGAAACACACTATGGCCACTGAAAAGCTATTAACCACTCTCTGTCAGCAAGGGGCTACTGTGAATGAAACCAGCATAAAACCGCAACAAGGGTATAAGAACATTGCTGCATACTGCAAGGGGCCCAAGGCAGGCTCCAGAACGTACCAGCAAACTCAAACTGTAATGTGCATGCCGCGAAGGGTACATTTAATGTCCGGTCTAAAGAAACATTTGACTGTCATACAGTCATTGGGCTTTATCCCCACCCCCTAAAAAGTTGGGTTATGTTGACTTGACCTGGCTGACCTACCAAGCCACAGTGCCTTGGTTGCACAGTTAACAAAGGTTGCACAATTAATCATGTTAAGCATTTAATTGTAAGCACCCGTATGCATCTTTAGGCAATTGGAATCGTGATTAGGTGTTAGTACTTGCGAGTCAGGTGACTGGGGGGTAGGAGACAGCTCATTTTCACAGCAGTCCACAAATGTATGGTTTCAGAGGTGAATTGTTAACTGCTTTTAACATTGAAGCTTCACCAGAATAGTCTCATTAGGATGCGTCAAGAAGTTAGATGCCCCCACACAAGTAAGCTGCTGCCTCAGTCTTTTGAAGTTAGCCCCTCTCCCACCAAATAAAAGATTTGCCATACCTGAAATGTTTGTCTAGATGCATCCCTGGTATCCTAAGACTGCCAAAACGGGGGCAGCTCCTTGGGGTCAATTATAATAACTGAAAATGTTGAAAGGCCCTGACGCTGTCCCAGTGAGCGGCCTCCTAGAATTAACTAATTGTAGAACTGGCTCAAATCCTTCTAGGGCCTCATCTTGCTCCCACTATTTCCTAGGTATCCAGTGCCCCATCAGACCTCTCCAAATTATTTGTTTGCAAAAACGTGACCCACCCACTCCCCCCCATCCCACCGAAACTCGTGTGGCCCAGACCAGTCTTGCAGTTCTTAACCGTGCCACCGGAGGGCTCCCCCAGGCCTATGTTTACATTAAACCTGAGGGCTCCTCCTCCAGATTCTATTTCTTTATAATGATTTTTTTTTATTTTTAGATATATAAAGTGCACAAACAGCCCTCTGGCATCGTGGCGCTGTCACAAGTATACTTTCTTAGGTCCATGGTATTCAAACTTTTTTTTTACACTGAGCCCCCCACACGCTATAATTGCTTGTATTTTCTGTTAAATGCTTATGCTTATTAAAAGCCGTCACTTTAATCAGTTCATAAAGAGACTTGCCCACCCTGTGCCCCTCCACCGCCCCCAGTTTGAAGACCACTGCATGTAACGGGCTCCTGAGAACTCTCCACACCTAGAGGTTCACAATACGGAGAATGGCACCAGCTCCCATGTCGATTCTGTCAGAAATTCCTGCCCGAGTGCTGCGTTTGCTGCACCGTCCAAGTGTTTCCATATAAGCAGTGTCCTTGGCGTCTCCCAGAGCCTGCGTTTACGGTGATCCTGCGCGCCCCCAGATCTCCTGCATGCGCGGTGTCCCAAGTGCTCCCACACTGCTTTTATTCACAGTTCCCCTCAGTGCTCAGAGCTACAGTAAGTGCCCCCCGACCTGTTCCAGGCGGCCAAGTGTTCCCAGTCCTGTTTATACTGACTTCTCAGGGCAGCCCAAACCAAGTTTCCCGCGGCCATGCTTCAGAAGTGCACCCAGTCCTGTTTTTTCACTTTGGATTCTGGGACTTGTAGTCGTCTTTCCCATTTTAAATCTGGGAACCTGGAAGTCCCAGATTACAAGCAAAAACCAGACCAGAAGGCCATCCATCACATGGTCACAGGAAACCTGAGAGGTATGCCCCAGTTTCTTTATTTACGGACTCCCCCAGTTCCTTCGTTTGTTGCCTTGACAACATTTTCAAAAAATTCACCCATTAAATTGTGTTCAGTGACACTCTTCTGACTACTCCGACCAATTCCTGCGTTTACACCCCCCCCAGAGGCCTCCTCCACCCCCCCCCCCAACTAATGGGTTATACATACCAACATATTCTATTCCCAGGATACCCTAGTCCACTCCTGGTTTTTATTTTGCGACTTGTAGTCCTGCATTTATAATGAGGAACTCTAGGACTACAGGTCCCAGAGTATAAAATTAAAACAAGGGACTGGACTAGTATCTCCCGAATTCAGTTGCCATGGACAGGGATGGGCAGGAAGGGCCGCGTCTCTGGCTGGACATCGGCCCTAGACGCAGGGGTCCACAGCTCCAGTCCAAGGGATCTCGGGATCAGAGCTTCCCAATTGGTTGGACGAGTTCTTTTGGCTACCAAGGCAACGGATGGTGATGATGCCAAAGGCTCCATGCCCCTCTTTTTCACAGGGAGTGCTGTCCATAATATTGTGAAAATGCTGCCAGCCCGAGATGGCTCATTGACATGGACCACGAAGGCCCCCCAAATTTACTTCTGTCCTCTGGTCAACAGGACTACGAGAAGTTTCAGCTCTGCCAGGAGCCCCAAAAACCCCAGAATGCTTTCCATGCCCACCTGAGGCAACTTGCCATGTCTTGCAGGCTAGTGGGCGAGGAAAACAAAATTATGGCACAGCTGGTTCAGCCAGCGCTGCTCCTGCAGCCAGCTGTGGTGTCAAATCCTGAGGTTACCGGCAATATCTCTCCAGCACATTTTGGAGCTTCGTGGCTGCCACGAACTTGCCACTTCATGGGCCTCGCACATGAAGGAGCTTTCAAATCTATGTGGGTTCAAGAGGTGCATACCATAAGGAAGCAACCAGGCCAGAGAGGCGCTCAAGGGGTACACGCGGGTCTCACAACACTCAATCTAGAGTTGCTCAACTCCAGGATTTCAGGGTATCCCTCAATCAATGGACCGCATTACAGGGTAGGCGGAGGACCAAGGTGCTATTAGCACCCTGGTCCATGCCGGTAAAATACCGGCACCGCCTTGGAGGAAAGGGGAATTACCGCCCTATTCCAAGGTTGGCGGGGCGGTAATTCCCCCTTCCCTCATTGCCTTTCCCCATTCCCATTTTTGCCCCAAAGGGCTCTATGGGAATGGGGAAGGCGCTAATTACGGTGCCGCAAATTGCGGTACCGTAATTAGCACCCTGGTCCCTTTGCGGGTTGGTTTTTAGCGCCTCCTAAACAGCAGGTGTTAAAGTACCAACCCGCAAAGGGACCTCGTAGTAAGGCGGTAAGGGTTTACCGGTACGCTTACCGGTACCGGTAAACCCTTACCGCCGTCCGTGTAATGAGGCCCATTGTATGCAAATTTATCTCATGAATATTAATGATGGGTATCCTGAAAACCCAACATGGTTTTGGCCCTCAAGGCCTGGAGTTGGACAACCCTGATCTAGGCCGAAGAAGTCTCGAAGAGGAAAGTGGGATGCGTGCAGAAGCTTTTCACGTACCCCCACACCTACTGCTGTTCGGAATTAGGTCAGGCATGTGGGCCACGTCCAAAGCTCAGCCACTTCACAAATGTCTGCAGTGTATTGTGTGTGGCCCACTAACTGAGGCAGGTCTCCAAACCCTGCAAGGTTCTGATGCGCTAGATTGGCAGGTCTCAAGGAGGCGATTGATGCCCACAGACACCCGCAAACCTGGACAGGACATAGAGGAGGTGTTCTTTATATCCACAAGGGACTGAAGGAGGAACAAAGGAAACCGAGATGTGCTTTGTGGATATAACTTGCGACTATTCCAATCCTCAGACACGGGAGCGTCAGTCAATGTGAGGACAAGCCACCCAGTTCTGCGCCTCGCAAAACACGACCCCAACCGGCACATTCCAAGGTGCACAATTATCGATACTGAAACATATACGCACTACCCCTGGATGAAACGTTTCACACCAGGTATCCCATGGCAAACGAGCCAACCCGGCAACCTTCTACATTACTCCTTAAGCAAAGAACACGCTACTGAGCTGCTGCACGGCAGAAGATGGAGTCGCATCCACTCTGTGTTCAGCATTTACCAGGACGAAGTGGAGCCGCTGCAAGAGTTCAGTGACCTATTAAAGCGTATTGGATGCGTCAAGAGCCGTGGAGTCAGGCTCCACATCAACCCGAGGGCGTAACCAGTGGCCCTCAGTGTGAGGAATTTGACTATCCGCATGGTGGGTATGCGCTCACCTGGGTTTTAAATAAAAATAAAGATTTAATGATGGCAGATCAACCTCTGGAAAATGTGAGGTGCTAATACACTCACATTTTCCTATGCTCACTGCACGACATGCGCATAGACCAGTGTACTATGGGTGTACACAGCCTACAGGCTCCACCACCCCTGTCATATTTAGTTGGGATATGACAGGAGTACACAATGCATCTCCAGAAGAGGGAAGGACAAACCTTCCTCCTGCCATGGCCAGTCTAATCAACTAACAAAGGCTCCATGGATCCGCCCTGTCCTTTTTTTAGGGCCCTGCATCGGGTGTCAGCTTCCCATACCATTCACAGGGTAATTCAAACAGGCCCAAATGGCGCCTGGATGCAGAAGCTAATCTAGGAGACAGGAAACCTCAACACCCTTTCATATGCCCTGCGCCAACCTGAAGCCAGCTCCCACTCTCAGTATCGAATAACAGTGAAATGTTATGTTTGGACTGCGTGTTTACAGTAGTCCTCCCCACAGGGAGACAGACACCTTTCAGAAGGTATGAGTATGTGACTGACAGCACTAGAAAGGAGGAAGAAGAAGAACTCCGCATTGAACCCTGGCTGAAGGTCCAGTCTACCTTACATCTTCTGCCAGTGAAGGACGGCCAGGATTTCCAAGAGGGAAGCAAGATCCCTCCCCTAAACATCTCCCAGGGAACAGAGTGAGATACTGAATCCAGAGGACCCTGCAGCCGCTCCAGAACCGATACCCAGCCAGCAAACAGCGTGCTATGCTAGGCTCTGCAAGCAAGCTTCCTAGGTGGGAAGTGCCAGAGAGTCTCTGGACCCAAAACCAAGGCCATTGCCTTCAGCTTTGGGCCGTCTGCTTTAAAGGATGACACCAGCCCAGTGAAGAAGCTAGGAGTGCATCAACAAGCATCAACCGGCTTCTGCCTTAAAGGACATTTTTGACCCAGTCGAGCGCCTCGAGCTGCAACCTGCTGCACCACTGACTGTTACGCCGCAGTTGCTAAAGCCGTTAGAGACACCTTGACCAGTGCTTCATAACTGCCAACCTGCACTGAGAGGATTCTGGACCCCAAGCTGCAATGTAGGCCAGCTTGCAGCTGTCCATCCAGCCTTGATCGCCAAACTGGTTGCCAACCGATACCCACAGCTGTCTCCCATCTTGCACTATCGTGCAGAAGCTGCATAGCCCCCTGAAACCGACTCGACCCTGTCAAGCACCAAGACCATCTACAGCACAAGGTACAGAGTGGTTCTGTCACCCTAGTCTTTCTCTGAAGGCCCCTAGTGACATTTTATGACCCATTTCTACCTTTGTGCTAAAGCCAAGTATCCTTGAAATGTTGGGATTATTTACTATACTGACTACCCTCCTGTCAGTATCCAGAGTGCATCCCTTTTCCTTCTTTAAAACGGTCTGTCCTCTGCATTCCTCACAGGTTACGTTGTATTTCGTAATGTGCAATAAGTGTTTTTTGGGTGAATAATAAAGTAGATATTTTTATACAACCTTGACTGGACAGTCCCTTTTTATCATTGGGTAATAATTGTATTTTCGCTGTGTTGCAACTGCGAGCCACAACCTTTCAGAGATAAGCCTGCTGTTCCATCCCCGTTACCAAAATTGGACAAGGTGGTTTATAATCTGCTTGTGTTTCCAAACTGTTTGGATCCCTTCTGGTGTACTAGAGGTGCGGGCCTGATTGATGGTTTAGAAACCGATATTCATCCCTGGACCACTGGTGCCCTGGAAGTTGATTGATCACACTCAGACACCACCGGATATTTATTTTTTTCAAACAAACAAGGAACAAAGTAGAGGCGGAACTCGGCGTAGTAAAATCCCAAGGTACAATTGAAAGAGTAAAAGGCCCAAATGCCCAGGGTCTCTACTGTTCTTGCCCCCAAACTAAAGCAGCCTGAGGCAGTTTGCATCTGTGTGGATATGCGGCTACCGAACATCCCCACGCTAGAGGACATTGTTACAGACCAGCTTTTTCTCCACCATCTACTTCAATGCGAGATAGCACCAGGTCTAATTACATGAAGACTCAAGGCCAATTACAACATTTTTATCTCACATATGACTTTTCAGGAATCAGCGCCTTAGTCTGCAGGCAAGGTGGTCCAGCACATGATTCGAGGTGTGCTGGTGGGACTCTATGTCCCAATTTACACGTTGTCCGAAAGTAGCAGGTCAATTGCCTTGCAACAGTCCTTCACCGTCTAAGGGACAGTAGACTCTGGTTGAATAGGTCAAATGCTAATTTCTCCAGAGGCAGGTGCAATTCTTTGTGAACAACGAGCAAAAGCCGTCTTATGGATACAGTCTGGTTCCCTAACCTAGAGAAAAAGGGAGACCTGGAGCAAGACTGCTGCACCTGGTGCCAGGTGTCTGCCACAGAAACAAAACCACCTCCCACAGAGTTGCCAACACGGCGCAAGGCACCGTGCCAGGCCCTTGGCATGGACTCCAGGACGATCCTACAGAACATCCACTTCATGGTTGTATTTGAGGAGTTTTCCAGGTATTCCCAAGTAAGTTTCTGCCATCCAGCCCAATGTAATAGGTCATCCCAGTTCTGGAAGAGCTATATGTGGTTAATGGCATTCCCCAGTCCATTTTGTCCGACAACAGTCCGCCTTTCCAAAGCAGGGAGTTCGGCTTGTTCCTGATCTACGTGGTGAAGCACATTACTCCAGGTTGACCAGGGGCAAATGGGGATGTCGAAAGGTTCATGTGGACATTGAAGAAAGCCTTCAGAATAGCTCATGGAAATGGGGAACTCACTGCAGGAAGTACACACATGGTTCCTCACACCGCACTCCTCAATGGGAGTGGCCCTGGTGGAAGCCCTCTCGAATCAGAAAGTGCTATCAGCTGAACCAGGGCATCGTTTGTGGCCACGGCCTACGGTGGACTGGGAAGGTTGTGCAATGGCAAAGCTAACCTCGCCCCAGAATACCTAGCTAACCGCTTTACTATACATACTGCCCTACGTCCACTGAGATCTACTCTCACTCACTAGCTGTCCATTCCTAGATCCAAGTTACAAAGAGCAGGAGGGGCCAGCTTCCCTGTCCTCGCGGCCAAACTATGGAACACCCTCCCCTGCCCACTAAGAGAAGAGCCCTGCTTCCCTGCCTTCAAACGCAAAACAAACAAAAAAAAATGGCTCATTGAGCAGGACTTAGTGGCATCTCGCTCATAATGTTTGTATTTCTATGACCTGTATGATACCTACTGCATTTTTGAAACCCACACTATTTGCTGTAATAGTTGTACCAGCTAATATTTGTAACATTTGTACATTGTAAGAAATGCGTTGTATGTTGTAGCCTTACCCTGCAAGTAATGCGCCAAGATGCCTCCGGGCCAGGCGCGCAAAACAAATAAATAAACTAAACTAAACACTCCAATAGTACGGGAAATGAAAGGGGACGCCTCATAAATATGCACTAAAGGAGGGTGACCGAGTGCTCATTCACAACAGGCATGCAGACCACCAAGCCTGCCATTGGAAACGACCCCAAGGGCAGTGTCGGTCGCAAAGGGCTCAACGGTCACAGCGCTTCAAGGCCACACTCGTGTGACACGCAAGACCAGCTGCTTTTGCAAGCTGCGTTTTGATCGCCCGTGCAGAGGGTGGTGAGATGCTGGACAGTGAGCAAGATAACCTAACGACAGAGCACCCACTGGAACTGGGAACACCGGACGTCATTTACCAGGGATGGTACACAGTCCCACAGAACCTGAGGACACAAGGTCCTCCGGCGCAGTCAGTGTGAACCCCATCAGCGGCTGTGCGCAGGGCTGTTGCTACGTCTGGAAAAGAGCCAGGGCTAAGCTAATGTCGGGACTTTTGGTTGTAGTCCCTGAGCTTTTATCCGGGGCTACAACCAAAAGACCAGGGGCTATAGCCCCCTCAGCCCCCCCCTAGCAACACATGTGCTTCATCCTTGCACATACCTGTCCCTGAGCACTGGTGCACACTGGGATGCAACAGCAGACTCCAGCCCCAATACAGTGGCATTCAAACTTTTTTTATACTGAGCCCCCCACTAAAAAAATAGTTGTTGGGCCCCCACGTATGCCATGTCTACTTGTATTTTCTATTAACGATCAGTCACCATACTCCCTTTTGGAAGAGCCCCACGCCCCTCCTGGACATCCTTCGTGCCGCTCAGGGGTCCAGCACCACAGTTGGAAGACCACTGCCCTAATACTATGTTTACGACGTGAACTGGGTGTCCCGGTTTAAAGTGTGCGGAGCGGCCGGTGTTTAAAAATATGTTGATAAGTACCCACATTTCAATGTTTACTGTTAGCAGTGCTCAGAGTGCGTCTCCCATTCCCTGTGTTTTAAGTGTCCCAAATAATCCCGCACCAGTGAGCCGTGCCCCCTGAAAGACCCAAGCGGTCCATCATTCCTGTTTACAGTAACCTTCCTACAGTCCTCACATGTTCTGTGTGTTTACGGTGCCCCCCCGCCCCCCACTGTTGGGGCATTAATAGTATTATATTTGTGAGGCAACAACAACAAAATTGCTGGGAGATGCACAAACCTTAGGAGAGCCTGGTGAGCTTGAAACCAACAGTACCAGGAGCTATGCTCAACTCCTGGCGCTATACACCTACATATGTAATATCAACTACGTATGGTAATATGGATAAGGGTGAATAAAGGACTCATCTAAGGGACATTTACAGCAGAATAGAGCATACACCATGGACAAGAATGGAGAGTTTGCATCGCACGCGCAAGTTACATTTGCGGCAGCCTGTGTACTAGCTCCTGGTTCTCTGGAGGTAGCTCCGGCTTACGGGCTGACTCCCGATACCCAGGAGGTGCTTTTAGCTCCTGCTCATCAAATCTAACTTTCGCTCCCTGTGGGGAATCAAGGCAGGAGAAGCTGTCCCGTTTCCAGGCGCTGTAAAATAATAAAATGGAAGACACAGATGAAGAAACAATGGAAATAGGGGGTAAGTGATGACAGGCAGAGGGGGGGCTCTACACAATATCATTATTTACACCACGGGCATGGATGCACTACAGTGGTATCCAACTATCTGCAACAGACAACAAGAGCAGTGCTCAGACAGTGGGCGAGGCCCGATGCCCCTGTGGCTGTTGGGTGCTTCTTTGAGGGAAAGGAGGAGCCTTTTATGGAGGCATCTTTGAGCCCTATAAAGCCAAAACACTGCCTCTGTATCTTTTTTATTTTATTTATTTCCGTTTTGGACTGCCTCTGTATTTAGTGCCTCCAGAACAGAACTGCCTCTGTATTTAGCTCCCACCCTCCAGTTCCTGGAATTTCAAATGCCTCCCGTTCTACCTCTGTGGTAATTCCATCTTTCCCTACTGTCACATTTTCAGAGGACCAAACTGCATGGGCATAAAGCTTTGCCTCAAGATAGTTTGCCAATTCAGAAAACTCAGCCTCAATCTGGGACATGGCGCCACTATTGCCAATTGCACTATGAGAGTCAGATTGACACACAGTACTGCACTACCTCACAGCACTAATTCAATGAATGAGTGCACAATATGGTTACGCTTTAGAATGCAAGGCCACTCCCTGTAACTGTTTTAAAGTTTCCCAATGGCAGGGTCCAAATCACCGGCAAATACACGCATTACTGCCCACAAGAGAACAGGAACAAACGACAAAATGACACACACCAGAATGCACATGTAGTCCTATAAAAATTATGAAACCTATCAAGGGATGCGATTGTTGCCGGGAAGACCATTTTGAAACCGTTTATATTTAACGCCCTCCAGATACCTAAGGAACAATAAAGACAGTACTTTCTCCTAAACCTAGATTCAGCAGCTGCTAGTGTCATTCGTGGTCTCAATGAACAGGAACATTTGTCATGGGTGGACTTTGAGAAAGAGGTTGGACATCAATTCTCACCTTATCAGTCTATAAAGGATGTCAAAAAAGCAGCTTATAATATGACAGCAAAGCCATATATGTCCCCTCGCCAATACCTTCAAAATTTGAAAAGAGCATTTTCACGCTTTGATGTGGCCTTTAACCCTGACTCTGTAGAATTTAAGACTGAATACTTTCATGGACTGCAAAAAGAAATTGTATCCCAGTTAATTTGTGAATTTGACAGGGAAAAACCACTATAATGGATAACAGAACAGGGGACCAAACTATATGAAGTGATATTTGGTCAGATAGAGGAATAAGAGGACAAAACTAAAGTCTAAAGAACCTGCGCCGGCGATTCTGGAGGTAAAATCTGTAAAGATGCCACTTGAATCAGCCCAAACTCAGGCAAGAAACAACATGACGCCCAGTCAAAGGGTCATGCCTCCACAGAGAACGCCACCCCAAACTCCTATGTCCAATCTCATTGATCCCAGCGACAGGGATTCTTACATTAGCCCTAGAAATTTGGGTCATTCTTCCAGAGTGGGATTTCGCCATGATATGCCAGGCCTAAATAACAATCAAAATGGAATGTACAATGGCCCATACCAGACACTAGGGGCTCAGAGTAGATTTGACCCTTATCCAATGGTATGTGGCCACCAAGATATGTGGATAGATTCATTGAAATATGAATTATGTCCCTCACCAATATAACCAATCAGCACCAGTCGACTATGGTCAAAGGATGGTCACTTCGTGTTCTCCACCTCATGTGTCACATGAATTCAGAGGTAACACAAATAGAAATCAATCTCCTCAGAGGTACCAGAACAGGCCCAATCAGGGTGAGTTTAATCATTATGGGCCCCGGCCACAAAGAGAAGAATTCAGAGACATGGACAGGTTTCAATGCTTAGAGGCCCAAGTCAAAATGTTTTTTGAACATATAAGAAAATTATGTACAGTTCAAAAGCAACAGCCAAGTGAAGGTGCAGAAGGTCATAGGAGTGATCTTGTGCGATCTGATAATAAGTGACTAGTTAACAATCTCTGTACTGATGAAAACACAGGTGCCTGTGAATCACCTTTGAATAATAATGATTTAAAAATAATAAAACAAACGAATGAAACTGAGACAGAGAATTTCAACACACAAAAAAATGAGTGTGGTTCAATTTAGAGTTGAACCAGACTATTCACATGTGTGAGAATGAAGAACAAAAAGGGGGGAATGAACAAGGAAACCCCAAAGAACAGAGAAACAGATTTAAAAAGAGCATCCAATGTGAAAATAAAACACAAGGTGAAGAGTTAGGATCAACAGATTGATGATCCTCACTTGATAGTCAGAATACTGCCGATACCCATACAGAGGAAACAGTAGCACAAAAGGAAGGTGCAGGTCAGTCACCTGAGGAGTATTGTGCACCACAGATATTTAAGGGACAGAAATGATAGGCTCTATGCAAAACACAGATCAGAGTCATGCGCTAGACGTTGACAGGTTCGATCCCCGGGTCCACGCTTAGAAACCTCAGGGTATTTAAGCGCGTTATAAATAAGCAAGTAAAAAATAATTACGCAAGTAAAAAACAAACAATTCCCGTAACAGCGCCTCGATGCCCTTGGGCTGTGTGAGTGCTTTAAAAATGCAAATAAATAAAACAGGCTGTCACTTGACACTTGTGAAACTACCCAGTCAAAAGGTTTCAGTGTATAAATAACTGGCGAGAACCCAGACAATGAGAAAAGTACAATAAGAAATTGGGGTGTGAACACTAGTAGTCCCAAGTCAGAGGGGCAGCCAGTGGCTACACTCCAAGTGGGCTATGAGCCCAGGAGAATAGACAACACATTAAAAATGAAGTGAGTAAAAGGAGGGGAAGGATGTCATTTCATATGCCCATTTGCCTAGCAAAGAGAAAAAAATAGCTACGGAAAGTGAGTCTTGAAATCAGCAAAAATGCACACTTTTTTATATATACTAGAGGTTGAAGATAGGTACTTTGCTGCTCCTATTAGTATTGAAGAAAAATGTAATGCATTTGCAATGATTGAAAAAGGTGCCCAACAATAATGTCAAAAGAACTAGTGAAAAGTATCAATGAAGGGAGAGCCCCACAAAATCATATAAAAGGTGAGACAAAAAGGCCCTGTGTACAATTTCAATGGGGAAGAAATACCTATCAAATCTGTCACTGAGGTTGACATAAAGATAGGGAAGCATCGGATCAGAAAGGAAGTGTTGATACACATCCATTAATGATATACCTTTTTCATAGGGATGAATTGCCTGAAGAGGCTGTCGTCCCTCATTGGTGGTGTAAATGGAGTATTGTGGTCCTTAGCTAAAAACACATTGAGACTCAAGAAAATAAATGACAAAAAAAGCAACAGTGTAAAAGAATGCCACACCGTTGCTAAATCAGAAAGTGCAGAGGAAGTATATCTTCAAATTAACAAGGGGGGTCCTGGGAGTCCCTCTGCCAGACATTAGTCCTGGTTACGAGAGACTTACCCAGAGTCTTTAGCTCACTATCTTTCACAGGCAAGGCTAGGCAATTCTCCTCTGAACAAGAGTACGAACAGCAACCCCAGACACGATGTTTCAGTCTGGTTGGACCTCATCAGTAGGGTGGAGCTGTGCCTCTCTAAGGACAGTGAGCAAGGGGTCCACGTCTGGATTCCCCTCGTAACTTAGGGTGAGATCCAAAGTTACTTAAAATGCAAATTAACAAGGGGAGACCTGTTTGCCCAGTGTCACTGTCGTTCTCATGTGTCAGGATGAAATGCGAAGAGAAAAAGAAAGCCGTCTTTGGAGATTTATTTAGACCCCAAGAAAAAATGGCAAACAGAAATAGATGAAAACACATTGCGTAGAAAAACGCAAACCAGATGTCACTCCAGAGGTAAATAAAGAAAAGCACATTTCAAGTATCTTAGAAATACACATGGGAGAAGCAGCCGTGGATTCCTATCCATGTGAATGGGCATCCTGAAATGATTGGAGCCACTTTGGCGCGTGAACATGAAAGGAGTTTCATTAATGAAAAGGTACTCCAGCAAATAGTTGACAGGGAAGAGATCCCAAAGTTCAGAATAAACAATCAACACATTTTCTGGCCTTGATGACCTTGAGTTGGGGCAAAGAATTGTAGGAAAATGCCTGTTAAAGTTTACAATTGGGGTTAAGAGTATTCATCACAATGTGGGGATCGTGAGTGGAACACAAAACGAATTCTATTTGGGAAATGACATCATGCACAGGATGTGTATGGTATTAGACTTTCTAAATCAAAAGGTTTGGGCCAAGTTGGGTGGAGCTGCATCTGAATTTGATTTGAAGAACAAAAGAGACAGGCTTACCATTGTGCCCAAACGACATCATATGCAGTTGAATTGCAGGTGAAAAAGGATGTGACTATTCCCGCATTCACCAGACAATTTACAGTAGCATTAAAATACAGAAAGGGACAACCGAAAAAGGTTATGATGCATTTGTATGCCTAAATGAATCCACGAGGCAGCAAGAGTTAGAATGCAAATATACACCACTGATAGAGATTGGGGATGGACCCATTCAAATACTGGTGGACAATAAAGGTGTCAAGACATTCATTTGGAAGATAATTCAGCAATAGGAATGGCAATACAGAAGTCTTACTACACGGTCGATTTCAGTAACCTAGTAATCGGGAACATTACTAGAAGCTATGTGACTGCACAGGGCGAGTTACCAGAATCCTTCGATTCTAAGCCTAAAGGAATCTTTAAAGTTCAGTCTGTGTACCCTATAAGCCAAGTGAAATAGTGTGCTATCATCAAGATAATTGTATCCTATTGAAATTAAGTGAATCTAAAAGAGAAAAGCTACATATTGCAATGGAGGTAAATATTTCAATATATTTGAGTTTAGCGACCCTCCAAAGAGACACTGCCACACTATTAGAGGAAAGTACAGCGGTTCCTCCTTTGGAGGACTTCCCAGAGTTCTCTAAAATGGTAGAGGAGCCAACTGAAGCTGCAGATGCTTGCACAAGTAAAGAAGAAAAAGACCAATTGAGAAAAATATTTATGGAATTCACACAGGTTTTTGCCAAAGATGCATACGATTGTGGGCTGCCCGATTTGCGTGTTGCCATACTACCAGAAGGACATGGTAGGGAGCCAGTATTTGTGTGACAATATAGGTTACCCTGGCATGTTTGGAATCACTAGCTGAAATAGTCATAAAATCTAGATTCTAGAAGAGTCATTAGGCCTATTCATAGTACAGCAAATACCCCTATATCAGGTGTGCTAAAACCGAATGGCCAATGGCACTTGTGTGCAGATCTACGAGAATTAAACAAAAAGGTATCAGTTTCAAGGTGGCCCCTTCCATTTATTGATCTGGGTCTTGCACAGGTTCACGGGTCAAAAGGTGTTTACCAAATTAGACCTTACAGCTGGATACTGGCGTGTGCCACTAGCTGAAGATATTAAAAATGTGTTTGCATTTTCTTTTAACAAAACACAATATCCATGGTCCCGAGCCCCTTTTGGGTATGTCAATATTGGGAGCGAGTTTGGGATATTCCTAAGCAAGGCACTCCTGGATGCAGCTGAAAGGGGGGGCAATAGTTTATGTGCTAATCAAAAATGAAGATCTGAAAAGCCACTTCAATGAGATTAGATGTGCTCAGTCAGCTACAGAAGGCTGGGACAAAAGTATCTTTACAGAAAGCACAGTGGTGTAAAAAAAAAAAGAGAAACTTCCGAGGTCATGGGGTGACAGAACATGGATTAAACCCACAAAAGAAGAAGTGGAGGCGATTCATAAACTAAAAGATCCCACAAATGTGAAAAGTTACAACAGGAAATGTATTGAGAATTATGCAGAGATTACACAACCTTTAACGAGATTACTGAAGCAGGGGGTGCCCTGGAAATGGGAAAAGGAACACAATGAGGTAGTAGCCGGGCTAAAGGAGTGTCTAATGGAAGCACCATGTTTGGCATATCCAATGAAAAAACAGGAATTCTTTGTACACATAGGATTTACAGATTAATGTATGTCAGCAGTGTTATATCAATAATATGATGCAAATAACAAAACCATTGCATATGCTAGCAAAGCATTGTAACAGGTAGAGACCAAATTTAGTGAATGGGAAAAAGCGCTTCTGACCACTGTCTGGGCATTACTACATTTCTGACCCATAATTCGGGGAGCGGGTGATTGTTGAAACAAATCACCACCCTCTGCATTTTTTGCAAAGAGAATCAGATCAGGGAATTTCTCCCAGTCAAGAATTACTTCCTGGACATTAGCACTTCAGGGATTTCCTGTAGAAGTGAAGTATGGTTGCTCAAGGACTAGCAGAGTTACATGATTGTGCAGCAGTATGTGCGCCGGTATCGGTCATATTTTTGAAATACAATTTTCTCAAAAACATTTTGCCGATTTTTTTTTTTCTCTCGAATGTATTCTTTTTTTTAAAATGTTTTTTTGTGTTTGGTACATTTAAAAAGTGTTTAAAAAAACAGGGGTTTGGAGGGAACCCCCCATTTCGAAAAATAAATGTAAAAAAAACATTCTAAAAAGAATAAATTCAGCAAAATTGTGTCGAGAAAATGGCATTCGAAAATATTACGTTCGAAAATATCACTATAAACCATGTGCACCTGATGACAGAGATAGAGACAGGTTTGAATGAATTTGAGGAATCGCCACACAAAGCATTCAATAAAGAAACATTGAAGGATTTACCAATTGTGTATGTAGATGGATGTGCATACCATGTAGAGAATGATAGAGAAAAATAACTCGTAGCGGGAATAGGAAACATATGATTTAAATGTGACAACATTCCAAGAGTAAGCATGAGGACTGGCCCCAAAAGGAGTCAAGTGGCAGAATTGGCCCTTATTTATAAATCAATATCTACAGCAGTAGAAAATAAACTCAAAGAAATAGTCTGATTTACAAGTCGACTATGTCGGGCCCGTAAGAAGATCAGCAAGGGGAAACAGGTACATGCTGACAGTAACTGGTCTAATGTCAAAATGGGTGGAGTGCATTCCAGCTCCAGACTGCAGTGCGCATATGGCGGCCACTTTACTTTTTCAAGATTTAGTTTGCCTTAAAGAATAGAGTCAGGCTGTGGAAGTCATTTCACTAGTGCATTAATGACAAAAATATGGCAAATCTTGGGTATGAAGAGAAATCTACACATTTCTTACCGGCTCTCCTCTTCAGGGGGAATGGAACGGTGTAACAGATTGATAGTTTAAAAAGTTTGTAGCTGAAGCAGGATCTAGTTGGGATTTGCAGCTTCCATTGGTACAAATGGCTATCTAATCGATGCCCTCTAAATCAACAAATCTCAGCCCCCATGAGATACTGACAGAAAGGAAGATGGTGCTGCCACAACACTTACTTTACGGAAATCAACAGTTGCTTATAAATGCGTCCACAATTAATTCATGAAGATGTGGAAGAATTGAAAAAGCACTTGCAATATGCGCTTGCATTTGCAAAGGGAAATTTGGAAAAGGCCGCTGACGGTGCAAAGACATATTATTATAGGAAGGCATCTGTGAGAGAATATGAAATAGGAGACCAGGTATACAAGGGTCATTTCGGGAAGGGGAAACAAAAACTCTAAATACCTTGCAGCATGGCAAGGGCCATATAAAATTGTAGACAAGGTTTCATCTTTGGCCTACAGAATTGCTCAAAAGGAGGAAGAATTAACAGTGGGACTGTTTGTCCATGTTAATCAAATTAACCCTTTCACCTGAAGCTATGAAGTTAAAAGACTAGAGCGAGTTTAAACTAGCAGGAAGCCATAGCAAGTGGTTAGGTGTAAATAGTGCAAAGAAAAAGGAGATTGAAAATGGTAAAAAGAAAATATATATATCAAGTTAGTGAACAAAATACAAGAGAAAAGAGTGCTGCTTTTGGGCTGTTATCTGACAATACCATCTGATATTAGTGTGCTTAATTCATGTTGTTGTCAGTTAATCATTGGCTGCATGGCATGTTATTTCTATACTTTGCATTTGTGGGCATAACTAAATTTGATTTCAGATGATCCAGTGAGAAAATAAAAGGTTTGATGTGCTTGATACTTAAGTTGTCTTTTCTTTTTACTCTAGAAAAATAAATTGTTTTTCCCCTCAGCCCCTGGAAAGCCCATGGACCGAAGAATTGGGTGAAAATGATGAGGATTCCATGACCCCGAAAGAAGTCCCATGAAGTCCCGGAATGGAGGAGTTTCACCAAAAATGGTTTCCTGTGTGAATTATTTTTTTATCACAGACTATTTTTTTATCACAAATTGATTCTCATCATAAACAGATTTTTTTTTACTGTTTTTTACATTTGACTGAAGCCAGTGGAACAGTTATTTGGATGTATGTTTTCTGAAAATGATAATGATTTTCTTTAAACAAAAAAAATAGATCACTAATTAAAAAAAGAAAAAGATTAGATAAAGGTGATCAAGAGATTTAAAAAAAGATTTGAAAACAAAAATGTTTTTTTATTCTTTCTTTTGCTCAAGACTCATAATTCCTTTGCTCAAGACTAGAAATGTATACATAATGTTTCTTGTGTATGAATTTTTACATTTGCATATTATTTATTTTCGACTAGTAAAATGTGGTTATTGGGAGAAGCACATGTGTTTTAGGGCCTATGTGTTTGTTTTCCTGCAGTGATTTTGGGTTAGATCCCAGCAGGAAAAAAGGAGGGAGTGTAGGAGTATGGGCTTTGAATTTTAACAGCATTGTAGCATTCATATGTTGGCGTGGGTTTGAACTTCAACTGGGGCCCAAGGCGTGAAACTCATTACTGGACTCAAGAGTGTGAGTCTCAGGCAGAATTAAATAGATGCTGATGACCGTGCTTGAAATTGCATTTTGATTCAGGAAATTTCAATGAACTGAGCTGCACTTAATATAATACTAATATAAATTAACATACTAATTACCTCAACCCCAGTTAACATGTAACAGATTTCCATAATAACATTTAATGCAAGTTAGTTCATGAAATAAGCTGAATGCAGACTGATGACAATGCATGATGCTCTGAAAATGGACTTTAGACGTGCAGGCTGGATTTGCGCTCTGTGCTAAGCTGAAAAAATCTGAAGTTCTGTCCTGTTGAAACATAACTTTGTTTTGAAGCAGGAAGCGCAAGAGAAAAAAAATCATTTATCTACAGCAACGCAGGCAGTACAATGAGGAAAATACACAGAGGCAGATCGCATGTTTATTAGAGGGATGCAAGGGTAGGTGCCTATCTAGATTGACAAGGGGGTTTGTTAAAAAGGGTTTTGAGACAGAGTATGAGGCAGTTCCTCTTCGGGTGCTGGGAGACGAAGGAGCAGAGTGCTCGCTGGGCAGACTGTGTTCAGTGCTGGCAAGCTGATTGATGCTGAAGTTGTCCTTATCTGGGTTGACCCTGTGCGAAGAAGGCAGAAAGACTGGGGAAGATTTCCCTGATTGAGTCGGAAATACCGCCAACAAATCCAGGTAAATATGAGGTTAAGTGAGGGGCTGGTGATGTGAATCATAGTAGGTCGCTTAGGTTCAATAGTTCATTTCATTTTAGGTGCTGTAATAGGGATCCTGTTTGTAATGTGCATGTAATACTGCGTTTATATTTCTCAAAGTCTTACTGTATTTTGTTTGTGTATTTCTCTTGCCAAGTTCCACGATGCCATGGACAGTTGGCAGGGCTTTGCACAGATAAGGAGCTGAAAGCTATTACAAGAAGAAATGTACTTGCACTGAGAAGTACAATGGGGCATAAGTGTGCCTCTGTGTAATTTGCATATTTCTATTGTACAATAAAAAAAACAGATTCAAAAGAAACTTAATCTCATGATATTTATTCCGCATTCAGTCTCTTATTTGACATGCATAAGGAGACAGAGGTGTGGTAAGACATATCTCAAAGCTAAGTAGCCGCCGTGAGCGGTTCATCTAGAGAGATTGAATGAATGGGCAGTATTTCAATTGCATGCTTTATAATTGTTGAAACTCAGCCAAAAGGGCATAGTGTGGTATTGTACATAAAAAGGTACCACAGGAGAGCGTGAGCCATCTATCCAGAGTGCATCAAGTCCAGTATTTTGTTTGTTGTTAGTGACCCTGGTAAAAAATAATTATTAGGCAGTATTCTGAAATCAGTCTCACCACTATAAAACTACCCCAACAGGTTACCACAATATATTGCCAAGGATTATAAAAATACCACCAAATACCACCATAATGCAAAAATACCACGCAGTAATAGATATAAACTCAAAATATATCCAGCAATACCTGTGTGAGTAGCACCTTTGGGTGTTCTTATGCGCAGAATGGAATTACCATAATAAACTATCTCGGACCCAAATAACCAGACAGACTCAAAGAATATGGCAACATACTACTTTATTATCAGCTCAATAAAGTACGGAATCTGGTGAACTACAAATCGTAACCCACACACTCTCAATCAGATTTTGATTACACAAAGACTTTGTACCTCACTGTGCATCAGCTATGACGCCATCCTATGTGGCAAATAATAAGACCTATCGGACAGAGGAATTGGTTAGGGGAATATATCTATTATAGTTTATGTAAGTATTAGTAACAGGATTGGCTGCTCCTCATTTGCCTTAAAAAACATCCATCTACTACATATAATACAGATTATGGCAGAATAACAGCAGCGGATTGGCCCACGCAACAATGTATGTTCACCATTGCAAAGGCCCTCGTGATTGGTGGGCATTCTCTCCCAATCTCGGACATTCGTCTCATTAACAGCATGTAAGCAAAATGAAAACCAGGTGCAGAGAACAAAGTCAGACTACTGCCCACTTGCCCAATTAGTCTACCATCTCTCATCTGCCAAGCCTTCTGCCAAGGCCCCTTCTTTGTACTTGATCTTGCTGGATGTTCTCTTCTCTGGAACTTTAAATGGAGTGAAGGTACATTGTTGTCTTCTTCTGGAGCTTAGGAATAGGCCTTGTTTTCTAGTCCTGCACCACGTGTAAACAGACCATGATTTTGTCCATCTCGCCTTTCTATTTAGTGTTATTTGATTCAATCAGACTAGGTGTCATTACTCTCTTTGGCCTCTGCAGACTTGGTTGCTCCATCTTACATATGTTTTTTGCATCTTTAATTGTCAAATACTTGGCATTCGCACATGTTTGCCCATTTAGCGTATGTTCCGGCGTATAAGACAACTGGGCGTAGAAGACGACCCCCAACTTTCCCAGTTAAAATATAGAGTTTGAGATATACCTGCCCTATAAAACGACACACGGCGTATAAGACGACCCCCGACTTTTGAGAAGATTTTCCTGGGTTAAAAAGTCAGCTTATACGCCGGAACATACGTTACTTAATCTAAGAGAAATATGTCCTGCGTACATTGCTTATGCTTGTTGACTGTTTGTCAGTTCTGCAGCCTTGGTTTCTCTCCTTCAAGCTTTTCGCTTACTTTTGTTCAGAGCCGACGTCCATCTTTTCAACATGGCTGCTTGAACCATGTTAGGTTTCTACTGTAGAAAGCTTCTATGTGACTCATCTACCTTGTGTTTCTGTGTATATGCATGTGCTACACATCTGGTTACTTATCTTCTTTGTATATATGGTTTCTTCTTACTCGTGTATATACTTGCTCTTGTTTCTTCAGTTACATCTTCATTCTTGAGGCATTCTCATGTTTTGCAGAGCATCATCGTGTCTTCTCTTTATGACATCACTTAACACCTGTCGGGTTTCCTTTACAGCTCCTCAACATCCAGCAGTATCTGCAGATTTACTGCTACCACTTCAGTTTGGGGATACATTCGGTACGGTTGTATGAGAGCATATCTCTCATATACCCGATGCAGTATTGGAATGATACCTGGTGTCATGCACAGTGTCTTCTTGCTCTTCATCCAGCATGTCGGCTGTGAGGGAGGGGGGGTTCTACCAATGAAGTACACTTCTGCTGCTCTACAGCTGGTTAAGACATTTTTATTACACCAGAAACGGGTTTACAGCTCCAATGAGGTCAGTAAGGGGGTAATTCTTGGATTATTTGCGCCGAACAAAAACGGGATTTGTGCACCATTCTGCCCGCAAATCCCCATTTGTTAAACAGGGATTTGCGGGCAGAATGGTGCACAAATCACGTTTTTTTCGGCGCAAATAATCCATGAATTACCCTTTAAATCTCTGAAGACTACTTTGGAAAAACACTGGTAGCCACTATGAGTGCAGAGTATGATGGTAAGGCTTGATTATAGGGAGCTTAAAGAGTTCCCATGAGGAGGTGTTTTGGGCGGGGAGTGGCACGAACTGGGCGGGAAAGGCCATATGGATCAGCATGGCCATGAGCAGTCAATGGGTGGGCAAATAACCGAACACCACCTACAAGGTGTGTGTGTCCCTCCTCATATTTAATTTCTCCATAACTGTAATATAATGCAATAGTTACAGTTTATAGGCAACACTGGTGCCAACTAATAGCAAGGACTATCACATGGTCTACTTGTAGCATCTCAGCCCCCAGGCGTGACCCCCCCCCCCCCCCCCCCCACCAAGCAGCATCGGGCTCCAAAACTCGGAAGAGCGCACAAGCAGAGAGACTGGCAAGGAGAGAGTAGAGGAAATGCCCTCCTGCGGGCGCTGTGCTACTTGGCAAATACCAAACTGGTATGTATGGAGCACAAAGGTCACTTGGGGTCGGCGGGGCACACTTACCAATCATTGTCTCAGGGAGTAATATTGGTGGCCAACCATGGATAACGTAGGCTAAGCCATTGCTTAGGGGCCACATTAAAAGAAGATGGTAAGTACCGCTACCGCTACTTCGCGGCTTAGATGCATTGAATGGACTGCCTCTATGCGGGGGGGGGAGAGAAGGTATTGACTAGCACCCCAATGGCCTATTCCGCACCATATCTAAGATATGCGGTTAAGTGGTCCTCACAGGCTACACCCCCAAATGAAATGAAGCTGCATTTCCACTGGATATCCCCACATTTCAAGTTGCACACAACTAGTCGGGCATAACAAGTCACTCGCTCCATCAGTTACGCACCTAACCGCATCACAGTGATTCTTACTTGCCAAGAGTCAATTATCACTCGACAATGGCTGACGACGAGTTCAAATGTATATGCCTCTTCTATCATACGTGCATTACACTGAACCTTTTAATGCAAGGGTGCCCAATATCTGGCCTCGGACAATGGCGTCAAATGTACCTCACAAGAGATGGACACATTCCTCAAATCTATGTGAATCCAACATTACAATGCTTTCTACCACCTGAAAGTTAATGGACGAGCAGAAAGAATGAATAAAAACATTTCACAGAGAGTCACTAAATCTGGCCAGACAATCAGGGAGGGATAACTAAAATGCAATGCAAAGCACCATCACCACCCACAGAGTTATGGGAAATTCTGCAGCTGGAGTAGCGCCTTTCACAGCAATGAGAGGCAGACCAGCAAATACAGGGCTGCAGAGGCGTTGCTAAGGGGGGTGGGATTAGTGGGCTATACCCCTGGATCTTTTGGTTGGAGCCCTGGATAGAAGCCCAGGAACTACAACCAAAAGGCTAGCTGGCCCCAAGTCCCAACAGTCTCAACATTAGCATAGCCCCGGAGCGATTCCAGACCTAGCAACACCCTGCAGGGCTGATACCAGCCTGGGGGCACACCAAAAGATAGACAACACTACCAGATCCAACACTTCCAGATCCCATACAAATCAGAGATGGGTTGCACAAAAGAGACCAAGTACAATGACTGGGGTGCCATGAAATGCCACCATTTTGACGTCGAGACTTACAGAAAACCCCAAATTTAAAATTTCTGTGTCCAAATTCAGTCAACCCCTCAGCATCATAAAACCACCCAGTTCTGTGGAACTTATCTCGAGTAGCCTTGTTGGCATACAATGCGGAAAACAGGATGCCCATGCCATCCATAGATAGGAATAACAGATACATAAAGCGTTAGCTCAACGAGTAGAAACGAAACATCACAGGCAAACTCAGGAAAAGGCAGCACATTGCGGACCACCTAGCGACACCTTGAACCCATCCACTCAATGCAGCTACTCTGTGCTGGAAATGGAAATTATCTACTGGGGGATCCCACGAGCGCAGGTGGGGGGCAAGGGTGGAGGAGGATTTTTCTCAACCCCAGCCTTCACCGGCCCATCACAAATAGGCGAGGTAAATCAGAAGTTAGCCAAACGCCTGAAAAATAACCCATGAGAGGAGCCTTTCTGTGCCTTTGATGTTGCAAGTAAAGTTTAAACAGTGCACCCCTATAGTCTGCAGGACACTATCCCAGCAAGTGATTTCACAAGCATCATGACCAGATGTTCAACTGGTCTTCTGGTTAAGTGTCTGACCCTGGTCCTAGCATTGTGCGTTAGGATCCCGTCTCCGTGACGTTTCAGCAGGTCAAGAACAATGAAACACTTGACTGGTACAAATAGATTTCCCGGATCCGAAATCCAGAAAGACATTTTTGCCAGATCTGGTAAAATGCCACCCAATGGCCAGCACTAGAGATACTGATAAAGAGTCAGAACCCAAAAACCAATTGAGTCTAGCACCAGAGGAAAAAGATTGCACTGAACAGAACACGAATGAAGGGGATACGATGATGGAACAATCAGCCAAGGTGAGCGTAATGAGCACGAGACTCCTCAAGATATCGAGGTTTTCAACTTCATTCAGGCTCATGCTCTAGAAAAGGAGATGATGCAGCATACCAGAGGGTGCACGAGATCGCGCAACGTTGCACGCGCACAGACCTTCACATGATTGAGAGCAGGGCAAGAGGCGCCTAAAGGCAATTTGCCACCATGGGTGCCGTGCACTTCACACCTTGGGCACCCACGCGGCGTCTCTCGCGTAAGTGAATTTCCCATTGCCTGCTGAGCTGTGAATGAAGCACTAGTGGAAATATCAGAGGGTTTTGAGCCATCTTCTTAAACACAAGCTGAGCACGGCTGAGATGTTCAACATCTCGCTAGAGTTTCTGGGACATTGAATAGAACAGGAAATGGGATATCCTAGACCAATTGAAGGATCCAGAAAAACACATTTCTAAAATATAACAAGGTGAAAGGGATCCATTTAATAAGTTAAGTGAAATTATAGTGTGGCAGTCACTGCATTCATAGTTAAGATGAGTACTGTAGGAAATCAAAAAAATACCTTTCTAATAACTTGATTTATACACCGAATTTCGTTGACATTTTGGAGAAAATTGTGTATGCGCTAACTGGAAAGATTTGTTAAAAAATAAACGTTTTTAAGAAAACAAATAAAAAAATAAATTAAAAAAAAAAACACTTTCGTCCTAGTCCCCATTAATTTGTGGATAGACAAAAAAGGTCAATTTTTGCCAGACCGCACAGCAAAAACCGCTCGATGGAACACGACAAGGTCAGAAAATATTTGGGCATGAAGCATTGACTTGTGATCCTGTTGTGGTCTGAACTTATTCTGTCCAGTAGTTTAATATTTCACAGAAAAGGGGGTGTCCCTTTCTCCCCAAAAAATTGAGATATCTCCCATGGTGCTTTGCAGGATAGAAGCTTTTCAGAAATGAAAAAGCCACAATTTACTTTTTCTGATGCAATAGATAACCGTGGTTACACCCGCAGTTACCCGAAAACAAAATAGCAGAAAAAGGCCATTTGGAGCAGGAAAAACGACTAATGGCATTAGGCAAGAGGGGGGTGTGGGGGGAGGACACCAGGTGAAATTTGGGACTTGGAGGGGGCCAGGGACCGAGCTAAGAGCATGAATGATTTCCCATAGCCGCGGTTACTCAGCAGGATAACCGAGGCTAAAGAAGAAAAAGGCGAGTGGGAATGAAAAAGCGTCACATGGAAACAACAAGTGATCGGAGAGTGCTGAGGAGGTTAGGAGGCCTTGGGGGTAGTGGGGAGAGCAGGCACAGATTTGTGGGGCACTTGGCGAGTGCCTGTGAGGGCAGAGAAGCATTGTTTTGTCATTTTTCCCCTGATAACCGTAGGAACCTAACAAATACAGATACCGCAGCTAGCTGTAGTACATATTTATTATAGCCATGTTTATGGAGAAAATGTTTTTTTTAAAACATTTTTTTTACAGCTACAGTCAGGTAGGGAGTGAAAAATCTCTAGTTAAGCAAGTGGCCACATAGTGTTTTAAACAATACGGCAAAGGCTGGCAGAGTTCCAAAATTTATAGTGGGCACGGCTGAAGGCCATGGCCAATGGCTATGGCTGAAGGCCCTGGCTAGTGGGCCTGGTACACATGTATAGTGGCCATGGCCAAAGGCCATGTCTAGTGGGTTGGTAATGCTGTAAAATATACAGTGGGCACAGCCATGGCCTGGTAATGTTAGAAAGTACACAGTGGACATTGCCGAAGGCCATGGATAGTTGCTTGGTAGTGTTGTCAAATATAAAGTGGGCAAAGCCGAAGGCCATGCTCACTAGCCAGGGCTGCAGGCCCTAGCTAGTGGGCCCGGTACACAGTGGCTTTGTAATGTTGTAAAATAGACAGTGGGCACAGCCGAAGGCCACAGCTAGTGGCTTTGGTAGTGTTGTAAAATATACAGTGGCACAGCCAAATGCCGTGGCCACTGACCATGGCCGAAGACTATGGCTAGTGGCTTGGTAAGCTTGTAAAATACACAGTGGGCACGGCTGAAGGCCATGGCTAACAAAACCCTTGAAATGCATTGACTTCACGGCAAGTTAAGCCGGTCATGGCTTCCCAAATGCACTAAATTACAAGGGTTTTGTTGCGATACATTTTGGCACTAATATATATATTTCAGTTTTCTTGTACCGCGTTAGCAAATGGTAATCTAAAATGTGTTGCTCCAAAAAAAGACAACTTGAGGATACCTTAGTTAGGCATAAAAAGTAATTGATTTGCAAACTTTTGTAATCTTCAGATTACTTTATCAGGCGTGGGAAGAATGAGGGTCTTGGAATAGCAGGAAGCTCAAGGATTCACCTCTTCACATTCCAGAGGTGAATCCTCGAGCGGCTCTGCTATTCCAAGAGCCTCATTCTTTTCACACCTGATGAAGTCATCTGAATAAAACCTAGGAAATTCAGTGAAAACATTTTGTTAAAGAGATGTTCTGATTACAAGTAAAACCGAAAAACGCCAGAAATTTGCCAGTTATGGTAAGCTAAGCAACCCTAACTCACGCCACCACTGTGCACTGCTAAAACTAGCACCCAGGACATCAAAGACGACATCACAAATGGGTTTATAATGTTGGTAACAAGATGTCAGGAGTGATCGGAGACCCATCAAGAACTACTTAATCTATTAAAGAATTTACTCAGATAAACAACATTATATTTGAGTGTTGGTGTTAATACAGGAACCTAATTATACATACAGATAGGCAATGGCTGCAGCATGCACCATAGAAATACAATATTTTTTATCTGATAATTTTGGATAGTGAAATAATGAATGGTACCTTATCAGAGTTTTGAGTAATGTTAAACATTTAATAACTAGCTAACAATTCAAGACTTACTACACACGTGTGGTAGTACAAACAATACATACAAATCAGAGGCACATACAGAGAAACTAAAGTAAGGAAGAAACATACATCACCAGAAAATGTCAATAACATTAAAGTTCATCATCATGTATACAAATGAATTGCGTGTTTGAGGCCTGCTTATGAGCTGAGACCAAACCCTAACGAAAGTACTTTAAGAACATACAAGAAGGTTAACGTCTAGATATATAACAGTTTCAATTTTCACATTCTAACTGTCAATGAATGAAACTGCCTGGTTTAGATAAGTCAGTGAACAAAAACAAGTGGTCCAGGCATGTGATGTCATCAGTGATGTTATCAATGTCAACTTTGATGTTCTGAGTGGTAGTCTTAGCAGTGCACAGTGGTGGCACGAGTTATGGTTGCTTTTTATTAGTGCAACTTAACCATAACATCCTTTTTAACAACGTTTTTTCACTATATACATATATTTAGAAAAAGCCATTTAAGGCAAGTCACATGCCACAGCTCCGCCTAGTAACCATCACTGGAAGATCACCTCCAGTTCAGAGTCACATATCGACAAGGCATTGTGGGTATGCAAATTAGCTCAAATGCAAAAAACAAGAAACAAGTCGGGATAAGTGTTGGTCACATTGGGACTCATTTCTTGTGTTCATGAGATTAATATTAAGCCTGGAAAAAGCCCTGAAAGTGAAACACATGTTGGCTAAGTCAGATAATCGGAATATTTGACTCCTTGTAAATCAATAGGACCGATTGAGTCTTGATTGTTTGATATAGTGATGGGAACTTTTTCAAACATGAATATATACAAAATAATTGTTCTATAAACACTCTGTAGTGTCTATTTAGATTTGTACTGAAGATAAGATAGATTTTTCATGATTGTTGCAAGCTCCGTCTCAGAAAGGTTTTAGAACCATCTTTCTAAGCACCACAATCTCCCATGGCAGGGGGCACTTGGCAGCTATGCCCATGCAGCCTGAGTTTAGAATTCCTCCAGAGGGTCTTCGTGGTTCCTGTGTTTGCAATGTCTACAGGTCCCCACAGGGTCTATGTGTTTCCAAGGTTTCCTGAGGGACCCACGGATCCGTGTGTGTACTGCCCTCTGAGGGCTGTGACACGTTCATTGAACTCCCCACCCTGACATGACATGTGGGGCAAACCAGCCACAAGCGACGGGGCTTTTCTAGCCTCTACACAACACACCTTCCAGAGGGTGGATGAGGAGGGATCCCGGCGTTCGCCGCCTCCCCCCCGCCCAAAGAAATGTGATATTTCATTCCTAAAAGGAAGCCCTTCATGCCACTAAACCCAAGGACTCAGTTTACCAGAATGCATTGCTATGGGTCATAATAGCTTCTGGAATGGAACGGAATGACCGGCTTGCAGAAGGGAGTGGGATACTGGGCACAATCCCCAAGTGTGTGTGAGCCCAGAGGAAGGACTGCATCCATCTTGCCTGAAGCTGAACGAGCCAAGTAGCAGAGCTCGTGCACCATTGCGCGTGAGCTAGCGCATAATACCATCGACCAGAGAGACCACGAAACACTGCACAGCCGAATAAAACATTTTTTTGTTTTTTAAAAATATCATTGAAAACTACCAGGCTATTATGCAAGTCTATCCAAAAAGGACGAGCATACTCGTGCTTGGCACTTAAGGGGTTTTAACAGGCTTCATGCTGGCCTTTAGCCTCTGATCACGGTAGTGTTGTTGAGAGCTATCTTGTTTCCAAGAAAAGCACATTGCCCCCGATCTATCCTTCCGGCCCTGGATGGTTCTGCATACCACGGATGACTTAAATCTTGCAGCCCCACGTTAACCGCCCAATCGAACCTCAGAAAATTAACCAATACCGGACCTGATAACAGAGTACATACATTTAAGAATTCCCAGGGAACTAACCAATCAGGAAAGGGAATTCAAATAGGCATAGGGAATAACTTGCCAGCGGGAATAATGGAAAACCAGCCCAGCCCAAGGTACATAAAAGAGGCCGGAAAATAATGGCCAGGAAGTGGATCCCAAAGGCAGCAGACGTGCTGTCTATTGCTCCCTGGACTTAAGGGGGGAGTGCAGAAAGGAGGAAAGCCGAGAAGGCGAGTGCTTGGAGAAAGATGGGGTTGTGGAGAACAATGGAAGCAACCAGTGCCTGGAAGGAGAAACTGGGAGCTGCTGGGAGATGGAAGCCCAAGAAGGTAGGCTGGCCAGAGGGGAAACTGGTAAGGCAAGGTCTAAGGCTTCTCACCACTCACCAGCAATCACCGGGAGAGGAATGGAAGGGGAAAACCTGATCCTGGCAGCAGAGTGGCTGTATGGGTGTGTGCGCGGGGGATGGGAGAGAAATACCTCAACCTTTTGTGAATCCTGGGAAACCAAAGTCCAGGATGGACCTGCTGGTAATCCTGAGGAACCCAAGGAGCAGGAGAGACAAGCCAGCAACCTACAAGTGAACACTGCAAGACCCAGGAGAGGCCTAAGAAGAGAAACCGGTAGAACTGAACACTTGGGAAAGGTCATAGCAGAGAAGCTGAAGAAAAGTCCATGCTGTGAATAACTCCTGAAGGAGCGTTCCCAGGGACAGCTGTTTGTTTCCTTTTTGATTCGCACAGGTACGGATATTTGGGGAAAGGGTTCAAATCATGGAACATTTTTGTTATTAGCCTAGGATAGCCAGGAGGCTAAAAGACTCATTAAGGACAGGTTTGGAACTTTTCTGTAGCCACATCTTTTGGGACCTTGTTTGTAGACTAGGGTGTACCGGAAGGGACAAGGATTTTTAAGGCTTGATTTTGGCTTTGTAATTTAGAACTCTAACTCGGTAAGGTACTGAACACTGGGAGGGACCCAACGTTACATTGATCCATCCATGACTCTTTTCAATAGAAAGACCTTACTGTTTCTCGAGAAACACCTTAGTGCTAGGCCAAATTTCACCCTGCAAAGTGAAAAGTAGGGAATTCGCAATGGAATCTGGTTCTGCCCAATCTGCGGAATCAGCATTACAGTTCTGTTTCCACAGAAATGTCCCCCGTTTTGTGCAGTGTTGCACAGAGCGTGGTGTTTTCCATACTGGTTTCGTGTAACGAGACGAGAAGCTTTGCATGGATATTTTTTTTTTCGATCTGTGCTAGTTTCGTACAGCAACACGAGAAACTTTGTGCTGGTTTACCCGAACCGTGCTGGTTTTACGCAGTGGCACGAGAAACTTCACGCAGGGTTTCGATTTGTGATAGGTTCACACAGCATCACGATTGTGCGGTTCGTTATCGATATGGGCTAGGTTTGCGCTGTGGTACGATAAACTTTGTGCTGCTCTTTTCAATTTGTGCTAAGTGTGTGGCGTGGCTCGAGCAACTTTGGGCGACTCTTTTCGATTTGTGCAGGATTCGTGCAGCTCTTTCCTGTTCGCGCAGCGGCACGAGAAACTTCATGGAGCTCTTTTTCATTCGCGCAGCGGCACAAGAAACTTTGCGCTGCTTTTTTCAATACGCAGGGGTTGCAGAACAGCGGATTCGGGCGAAGCGGAACAAAAACCAGAAAGAATTTGCTTCCACAGCTGATGGAACGGAATCTAACAATTTCACCCAGCCCTACTTAGTGCCAGTAGGTGTTTGGTCCAACCTTTCTACTTAACGTAACCCTTACGTTAAGTGGTTACTTGGCCTTGCAGCAAAGGGCCACCACAGTTTGCGTGCACTGCCTCCCAAAAGGCTTCCCAAAATTCACACGTGTGCACTGCCTCCCAAGGTCCCCCAGGGTAAAATGTGAGCACTGCCTGCCGAGGGCCACCATGGTTCAAGCTTGTGCACTGCCACCAAGTGGCCCACAGGTGTCGAGCATGCGCACTGCATCGCAGGGGCCCCCATGGTTCAAGCATGTGCACTGGCTCCTGATGGCCCCCACGAATCAAGCATGAGCGCTGGATCCTGAGGCCTCCCACGGTTCAAATGCGATTGCGCACACGGGGGGGGGCACAAAGCCCCCTCTACCCATCAGCCGATCAGCCGTGACAAGGACTTGAATGTACAGCGAGGTTCCTCCCGCAACCCAGGCGCCCTTTCGCTGCTTTTTAATCTCAGATTACGCCGAGTCTTTGAACACAGTGATATGTGCTTTTTCCATCAGTTTACCCACAACCCCATCCCTTTCATCACCCATCTGGAATGCCACAAGAGTGTAATGGGGGTGGGCGGAGATTGGAGGCAGCGAGAAACCCCCTACACGGGGTTCGCCGTGTCCGGTCCTCACGGGCAGACCCACTTCATGTTTTACAATAATCACACAAACGACATTTGAATACAATGAATCTACAGGGGAGGGTTTACTCTGAACACCTGGGGCGGGGGCGTCCCGCGACCCCTGCCCCTCAGCACTGCTCTCCCAAAGCGCCGAGGGGGATTCTCCCCCAGGCTCCAGGGCGCATTCTAGTGGGGCATGGCATCTCCTAGACCCGGGTTGCTTTTGTGAGCACACGGATCTAGCAGAAGTGTCAATACTTGACAACTGCACACCCAAGTTATTTATGTTAAACGTGGTCACTTTTAAGGCCACATGGAACTTGGGATGGTCAAGTGACTCAATGTCACCCTAAAACCAACCTTTATAGTTCTGGGTTCTGCATAACAAGCTACTGCATTCTGGGAGATGTAGTCTTGGTTCGTGTCAATTGATTGAACCGGGTTAGGTATTCTACAGCTCATTGCTGTACCCATGTTAGCCTGGATTCACCTTCCCAGGGACGCCCTCAGCAGAGGTCTCACTGTGCGTTCAGGGTGCGTCCCCGGTCGAGCCCAGTGTTACCTCGAATCCCAGGAGCCAGTGACAATGGGCAATTCATACGATGGCTGGGGCGACTCAGAATCCCCAGGTTCAAGCGCTTGGAGATCAGGGAGGGGCGGGGCTACCCATTGCACGAGGGAGAGAGGAAAGGGGCCACTGACTTGGGTATGGAAGGGAAACATGGAGACCAGAGTGCGCGTGCGTCAAGAGCCAGAAGGAGATGATTTTGCCGGGCGCACCTGCCCTGACGCAGGGGAGCAACAGTACAGAGAACGCATGCGTAAAGCTGGAGACCCTACAGGATCTGCTTTCTCCCGTCACATCATATTCAAATAACTCGGCCATTACCGCACGCAGGGTGAGTGTCCCCCTCCCCCAACTGTACAGCCTAATAATGCTTTATTGGCATTCCTGGAGAGGTAAAGGTCTCCTTCCAAAAATGGCCCATGCACAGGGTTTCCTTACTATGTAACCCAGTCTTTCATACTTCCAGTAACACCCCATAGTCACTCACACTGCACTCCCACTGCCATCTCAATATTCACTCATGACTCCCAACCCACTATCTCAAATGACCATGGCACAGCCCCACTCACACCGCCGCATCCATCCACACTACAAGCCCCACGCTCACTCCCTCTAGCAGGCTGCACACGCCAATAGTGCACACTTAACACGTGGTGGTCGAGCCATGCTCACTCCCCGCTACCCCGACTCACACTGCCACTCTCTTTGTCCACTGCAACGCCCCAACACACTCACTACTACCCTCCATGCTCACAGCAGCACCCCAACACACTAACTGCTACCCTCCATGCTCACTGGCGCTGCCTATACCCACAGCAACACCCCAACACACACACACACTGCTACCCTCCATGCTCACAGCAGCACCCCAACACACTCACTGCTACCCTCCATGCTCACTGGCGCTGCCTATACCCACAGCAACACCCCAACACACACACACACACACAATGCGACCCCCTATGTCCACAGCAACATCACAACACACACACTGCGACCCTCTATGCTCACTGGCGCTGCCTATACCCACAGTAACACCCCAACACACACACACTGCGACCCTCTAATGCTCACTGCCACTCTCTGCTCACAGCAACACCCCACACACAGCTACCCTCTATGCTCACTGCCACTCTATGCCCAAAGCAATGCCCCAACACACGCACACTGCTACCCTCCATGCTCAGTAGCACTGCCTATACCCACAGCAACACCCCCCACACACTGCTACCCTCTATGCTCACTGTCACTGCCTATGCCCACAGCAACATCCCACACACACTGCTATCCTCCATGCCCACAGCAACACACACACACACAATGCTACCATCCATGCTCACTGGCACTGCCTATACCCACAGCAACACCCCAGACACACTGCTACCCTCTATGCTCACTGACACTGCCTATACCCACAGCAACACCCCAGACACACTGCTACCCTCTATGCTCAGTGACACTGCCTATACCCACAGCAACACCCCAGACACACTGCTACCCTCTATGCTCACTAACGCTGCCTATACCCACAGCAACATCCCGCACACACTGCTACCCTCCATGCCCACAGCAACACTCCAACACACACACACACTGCTACCATCCATGCTCACTGGCACTGCCTATACCCACAGCAACATCCCGACACACACAGCTGCCCTCTATGCTCACTGACACTGCCTATACCCACAGCAACACCCCAGACACACTGCTACCCTCTATGCTCACTGGCACTGCTTATAGCCACAGCAACACCCCGACACATACACACTGCTACCCTCCATGTCCACAGCAACCCCATAACACACACACACTGCGACCCTCTATGCTCACTGCCACTCTCTGCTCACAGCAACACCCCACACACAGATACCCTCTATGCTCACTGCCACTCTATGCCCACAGCAATGCCCCAACACACGCACACTGCTACCTTCCATGCTCACTAGCACTGCCTATACCCACAGCAACACCCCCCACACATTGTTACCCTCTATGCTCACTGACACTGCCTATTCCCACAGCAACACCCTAGACACACTGCTACCCTCTATGCTCACTGACACTGTCTATACCCACAGCAACACCCCAGACACACTGCTACCCTCTATGCTCACTGACACTGCCTATACCCACAGCAACATCCCACATACACTGCTACCCTCCATGCCCTCAGCAACACCCCAACACACACACACACACAGCTACCATCCATGCTCACTGGCACTGCCTATACCCACAGCAACACCCCAGACACATGCACACTTCTTACCCTCTATGCTCACTGACACTGCCTATACCCACAGCAACACCCCAGACACACTGCTACCCTCTATGGTCACTGACACTGCTAATTCCCACAGCAACACCCCAGACACACTGCTACCCTCTATGCTCACCGACACTGCCTATTCCCACAGCAACACCCCAGACACACCGCTACCCTCTACGCTCACTGACACTGCCTTTTCCCCCAGCAACACCCCAAACACATACACACACTGCTACTCTCTGTGCTCACTGACACTGCCTATACCCACAGCAACACCACAGACACAGAAACACTGCTACTCTCTAGACTCACTGATACTGCCTATACCCGCAGCAACACCCCAGACACACACCGCTACCCTCTATGCTCACTGACACTGTCTATACCCACAGCAACACCACAGACCCGCACACACTGCTACCCTCTATGCTCACTGACACTGCATATACCCACAACAACACCAACACACTGCAACTCTCTGTCCACAGCAAGACCCCAACACACACACTGCTACCCTCTTTGCTCACTGACACTGCCTATTCCCACAGCAACACCCCCGACACACTGCTACCCTCTATGCTCACTGACACTGCCTATACCCAAAGCAACACCCCAGACACACTGCTACCCTCTATGCTCACTGACACTGCCTATACCCACAGCAACATCCCACACACACTGCTACCCTCCATGCCCACAGCAACACCCCAACACACACACACCGCGCTACCATCCATGCTCACTGGCACTGCCTATACCCACATCAACACCCCAGACACATACACACTTCTTACCCTCTATGCTCACTGATACTGCCTATATCCACAGCAACACCCCAGACACACACCGCTACCCTCTATGCTCACTGACACTGTCTAGACCCACAGCAACACCACAGACACGCACACACTGCTACCCTCTATGCTCACTGACACTGCCTATACCCACAGCAACACCAACACACTGCGACCCTCTGTCCACAGCAAGACCCCAACACACACACTGATACCCTCTTTGCTCACTGACCACAGCAACACACACACACAGCTACCCTCTATGCTCACTGACACTATACCCACAGCAACAACCCGACACACACACTGCTACCCTCTTTGCTCACTGACACTGCCCATACCCACAGCAACACCCCGACACACACTGCTACCCTCTTTGCTCACTGACACTGCCCATACCCACAGCAAGACCCCGACACACACTGCTACCCTCTTTGCTCACTGACACTGCCCCTACCCACAGCAACACCCCAACACACACTGCTACTCTCTTTGCTCACTGACACTGCCCATACCCACAGCAACACCCCACACACTGCTACCCTCTATGCTCACGGACACTGCCTATACCCACAGCAACACCCCACACACAACCTGAGAGAAGACCTGCCCTATCAGAACTTCCGCTCTCTTGCAGTCTCCTGGCTGAAATTGGAGACCCACTAAGACAACGAAGTGCCTAGTGCTACCTGCACAAACTGTAACCATGTGTGCCTTTTTGCGTACCTGTATATGATGGCCTGCTGGCCTCTACTGATTTGTATATAACACTGGTGTACCTTATTCTTGTATTATGCATACTCTGTATACTGTAACTAAGCTTCGAAAATTCTTGTAAATGCTGCGCCCTGATACCCCCAGGTACACTCGCGCATTATAAATAATAAAACAACATACTCACTGCTACCCTCTATGCTCACTGACACTATACCCACGGCAACACACACACACACCTACCCTCTATGCTCAGGGACACTGCCTATACCCACAGCAACACCCAGACACACAATGCTACCCTCTATGTTCACAGCAACACCAACACACACTGCTACCCTCTATGCTCACTGACACTATACCCACAGCAACACCCCAGACACATACACACTGCTACCCTCTATACACATGGACACCTCCTTTACCCACAGCAACACCCCACACACACTGCTTCCCTATATCCTCACTGACACTGCTTATACCCACAGCAACACCCTGACACACACTGCTACCCTCTATGCCAACACCAACACACACTGCTACCCGCTTCGCTCACTGACACTCTATACCCACAGCAACACCCCACACACACTGCTACCATCTATGTCCACAGCAACATCCCAACACACACTGTTACCCTCTTTGCTCACTGACACTATACCCACAGCAACACCCCAGACACATACACACTGCCACCCTCTATGCTCGCGAACACTGCCTATACCCACAGCAACACCCCAGACACATACGTACTGCTACCCTCTATGCTCGCAGACAATGCCTATACCCACAGCAACACCCCAACACACACTGTTACACTCTTTGCTTACTGACACTATACTCACAGCAACACCCCAGACACAAACACACTGCTACCCTCTATACACACGGACACTGCCTATACCCACAGCAACACCCCACACACATACACACTGCTACCCTCTATGCTCACACTACCAGGGTCACTCACCCTGAACACATGCTCAGTCATGCTACCCCCGCCATACCCATTCACCTAACCACCCCCTACTCACACTGCCACTCCACATCCTCACGCACACTGGCAGCCTCGATCTGCCACCGCAATCCAACCCCAGTGCCCTCCTTGCCCACACGGCGCCCCTATATGCGCTCACTCACTGCCTGCCCTAGTGCAGCGAGCCCCCAGCACCCTTCCCGGTGGACGTTCTCTCACCCGGTATGGCCGCCCCAGTCGGTGCTTCTGTCCCGGCTGGGGGATGGTCGCTGGGGGCCCTCTCCTTGGCTACCAGCCGTCGGTGCGCCTCCTCTGGTGCTCCCCGGTGCCAACTCCTCAGTCTCTGCAGCTAATTTCGGGCCGGCTTTTTTTGGCCCGTGTTATTTGCGGGCAGGGCCCGGCATAGTCCCCTCACTCCCCCCGTCCTCCGGCTCCTATTCAGGGGGCGTTGCCGAGACTGCCAGCCTGGGCCCGCCCAGCCAATCGGGAAGGAGCCGATGGCGAGGGGCAGGGAGGGGGCCCGTGACCTCACCGGGAGCTTTCTGTGCTTCCCATCCCTTCTCCTGCCATCCCCGCCCTCTCTCCTCCCACCAGCGCATTCCACGTCCAGGGCTTATCTCGGGCGTGTGCTCCCAGCGTCTCCCAGCCCCTCCTCCCCGTTCAACCAACTTCCCTCCCTTTAATTCCCGCTTTTCCTCACCTTTTCCTCCACAGCCTGTCCTTTATTTATACTTTTGCTGCTTCTCCCCCCTTTTATTCATTTCTCCTAGCCCTGCTACTATGTTGACCCCCAAGTCTGCCCCCTTCTCGTCTTTCCTTTCTCCCTCCTCTTACTCATCTTTCTCTTTCATCATCTCCGGCCTTCCTACCCCCTTTCTCTCCTTCCCTCTCCCTTTCACTTTCTCCTTCCCCTTTTTCTGTCCTCTCATTCCCTTTGCTTATATCAATATTTTACATAATATCTTAGTTTCCCTTCCCCATTGGTGCCCTTTCCTTCATATCTTCCTTTATGCAATCCTTCGCCCCTCTCTTCACACCTCTCCCTCAATAGCTCTCTCCCCTTCCTCTTACCTTTCACTCTAGTCCCTCTGCTCTCCCCTTCCCCCTTTACCTGCCTCCCACTCGCCCCATTCTCTCCACCGCCCCCCATTTTTCATTGCACAAGTGATTTACTGGCCCATCTAGATATGCAAGTATTAGTAAAGTTTGGTTGCATGGTATTATTTAGGCATGATTTACCCCCCTCCCCCACCCCTGCTTCCTGTCTTCTCTTTACGCCGCCCACTATTCTTTTCCCTCACACTCCCCATGACCTCCCCCTTTCTCACCCCACCCCCTTCACCCACATGCCAACAGAGGTAGAGCTAGAAGACCCCACATCCTGGGGTCCATTAGCAATGCTCCTGCAGGCGCCATGAATGATGGCAGGAGGCGCTATACAACACAAGTGCAAGATAAGATAACATAACATAGAGCCAGACTATACCATGTCCTTAAGGAAAAAGATATGGCGTCCTCGGGGCGATTTAGTTACGCTTATGTAAAGCCACATGGACGTTTGCCCAATGTGCTGGGGCTCATTGACTGTACTTATGTAGGAAAACCATCTGATCAAAGGCGAGCCAAGATTTCCACATCCCACCACCACGTTGACCCCCCCCCCCCACACTTTTTTAACATCAAAAGCAGGCTTGGACCTACCTACTTTTGACAGCCACACATGAAGCACATTTCCTTAGACAAGGGGCATGGTCAGTGATTATAGGTATTTGAAAGGCTATCGATCAATGTAAACACCTGCTCTTAACTACTCTTGCAAACCTGCCTTGCCCGCTTGAATTAGTTTCCAATTGCTTATTGATTTGAATGTCACTTTCTTTGCATTGCCTTTATTCCTCAAACCTTTTTGACACACTTTCCTGCACTTCCATGCCCCCTGCACCCTTCTTGCTTCCGATCATTAACCTGTGGGACTCCTAAACACTGGAACTTTGCTCCACCTCAAATTATTTAATCTCCCTCCTTGATTCACTTCAATTAGTACCCGGCGGGGGCATGGCTTAGTCCTCCCAGCCAAAGAGGAGGCTCAGAATGGGCACTTTACCACATGGAAAAGCCCCCACTCTGAGCCTCCTCGGAGCGGGAGGCCGCCATCATACCCCGCTGGTTGTAGGATAAGTGATCCCTTTCCCGTGTCCTCATCCCTCCCACCCCCCCCCAATCTCCCTTTCTACCTATTTTGTCTCCACTACCTTTTTGTTTCCTTCTCCCTTGCCTGCAACCGGAAACAGTAAGTAGTGTTTCCGGCACTTCTTCGACACGTGACTGTCTGCCGTGGAAAGGGAGAAGAGAGAACTTTTTGTTTATAGTAACGAAGCCGCGAAGATGTCCTTTCACAACATAAACACTACCAGTACCCTGATACAACGTGCAGGGGTACTAATGCTATGTTAAATTACTTGGCATTTATATAGCGCCTTATGTATCATTGGTATGACCTCAAAGCGCTGGTAGGTTGAACGCCCTCGGGAACCGTAGTTCAAGTCAGTAGAGAGAGAGAGACACATAGTGCGTGGGCGCACCGGATATGTGTGCAGCTGGGGTGGTTGTTGCATGATAGCTGCTTCTTAGCAGTAGGTAGGTGTGGTGCTGAGGAGATCCGTTGGATGTGTTCAATCTGGAGGGTGGACACCCAGACTGCGTTCTGGCTGCGTTAGGCCTAAGGAGACGCCTAAGCTAGCGGTATGTGCTCAGCTAGCTGTGTTATATTAGGGTGGTGGGTGTTTCATGGGGTCATTTTAGTATGAGAACAGCTATACCGAATGCGTCATAGTATAGCTGTGTTCTAGTTGAGTGAAGGTGTATAGGAGAGAGTAAGCGTAGTAGTGTGATATGGTGGTTGTCAGTAAAGCGCCTGCAACCAGGCACGAGAGTGGAACAGGGGGCATACATAGCGGTATGCATGTACAAAGGGATGGATAGGGTAAAAATGTGTTAGGATAACATGGGGGTGTATTGTACATAGCATATGCATAACATACATATGAGATACAGGGACATATTGAGGTATATCCACTCGATCATGTCTGTCCTTTCATCCACTCCGTTCACTCTATCCTTTCCATCTACTCAGTTCACCCTATTCCCTCCTTCCACTCATTTACTTTTTCCGTCCGTTCTATCCAATCCATCCACTCCATTGACTCCATCTATTTCGTCCACCCTATCTTTTCCATCCGTTTCATCCTTTCCATTCACTCCATCTGTTCTATCTATACCATCCTTTCCATCCTTTCCCTTCTTTTCCCTTTTTTCATCTAGTCCATCCACTCTATTATTCATCCACTCTATCTTTTCCATCCATTCCATACACTCCAGTGCGTTCTATCCATCCGTTCCATCTACTTCGCCGTTCCATCCGCTTCGTCCGTTTCATCCACGCTGTCCATTCTGTCCACTCTGTCTGTTCCATCTACTTCATCCATTCCATCTACTCTATCCATCAATTTATTTCATCTATCCATTCCATCCATTCATCTACCTACCCCACCCATCCATCCCATTCACTCCATCAATCTATCCACTCTATCCATCTATCCTCTCTATCATCTATCCACTCCGTCATTTCCATCCATCCCATGCGCTTCATCCGCTCCATCCACTTCATCCATTCCATCCGCTTCATCCGTTTCATCCACTCTGTCCACTCCATCATCCACTTCATCCATCCATTCCATCTACTCTATCCATCTATTTATTTCATCTATCCATTCCATCCATCCATCTATCCACTCCATCCATTCATCTACCTACTCCATCCATCCCATTCACTTAATCAATCTATCCATTCTATCCACTCTATCATCTATCCACTCTGTCATTTCCATCCGCTCCATCCACTACATCCGTTTCATCCATTCCATCAACTTCATCCGTTCCATCTGTCCTCATCTCAAGCTTTGCATCTTCCCCTTAGCTCTCCCTTCCACAGTGCAAAGTCCGCCACCTTGTCCAGAGCCCACCTCTCTTCCTCTCCGCAGCTCCTGGTATTATCTATTTTGTTCTTTTCACTGTGGTCTCCCTTAGGTTTTTGTATTGTTTCATAAAATACTTCTACAGTACTTTGGGTAAAAGCACTGGTGTAACATGGGCCCCCACAGCCCCTGCGGTGCAGGGGCCCCCACTGCCACATGTCCTGGGAGGGGGAGGCCCCCTTGGACTTAAAAAAAAAGAACATTTACTTTTTGTAGTCACTCTGCCTTCATAAAGAAATCATTTCTGTTAACAGAAATCATTTTTTTATGAAGGCAGAGAGACTACAACAATAAACAATTTCTTTTTTAAGTCTGAGGGCTTCCCCCCCACCCCATGCAGGCATTATATGCTGTATTAATGGCTAGAGAGACATTTTGGTGCAGCCAGTCTAGTCATTTCTTAGTTTGGCTTGACTTTCTTTTAACTGGGCATCTCTGATAAAGCAGTCCTACTAAGTGGAATTACCTGGCTAGACTGGCATTTGGGTGCTGCCAGTCTAGCCGCTTCTTACTGTGGTATTGTATATTTTTCTGGGAATCTGTGATAAAATAACCATGATAAGTGTTATTGTTTCGACTGGCATTTTGGTGCAACCAGTCTAGGTATGTCTAAATGCAGCCCGGCATGCTTTACTGTAATATGTCATTACGTGTCTAGACTGGTCTACATTGTGCAGCCAGTTGGACATGTTTTCATTGTGGCATGCCATTTTTAATAGCAAAGCATTATATTAATTAAAGCCTCAATGTTCCTGTGCACTGTTGGTGACTTGCATGTATTGGATTTTTGGATTGGTGTTACCCTACAAAACAATTGCAAATACTCTGGTCTTTTACCCAATTTTTCTCCCAGAAAGTGTGCTGTGTAATGCATTAAAACACATATTTATATCTTTCTCCTTGTGCAGTGTGTGGCGTACCCCTGCAGTAGCATATTTGTGCGTATTGCGCAAATGTAGTAATCTAGGCCAGCCCAGAGTGTGGCGCGACCTGTGATTCGTTGCCAAGTTGAGGGGTGAGGGGGGTGTCTCAGCATGGCTCGCAGGGGGGGGGGGCCCACATTTTGTGTTACGCACTGGGTAAAATAATTGTATAAATGAAATACATGAGTGTGTGCATGCACGCTGACTGACCACTCTAAGAGGATACAAGTTTGCAAACCTGATACCTGGGTTGGATTGCCCTAGTCAATTTCCAGTCAGTGTTTATTAGCGAAGAAAGCCAAAGCCCGTCATTTGCCAACAATGGTCTGGGCGCCATGAACAGGATTACCTAAAGCAACTAACCTCTAACTGGCCTCATGCCCCATCTCAAAACCTCACAACCAAAAAGAGCCAGAGAGTCATCCTCACACCGTGCACCACAAACCTACACACAGCTCCAGCGCACAGGCAATTGATCCAATTACTGCACAGCCTTAGGACATAGGCTTAATGCGGCAATTGCTCTGACTGTTTGAATGCAATGCATGCCATGCCACAGTCTACTGGAAACACAGTAATGCGCTAGAGTTATTGACCAAATCACCCCATAGCGCACACGAGGCCACACCTGTGGCACCTCAGCGCTTTGCAAATCATCAGTGAAGGGGAGCTTGCGCTCACCTGGACCTGTCCTCATACCATTCTGAGAAGCAACAATCAGACCATGGATTTGATCAGGACTGAGTTTCGGTCACTGTGCCTCCATACAACTGCAACGGTTGTTACGCAGATTGTGATGGGTTCAAAAGCTGTCACTGCACTGCTGTGCAACAGGACATAGATCTTGGTGTCACCAGTAAACCGGTGCCACTAAAAGCCATGCCACTAGATGATATTGTCCAGCCTAAAATACACATTTAATGAAAGGAAGAGAGTGCCATCACCACCGGTTTCCCAAGGATGCTGCTGTTGTGCAGAGCTCTCAAGTTTCCCGTTGCCATGCGTAAGAAGGCCACCCATTCCTGTTTTGCTTGTAATCCAGGGACTTGTAGTTCTCCTAAATTTCAAATGGGAAATAAATAACTACAAGTCCCAGAATCCCAAAGGAAGAAAACAGGACTGGATGTCCTTCTCGCGGGTGGCCACGGGAAACTTGAGAGCTCTGGTTATATCGGAGAGACATGAGACCCTGTGTTCACCTGTTGGTCCTCTCATGCATGGAAGAGATCTTTTGTTCAATTTACTACCGAATTCCTCCTAGCTCTCATAGATTGGCCAACAACCCCACATAAAAAACTGTGTTCGATGTCAATTGCTGCTCCAGTATGACAAGGGCGGACCCTGGCCACCAGCAAATCATCTTCCATCCAGACCAGGGAGGCCTCCGTCCCATGGACAGTTCAAAGCTTGATTCTCAGGCATCGGAGAAGCCACATTCCTCTAGGCATGCCGGCAACTGCTTAGACAGCACCTTTCCCAAGACCTTCCCAAACAGGGACAAGGATCACCAAAGCATAGTTTAAACAAATGTTTGGAATTTATCTAGTCCTCAATTAAAAAACATGTTTGGTGGGCATATTGAAAAAGTCTGCCACCTGTAGCCCAATGCCTGGGGAAAGTCGTATTAATACAATGCCCGGGCCTCCCTTTGTTACAGTACAATGCATATACTCCCTCCTTTGTTGTATTACATTCCCCATACATCTCCCTTTGTCATAGTACAATGCCCGGCCCTCCCTTGGTTACAGTACACAGCATATACTCCCTCTTTGTTGTATTACATTTTCCATACCTCTCCCTTTGTTATGGTACAATGCCTGACCCACCCTTTGTTACAGTTGTAAGAAACCTTAGGGTGGGTTCATATATAGACCCTGTGGATTCTTTGTTCAGGGGGCCAGGGAATGGCCATCGCCTTTGGAAGCAGACCCTGAGGGTGGGCCAGTTTGGCAGAATCACCTGGACAGGGGGTTGTTGGCGAATGTTGGAGGAATGCCCTCAGGTGAGACGCGGTATCCCCCCCCTTTTGTCCGACATGCTGCTACCCGATATCCCCTTTGTCTTTGGAGGATATTGTCAGCAGAATCATGACACACCCCAACTCTTTAACTTAGAAAAGGGAAAGAGAAAACACCATAGGAAATCAAATTATCTTTTGACCCCTAGAGATCACCTAGTTCCCCCCTCTTCTAAACCCAGAGGACATTTCATATATCCCTCCTTTTCTGAAGCGTCCGTACATGAGCTATGTACCGTCACGACAGGAAACTACAACTCCCACAATTCCCATACCCCACTGAGTTACCCATGTATTACAACTAGAAATAATACCTCTAGTAATATGCAGTGCCCCTGCCCCCAATGAGACCAAGCAGGGTCAGGCGCTCAATCACAATCACATCCATTCTGCTTTTAAAGGACAATTTTTCCATCACAACTCCCCCTTCCCAATTTCGAAAATCACTAAGAAGAAGAGGAAACGACCATGAAGAATAAAGATTACTCAAAACTACCCTGAGCGACAGAAGACAGACTGCCCCATGCTAATATTGGACTGACCCACTAATGGAGTCAGGCAAGGACAGGCAGACCCAGCCCAGAACTCACACCTGCAGCCTGTTAAAGAAACCTAAGTGTATAAAAGGTGGAGTTCCTGGCAGAACAGGGAGCAGCAGTTGGGAGAACTGAAGGGAGCAGCGGATCCCTTCTCATTCCCAGCCCCCCTTGCTACTTGGGCCAAGGAAAAGTGTGATGCCGATACGCTGACCCGGTGTGGCTGAAGGCTTGTAGCCTGGAGAGAGAGGCAAAAAGCAAGCAGAGCTGTTCGCAGCAAGCCATATGCAGGCCACTGCTGCTTTCACTGGGAGGATGTTGATCCTCTGTGAGACAGAGGGGCAATGTGGCAAGACCATGACCTCAGACCTGAAAGTGGCAAGTCTTTTTCTGACAGCATTGCATGGCCAGTGAGTTTCTGAATGAGGGGTAGCACAGACCGTGTGTGAGGCTGAATAGGGACTTGTCAGAAATAGATGAACTTTTCTTGTGAGCACGAAATCCACTATTTAACCATGCCATAAGGAAAGGTGCATTCTGGGACATGTAGTGGAAATACAACCACAAAGACATCTGCACCTTGCCTATAACTTGTGGATAGCTGCTACAGAGTAACAGAGTGGCCTGGCATAGTGAAAGTGCCCAATTGAAAGTCTCTGTTTAGACGAACATTTAAGAATGTGAAACTGTGTATTGAAGGGATTGGAAGTTTAGGGGAAGGAAACCCCTACCAGTGTAGTGATTGGGGTGTCTGAGCCCGGCTGAGGGAGACCTATGAGGAATCAAGTGCTTCTTGTTGAAAGGGGTCCGAGCCCGACTGAGGGAGACCCAGAATGAACTGTGAACCTGAGCCTTGAGAACTTTGAGATCCCAAAGAGAAGGAACTTTGTTTTATGTGTGCCCAGGCATTCTGCGAATGAGAGGCTTTGTTTTGGAAAGAGACTTTGTCGCAGAAGACCAAGGCTTACTTCCCGAACTGCATCCTCCAGCCAAAGAAGCCAGAGAGTGTTCCAAAGCCCGAGTGTGCCACCTTGTCCCGTGCTGAAAATCTGGGCAAGGGAACCCCCACTGTTCAGTCATCTTGATATACACTTTCTTGAACACTGTTTTCTTTTGCATATGCTTTTTTTCCTGCATTCATTTGTTATAGCGTAAGGATTGGCAATAGTTTTTTTTTTTTTAGTATAGGCCATTTTGATTTGACAATACACTACTAGAATTGCGTTATTTATTGTTTGATGGTCAAGCTGGATCCCATCCTTAGATATAGAGCTAGATAGGCGTTCTACGACCCCATCTTTGCTAAATAAACACCCTTCAACTGTGCATCATTTGTGCCTGTCTTCATTCATTATACCATGCCTTCCTTACATAGTACATTGCATATACTCTCCCTTTGTTGTATTACATTGCCAGACCCTCCCTTTGTTGTATTGCATTGCCCAAACCACTCCATTTCTTATAGTACAATGCTCGACCCTCCCTTTATTACAGTACAAAGCACATACTCTCCCTGTTTTGTATCACATTGCCCAGACTCTCCCTTTGTTGTATTATATTGCCCAAACCCCTCCTTTTGTTACAGTACACTGCTCGACCATCTCTTTGTTACAGAACAAAGCACATACTCTCCCTTTTTTTGCATTGCCCAGACAATCCCTTTGTTGTATTGCATTGCCCAAACCCCTCCATTTCTTATAGTACAATGCTCGACCCTCCCTTTGTTACAGTACAAAGCACATATTCTCCCTGTTTTGTATCGCATTGCCCAGACCTTCCCTTTGTTAGAGTACAAAGCACATACTCTCCCTTTTTTTTACATTGCCCAGACCTTCCCTTTGTTGTATTACATTGCCCAAACCCCTCCGTTTGTTATAGTGCAATGCTCGACCCTCCCTTTATTACAGTACAACGCAAATACTCTCCCTTGTTGTACTAGATTGTGCAGATGTCCAGACCCTCTCTTTGTCATATTACATGGCCCAGACCTCCTCCCCTTGTCATAGTACAATGCCCACACTGTCCCTTTTGTCACCAGAGAGGTATAATCATTAGGCTCCTGAAGAGGGCCAGGGATGGGCAGCATTGTGTAAGCCCATGCTGGTGGTGGTTCTTTGGTAATTCGGATGTAATCGCTGCCAGATACTACCTTCTGCCCGAGTGCAGGGATGCTTTGATTCATCGGACAGGAAGTGACGTAGCCAGAGAATGGCCTATGCAGGAAATCTCACATGGAAACTTAGCGTCACCAATCAACTCTCGTGAGATTTGTATGATACAGATTCTGTTGTGTAATGCGGGTGGGCAAAGAGGCTGAGGTTTATTGCTCAGTCAGAAGTCTTGCAATGTACACCAGCCAGATAGTTCAGTGTCCCTATAGAATAGCAAGCTGTGCTCCATTCATGTTGCAGAACTTTCCAGCAACCATCTCCCTGCAAAGCTGAGGAAGGGATGCTGTGTCCTTACTGGACGGAAGACTGCCCACCAGAGCTCAGAGCTAAAACCCCAGGTCACACGAGAGGACCTTCTTTTAATTGGAGAAACCTGCCTTGTTGTTTGGTTCCCAAGTGCCTGGAAGACGTGTAGGGGAACCTTGTAACTGTGAGCCCTGTCTGTGGGAGCAGAGGGGCAGTTAGGACCTTTAGAAGTCTCACGAGGAGAATACCAGAGTAGCTCCTAGAAGCCTTATTTAAAAGCCCTGTGTCCCGAGAGAGCTGAACATCAGCACATCACCCGTTGGAACTAGGCAAGGGTTGTACTATGGACTTTTGGTCATTTGTCAAGAAGTCCAGGATATATTTGAAGTCTAGGAGCCCTTAGACTGCGCACCAAGGTTCTGCAAAACCCGTTTCTAAGAGACGAACATTGAAAGACGCGACCCTATAGGACTAGTGCCCCCTGTGGCAAACCATTATAATGAAGTTGAGCGGAAATCAAACTATTGGTGTGAACTTCATTAAATGGCTTAGCAGTTATAAGGATGTCTCTTCGGACACTTTATTGAAGAATACTAGGAATGTAACTGCAGCGCAGAAGGGGCAGCGTGTCTTTTCCTTCATGGAGCCGCATCCCTCTGGCTGCAAATGTCATGGGAAGTTTCCTTCATCTCCAGCCCTGTTGCTTGGTTCTCTTTTTTGGATGATTTGGTCCTTTGGCAAAGTCTCCCATAATGCTGCACCAAACCGCACTTTCTCTCTCTCTCTCTCTGTCATTTGGGAGCTTTTGTAATTGGGCTGTTTCCCAGAATGCAGCACGAGCCCTCTATTTTTCTCTGGTAGGTCTTTTGGGTGCTTTGGTGCGTTTACTTCTTTTCCAAAACGCAGCCTCATGTCTTTAGTTCTCTTAGCTGGCAATGCTTTGGGAGAATGGGTCCAACTCCCAGAATTTAGCATTTCTTCTCTCATAATGTGGAGTTGGTGACGAACTCTATTGACTCCAACTCCCACAATGCAGCGTGCTACTTGTTTCACAGAGTCTTGCCCCCAGAGTAGCACAAGACCCCGAGCTCAAAAATTGCAGCATCACTGTGAGACTCCAGCCGTCTCCGTGGTTTACTTCAGACCTTTGCAACTTGCAGGGTAGATGTGTGCCTCAAGCAGTCTTCAAAGCTCTGCACAGCCTCTTTGCCACCTCATTATAGGGCAAGTGAATGGAGGATAGCACAGGGGCAACGTGCTGGTCTTGGAAGCAGGACCACAAGGAGCAACAGAGGTTCGAATCCCAGATCTGCACTTAGAAACCAAGCTCAGGTACGGTATTAGAAGCGTTATAAAAAAAATTAAAAAAAAATAACACAAAACAAGACTTATCAATCCGTCTCCCTGTCCCACTTTCTGTCTCCTGGCCTGACTTTTAATAGCCAGGGATCTTCGGTCACATCTGAAGACGGTTTTTCACCACTGCAAGCTATCTCACTGAGCTTCTGCTAAACTGACCCCAAGATACACCTCCCACCACTGCCATCCTCTGGGACCAGCTTTCAGTCAAATATCTTATGCACCAGACCAACTTCAAAGCCCGGGTGTAGCTTGTGTAACAAGACCAACGTGTCACCTGAGGTAGACTTACTCCACCTAAAGCCTGAGTCGCCCATAGATTTCGGTCCTGCCCCTTTGTTCCCGGAACTGCCTGTTGATCCCAGTCTTGGACATTGATACCACTCCCGCCCATCAATCACGATCCTACCCAGTGATCCCAGTCCTGCCCATTTAACCTGGATCTACCCAATGATCCCAATCCTGCCAACTGATGGCACTACTGCGCATTGATGCCCGCTCTGCCCATTAATCCTGGCCCTGCCCATTGATTCCGGTCTTGCCCAATGATCCTAGTCCTGGCCACTGATGGAACTCCTGGCCACTGATGCCACTCCTGCCCATTGATCCTAGTCTTGCCCATTGATCCTAGTCTTGCCCATTGATCCCAGTCCTGCCCATTGATCCCAGTCCTGCCCATTGATCCCAGTTTTGCCCATTGATCCCAGTTTTGCCCATTGATCCCAGTCCTGCCCATGGATCCCAGTCCTGCCCATGGATCCCAGTCCTGCCCATGGATCCCAGTCCTGCCCATGGATCCCAGTCTTGCCCATGGATCCCAGTCCTGCCCATGGATCCCAGTCTTGCCCATGGATCCCAGTCTTGCCCATGGATCCCAGTCTTGCCCATGGATCCCAGTTTTGCCCATGGATCCCAGTTTTGCCCATGGATCCCAGTTTTGCCCATGGATCCCAGTTTTGCCCATGGATCCCAGTTTTGCCCATGGATCCCAGTTTTGCCCATTGATTCCAGTTCTGCCCAGTGATCCCGGTCCTGTTCTAAACGTTATGGGGACACTGAAGATTTGTTGAAACCTTTCATCTTCCTTTAGTGTTTAATGAAACTCAACTGACTAAAGGCTCCCATGAATGGTTGAGTTTAGTCTATTTCTGACAAATTGTCCATAAAACAAGGGTTAAAGATAGTATAAAACCAATGGTTGAAGTGAGCGGAACGGTCGGGAGCCGCATTCCACTACTTTTTTTTCTAATGTTAACAGTTTTACTACTTTTTCCAACCGTTTTCACCATTCTAAAACTGTTCTTTGTGAAGCTAAAGCACACTTCTCAACTTTAACACCTGAGAGCAGTTACAGCTAAACTGAAGTCTGTTTCAAGTCAATTGGCTGTCGACCATTGAAAAATGTGTTGCACGTGGCTCCCTTCCTGCCTACTCTGTCCCCCACCGGGGTCTGTGGTGAATATAGCTATGTCATCACTCCCTTTCTGGGGAAACTCTCTTCCTATCTGGCCACGGAAGAACATCTGCTACCTGATCCTGACTCTGGGGGTGGCTGCCTGAGGGAGGACCATATGGGGGGAGACAACCCTCATGGGAGAAAAGGAGACTCACTAGCAGGAACATGGTATCCCCCTTCCCACTCGGGGTAGAACACCAATCCCTTGAGTTCTCAAACCTGTCTGGCATATTTTGATATACATCCAGTCCATCCACTTTGCACTGACGGTATGGATCTTTCCCATGCTTTTTGCAAAACGACTGAGACGAGGAAGAGCATGAGAGCAATGCAGAGCACTGAAGCTGCAGAACTAGAGATGCGCTCAAGTGGTTGGATGGATCCGATAGGTGCCGGGACATTTAAAACCCCAGCACTGTGACGAAGAGGGAGAACCACTACACCAGACGTGGGTCGGTAGCGAGGAAGAAGCCAGCTATAGTTGAGAGCAGGAGAGTTCCAACCGTCGCCATCACAAGAAGCTCAGAGGTCAAAGGTACACCGCACAGAGGCCTGCAGCAGTATACGCTGTGGAGAGGAGGCCAATCCATCGCAGGTACCAGAGAGCCGACGGGATCCCAACAGAAGGAGGAGGTGCCCCGCTGAAGAAACCGAAGAGCACGGAGAACGCCAAAGCTGCCATGAGAGACCGGTGAGCCCAGAGAGGGGAAATGGGACACCATCACAGCATATATTGCATGCCGAGGAGAGACCGTGATATTCAAAGGACAAACCTGGGAAAGGGGGCTGGGACGCTGAGTCCATTGCAGAGTGAAAAAAATGAAATGGGGTCTAAAGACATAGGGCCTCATTACACTGATGGCGGAGAACCATGGCGCTATTAGCGCCATGATTCATGCCGGTAAAATACTGGCACCGCCTTGGTGGAAAGGTGAATTACCGCCCCATTCCAAGGTTGGCGGGGCGGTAATTCCCCCTTCCACCAATGCCCTTCCCCATTCCCATTTTTGGCCCATAGGGCTCAATGGGAATGGGGAAGGCGCTAATTACGGTACCGCAAATTGCGGTACCCTAATTAGCTCCCTAGGTCCCTTTGCGGGTTGGTTTTTAACGCCTGCAAAAAGCAGGTGTTAAATTCCCCAACCCGCAAAGGGACATCGTAGTAAGGTGGTAAGGATTTACCGGTACTGTGTATTTCATCACTTGTGATTGCCCGAGAGACTGGGAACCTTTCTGCTCGTTGGAAATATCATGAACGCTTTACTTTGGGAAGAGACCATCCTTGCACAGTTGGTTTAAGTTGTTTGTGTTCGGGACAGAGGGGGGCTTTTGAGACACGACTGTGACAGACTTTTTGTTTTTATACATCCTGACAATTTCTCAAATTTCCTTTGAGGCACAGAAACCTCTCTTAGCTTTAGGGCTTGAGAGGCCTTTTCCAACCCTTTCTTGATTAATAAATGTCTGTACCCAAAAATATGCCACCATTGTGTCCGAGCCTTACTTCTGCACCCTTTCAACTTGCATACCAAAAGAAAAGTTAATGGGTCTAATTCGCAAAGATCTCCACCGGAGCAAATCAGAGATACCCATGAGAATCTCTGGCTTGCACCTGCTACCTTATACGGTTCCATGTGTTAATATCCCCGCAAAAATACCACCATACAAAAATATTGCCATATTTTTTCTGCGATATTAAGCCATGGAACCTGCGGGGGACACCCATGAAACCCCTATAATCTTTTTAATGGAGCGGGGGACACCCCCGCAACCGCTGGTCCCAATAACCCCATCAATTATCCCCACTAATAGTATCGCCCATGGCCTTACACCATATGGCGATATTATTGGTGGGGATGATGTTACCTGATACCCCTTATACCCGATCCACAAAACCTAAAACTGATGAAAATCTGGAGACGTCTGGGCTGGGGATTGAACATGTCTGTTACTGGTCCCATGAGGAAGGAACCTGGCTCTTATTGGGAGGGGTGAGAATGGGCGCACCTGTTGTGTTGCATGTGAGGACTGGCCACACCGGCTAGTGGGATTTTTTGGGACTTGCTAGTCACAGAATCACCAGCCAGTTGTCTGTCTTCTGTGTTGTCATCACAGAAGGCGCGCCTGGGAGGGGGGAGGGGGAAATGGCAGGCAGCTGATGCAGCACAGAGAGAGGACTATGGATGTCAAGGTGTGTAGCACAGCACAGGGGGCCAGGAAGGCAGAGCTATGGGGGAGCACAGATGAGGGCATGACACCACCCATTGAAAAACAAAGGTGAAGGGTTAGGGAGGGGGTATATTATTACTGAGTGTATGGGGACCGGCCATACATGTAAGTGAGCAAGTTGGGACTGGCCATTCCAGTTACTGGTATTGAAAAGACTTAATCTTGAAACTGTCTGTGAACAAACTAATTAAACAATAAATGCAGAGAAGAAACGAATAGCAGCTTCAAGTTTTTAAAGAAAGAAAAATAATCATGGAACAATAGAGATAATGGGTTTAAAAAAGAAACAGGAATACATGTTATGTCTTGTTAATAGGCTTTCATACTGTGCCAAATCACCAATGTGGTAGTTTCAAAGCTCCTAGTCTTTTGCATGGAGCGGCATACTGTGCCACGCTATGCCCCGATAAGGATACAAAATTAGCAGGCGAAGAAAATATGATGGGAAAGCAGGAAATACATGCTAAAACCAAAGTGGAGGAGGGATGCAGCAGGCCAGGAGCTGAATGTTTTGTGACAGCATGGGTGTGTGTCAGTCCTGGTAGGTGGACCATAGTTCGGTAAAAGGAAGGAGGAGAGTGAGTTCCTCACAGCTGTACTGTCTATGGATCCTGGCCCACTGCACGCTATGGAGCAAGTAGGCGGTGGTAGTGTTTTCTCTACTGTTGCTCTGTACATGGTTTCAACAAACTCTGGGTCCCAATGACACTCTATAAAAACAAACAACAAACAAACTCTGGCACTGAGGAAGGCTTAGAAGCCAGAGTACAACTGAGCCAAAGACATACTTCCATCCAGCCATACAGATAGGGGTGTATCACCCACGTTTACTCTCTAAAAACTGGCAAATGCTCCCAATAAATAAAAATAGGGAGTAATAATAGTCCAAACCAAAAATAGGAAAAGTAATGTCGAATCTTGCATCCATGCTTCCCCTCTCACAGCTCCATGGATATGTTTGGACCAGTAGTACCACAGGAAGAAACTACTATTTTAACTGCCTGATTGGAAGAAGTGAACATGTATCTTGTAATGTGCATAAATAACTAGGTGCAAAGAAATAAATATCACAAAAAAATTTCCATATTTCAGTTAAAACCTATTTTTACTCGCTTATAAAATACTCTCATTGGGAACTGGACTTCCATTTTTACTCATTAAAAAGTAATTTTACTCCCACGTTTAAAAAATAGGGAGTAAAATACTGCCACCTCGAAATCTGATCTGGAGCAGTGCTCACATCATTCAAACACTTCCCACAAAAGTGTGCCAGTCTGTCACTGCATACAGAAGCACAGACACCTGGCCCTTCTTGCCCTGCTTGCCTGTTGTCACACACCCATATTCGCCTTTCAAACAGTATGAAGAGCATAGTCTGCACAGGGAGCTCAGTGTATATTTGCTCATTTTAAATCGAGATGTACAACTCTACTTTGATCGCCTACTCTCCAAGGCGCCACACTTACTGCAAACTAAAATAAAGTCCAGCATGACAGGTCAAGAAACTAACCCATATTAGCGCATGAAGATCGTTATTGACCTCCTCTCAGCCAAACAGAATGTTTTGCGTCCAGTCAATAACTATTGGTATTGACTGCATTCTGAACGTTCTGTCTCCAAAAGCAAACCAGGAAATGGCAATTTAATTTCCATGCAAGATTTCTTTCAACAAGAAAACATCCTATCTACAAGGACCTTTTTTGCTGCAATATCCTATTTAACATACAAACGGTAAAGCTAAAATGGGGAAATGCTTTCACTTTCTTATAGAGAAACCGTTTACTTTTACTTGACACCTAAAAACCTGTTTCAGTTCAATCAAGTGTGCAATTAAAATGCTTAAGTTACGAAGACAACCTTGCTATTTAAAAAGTACAAAATAAAACTCATTTAATTTATTAACTCAGTTTGTCACTATTAAAGTAATTTCTTTTACTTCACCACTGTGAGGAACCGCAGGGCATCCTCACTTTTTCCCCAGAATCCTCCTTTCATTTGGATAGTGCACAGCCCAACACCTCGTGACCCTGGGGATGGAGATGCGAGGGAGGTTCACCTGGGTGGAGGGTCCTTGGGGAGAGGATATCCACAGGCAAGGCAGGGTATCCCGCATTTTCAAATGAGAACACACATCACCCTGCCTCTGCCTTTATAGGCTGTTGTAAATCCTCTCCCCTCAATTCCTCTTTCTTTTCACTATAGTACTGGGACAAAGAAGAGGTTTCGAGGAGTAATACACACTAACAGATCCTTTCACCATTCTAGTGCTGAGATGAGGAAGATGCCTACAGACTGATGTAAGGTTCAGACATGTCCAGAATGCTTCACTAATTGTGTTCAGTCATTTGGGCCTGAAGACTTACACCTGGAACCTGTTAAATGGTTGCAGTTGTATAAAAGGTGGAGTTGGAGAGAACAGAGAGAGACCAGCAGGGAGGCCTCCAGAGGGAGAAATCCTGTGGCGTACGAGGCAGCCGAGGGGGGTCCTGTTGGGAAATCAGGATGCCGGCGAGAACTAGAAGAAACTGTAGCTCCGGGGCCAGGAAGGGCCCTGCAAAGGCCATAGTATTGGGAGCTTCCCTGGCCAGTGCCTACAGCAGGAGCTTCAGGCTTGGGAAGAGATCTGATCGATGTAAGTCACTGACAGCTTGAGCGGAGCTGCCGGCAACCCACAGAGAGAGAGGAGCAAACTGTGAGCGGGGCTCACCATCCACTGAGGACTGGTAGGCGAAGCGGAGCAGGAGGTGACAACTGCCTGTAGGAGATGCCAAAAACCGGTCAGTGAGGAAAAGAGATCACTCGAACGGGGCACTCGTGGGGCTGTTGTATGGCAAAAAGGCAATGCCGAAAGAACGAGAAGTAAAGTGCAAGATACAGGGAACCAAAGTAAAATGGTTTTTGATGATTACTGCAAAGTGTGAGCAAATAAGAACTGGAAACCATTGAATACCAAACTGAATGAAAGCTTTTGATGAGCATATGAAAGCTTTTAATAAACCAATGTGCAAACGGCAAGTGTGTGAAGAGCAAATCCTATATATTGCAAGTTGAAAGCAAATCTTATTAAATGCAATAGAAAACAAGCATGGAACATTGCTAAGGAGTGTGAGAGCAACATAGTGAAGGGAAACGCGTACCATGAAGTGAATTGTATAACTAAACTCATGGTGGCAAAGTTCAGAGACTGGCAAAGAGTGAAACACATTGTGGCAAAGCCAAAAGGCTGGCAAAGAGAGAGCCAATTGAGTGTGAATCAGAACACAGGTGCAGCTACCGAAGAACCTGTGTGGGCAAGCAAACCTAGGGTGACCGGTTGCGCAACCTGTAATGGGTGGATCGTGTGGTCTGACAACTGCGCCTAGACCGGGCATTCCCTATCTGTGAAAGGTAAGGAAACATAAAGAAAGCAATTACAAGTGCCTGAAAGAGATTGCTCAAGTGAAGCGGAAGAAAGCAATCTGTATGAACTATCAATACCTAGAAGAAGTATAAAGTTGACCTGGCACTGGTTTTGAACATTGAGAGACTGACCTTAAGTACAAGTTGGCGAGCTGAGCTAGCTGGTGTCTTTGGGAAGGATAATCCTCAGACCCATTATGAACTGTCTTTTTTTTTTTCTTGGGGAAGGGAACCCTGAGATCTCGCTTTGGTACGGTGTTGTCTTTTTGGGGAAGGGAACCCTGAGATTCCATTTTGAGACTTTGAGGACCTGTTTTGAACTTGGGGAAGGGGAGCTGGGAGGAGTTTAGAACTTTATTTGGAACACTCTTCCTTTTGGTGCTGATGTTGTTTAGCTTTAGTTGTGAGGGCAAGTACAGGTTGTGGACACAGACAGCCTTTTAAGTTGAACTTACTGACTCGGACTATCCTCAGTTTATTTAGGTAGGGAAAGGCCACCTCAGCATAGGGCAAGTTAGGCCTTCCACCAGCTTGACATTCTAAATTAATAAACCATTTTTATTTGAACTTTAAATCTCATGTCTGTGTCTTGCTTCATGATGCCTTCACGCCACCAAAACTACAAAACTTGTATTGCTATCCCTGTGTACCAATAGCCTTATAGCTCTTGCGAAGGGCCATTATTGCCTGGGATAAAGACCTTCCCCATCTTATGGATCTCGATGAACAATTACCCCTGCCTCAGTCTATAAGGCTATAATAATAACCCATTTGACATCAAATGGCCCTTTCTTTGTCAATTAGTCCATATCAATTTGAATCCTCCATTCCCTTACCTTCTGTTACAATCAACAGCCCCCTTTCCACGCACTCTAATCTTGAGCAATGAATATGGCGGCCATGTCTGAATATGAAACATTATTCACCAGGAGCCTGGCCTTTTCTCGGTTGAAGGCATTCAGGCACAAGAGTACCGATATTCGGTTTATCGCATAGACCCGGTTTGATCTTGCTCAGTTATTAGTACACATAACCAGTCTCACCTTGGCTCAGCCGTGTAGGTTGTCGCACTGGCAGGCCATCGATGGCGCAGGCATTGCCACAGGGGTAGAGGGTAAGAGTGCCCCGAAGGTTCTCGATGTAGCAGTGGTCTGGGGCGATTCCAGGGCCCTGCAGGACGATGTCTCTGGAGGCATTGCCGATGGTCGTCTTACCTGGAAATGGGATAGAAACGGGCAGATCTCAATATGAGACATGAGGGGCGAGAGGGCAAGATACCAACACAGGTGCCAGCATTGCAAGAGAAGCAAATGTCTTTACAAAGAAGAGAAGCGACGGAAGCTGCCCTGCAAACACTCTGACAGCATGGACAACTGCCCCAAGAGCATTCGGTTGGCTCCTAGGAACCAGTGGCTGGATAAATCTCATTTTCACCCACGTCAAAACCGTTTGCACAAAGTCAGAAATCGAAGGTTAATCTAAGCCAGGGGTCTGCAATCTCCAACTCTCTAGATGTTTTGGACTACAACTCCGATGATCCCTCACCATTGACCATGATGGATAGGGCTGATGGCAGTTGTAGTGCACAACATGTGGAGAGCCAAAGATTACAGACCTCTGGTCTGAGCATTTATAAAATTCTAAGCTTTATTTCAGGTGTCTCCAAGTTCGGTCCTCTAGACCCCAAACCATACCATGTTTTCAGGATAACCAATGACTGTGTGTCATGTAGATTCTCTATGCTCAGATCTTGTGTGGGTATCCTAAAAACATGGATCGGATTTACCTGAGGATCAGATTCAAGACTGCTGCTTTATTCAGTCAATTTCCCCAAATATTGACATGTTAAAAAATTTACTGACAGACGTTAACAGCAACGCTCAGAAAACAGGTAAACAAGGCAAACCCAAAATGAAAAGAAACCAGGCAGCCATAAAATGCAGGTGGTTTGGCGTTAGGTTTGAAGGCTTTTGCTGGAGTTTAATGTTTCAGGGTCTCCAGTCTTCATGACTTTGGCCAAACACCTACCCTTCTGAACTGCAAAAGAAGACGAGTTTAGAGAAAATGGACGATTTCCGGACACGTGGGCACTTCCTGGGTGGCTTTCAGCAGACAGTGACCGAGAGGCTCTACCTCGTCCCTGGCTGCATTTCAGAGGCACTGCCCATCCATGACAATCTTTCAAAGCCACTGCCTATCCCTGGTAGACCTTCTGAATTACTACCCATTCCTGGATGCCTTCCAGATCACATGCACCGTCGGTCCTGGCTACCTTGCATGCCTGCCTTTCAGAGGCATTGCCCATCCCTAGCTGCCTTTCAGGGGCACTGCCAATCCCCTGGCTGCATTTCAGGGGCACTACCCATCCCTGGCTACCTTGCAGAGGTACTGCCCATCCCCCGGCTGCCTTTTAGAGGCACTACCCATCCCCTGGCTACCTTGCAGAGGTACTGCCCATCCCTGGCTGCCTTTCAGAGGCACTGCCCATCCCTGGCTGCCTTTCAAATGCACTGTCCATGTGTGGCAATTGGCAACCTTTCAGAAGCACTGTCAGTCCCTGGCAACTTTGCAGAGGCACTGCCCATCCCTGGCAACCATTCATAGGTGCCACCTAACCCTAGCAACATTTATGAGGTGTTTCCTGTTTGCCTTTCAGAGGCTTTTTCAATCCCTGGCAACTTTACAAAGGCAATGACCATCCCTAGAAATATTTCAGAGGCACTACCCATTCCCTGGCTACCCTGACAGAGGTACTGCCCATCCCCTGGCTACCCTAGCAGAGGCACTACCCATCCCCTGGCTACCCTAGCAGAGGCACTACCCATCCCCTGGCTGCCTTGCAGAGGTACTGCCCACCCCCTGGCTGCCTTTCAGAGGTACTGCCCATCCCCTGGCTGGCTGCCTTGCTAAGGTACTGCCCATCCCCTGGCTGCCTTGCTTAGGTACTGCCGATCCCCTGACTACCTTGCTGAGGTACTGCCTATCCCCTGGCTACAGTACTGAGGTACGACCCATCCATCCCCTGGCTACAGTGCAGAGGCACTACCCATCCCCTGACTGCCTTGCAGAGGTACTGCCCATCCCTTGGCTGCCTTGCAGAGGTACTGCCCATCCCCTGGCTGCCTTGCAGAGGTAGTGCCCACCCCTGGCTGCCTTGCAGAGGTACTACCCATTTCTTGGCTACTTTGCAGAGCTACTGCCAATCCCACGGCTGCCTTGCAGAGCTACTGCCCATCCCCTGGCTGCCTTGCAGAGCTACTGCCCACCCCCTGGCTGCCTTGCAGAGCTACTGCCCACCCCCTGGCTGCCTTGCAGAGCTACTGCCCACCCCCTGGCTGCCTTGCTTAGGTACTGCCGATCCCCTGACTACCTTGCTGAGGTACTGCCTATCCCCTGGCTACAGTACTGAGGTACTACCCATCCATCCCCTGGCTACAGTGCAGAGGCACTACCCATCCCCTGACTGCCTTGCAGAGGTACTGCCCATCCCTTGGCTGCCTTGCAGAGGTAGTGCCCACCCCTGGCTGCCTTGCAGAGGTACTACCCATTTCTTGGCTACTTTGCAGAGCTACTGCCAATCCCACGGCTGCCTTGCAGAGCTACTGCCCACCCCCTGGCTGCCTTACAGAGGTACTGCCCATCCCGTGGCTGCCTTGTAGAGGTACTGCCCACCCCTGGCTACCCTGGCAGAGGTACTGCCCATCCCGGGCTACAGTACTGTGGTACTACCCATCCATTCCCTGGCTACAGTGCAGAGGCACTGCCCATCCCCTGTCTGCCTTGCAGAGGTACTGCCCATCCCCTGGCTGCCTTGCAGAGGTACTGCCCATCCCCTGGCTGCCTTGCAGAGGTACTGCCCATCCCCTGGCTTCCTTGCAGAGGTACTGCCAATCCCCTGGCTGCCTTTCGGAGACATTCCCCATCCTGGCAACCACTCACAGACATCTCCTTGTTGCTATATGGCAAGCAGAGATGCCAACATCACCGACAAATGTTGTGACGTGTGGGCGTCACGTGCGATGTGCTATGAGGAATGCTCAGCTTGGGAGCGGGGCAGTGTTTCATGCATCCACAATGTCCTTGTCCAGTTGTGTGTCGCCCTCTGACTTGCTGCATGCATGATCACACCAACACATCTACCCCTGGCAACCTTTCAGAGGCTCAGTCCATCCCTGGAAACCTTTAAGAGGATCTGGCCACCTCCTGAAACCATTCAGAGACTCTGCCCATCCCTGAACAGCTTTAAGAGGCATGGCCCACCCCTGGAACCCTGCAAGAGGCACTACCCATTCCTGGAAACCCTCGGGAGGCACGGCCCACCCCGGGAACCTTTAAGACCATCTGACCACCCCTGGAAACCATTCCGAGGCACTGCCATGTAAAGCAGTCTCCTCAATGTGTGAGGTACAGCCCAACTCGGCTAGTCCAAAATGTAAGAGAAGCTTGAGAGCAACATCCCCTCACACAAGTATCACCCGGGCGAGCCGCCTCTTGTCACTGTAAAATCCAATCGGGACAAGCGCCGGAGAGGGTTGAGTAGTCAGACTGCCTCACCCACCAACACACTGTCCACCCAGTTGGACATCTCTCTCATTTGCCGTTATAAAGTGACATATCTGCAGCCTTGCAATGAGGAAACAGCACTATAATGTGGCATATGTGTGTGACATGGCTGTAGCATTGCAATGGGGAAACAGCACTATAGTGTGACATGTCCGCAGCATTGCAACGGGAGAAATGCACTATAGAGTGACAGGTCTGTAGCATTGCAAGGGGGAAACAGCACTATAGTGTGACATATCTCAGGATTGCAATGAGAGAAGTGTACTATAATGTAACATGTGTGCGGCACTGCAAAGGGGAGACAGCACTATAATGTGACATGTCTGCAGCATTGCAATGGGGAAAAGCACTATAGTGATATATCAGCATTGCAATGGCGAAACAGCACTGTAGTGTGACATAGCTCAGCATTGCAGTGGGGAAACAGCACTATAGTGTGACATAGCTCAGCATTACAGTGGCGAAACAGCACTATAGTGTGACATAGCTCAGCATTGCAATGGCGAAACAGCACTATAGTGTGACATAGCTCAGCATTGCAGTGGGGAAACAGCACTATAGTGTGACATAGCTCAGCATTGCAGTGGGGAAACAGCACTATAGTGTGACATAGCTCAGCATTGCAGTGGGGAAACAGCACTATAGTGTGACATAGCTCAGCATTGCAGTGGGGAAACAGCACTATAGTGTGACATAGCTCAGCATTGCAGTGGGGAAACAGCACTATAGTGTGACATAGCTCAGCATTGCAGTGGGGAAACAGCACTATAGTGTGACATAGCTCAGCATTGCAGTGGGGAAACAGCACTATAGTGTGACATAGCTCAGCATTGCAGTGGGGAAACAGCACTATAGTGTGACATAGCTCAGCATTGCAGTGGGGAAACAGCACTATAGTGTGACATAGCTCAGCATTGCAGTGGGGAAACAGCACTATAGTGTGACATAGCTCAGCATTGCAGTGGGGAAACAGCACTATAATAACACATACTTCTGTAAAATGATGTTTGTCCTTCTGCATAAAAACTTTCACCTCTGGGACCTCCTTGGAAATCGCCGTCAGAGTGTCGGGGTGTCAGGAACATATGGGGGTGCTGATTAAGAGTTTCAGAAGGGGGGGACATATAGACATATATGTCCATCTGTATTAGACTTTATGTGGGTGTGCTGTTGTGTATATTTAATTATACTGCATCGAATACTAGGCATTAGTGGCACACAGCACATGCTTAGCTCTGCATCCCATGCCTCTCGCACCTTCCAGTCGTGGACTGGGGACTGGGGGGGGGGGGCGGTTTCGGGTGCGTCATTGCCCAGCTGTGGCCAGTCAGGGCCCAGGGCTTTGTTGACTGCCTACTGTTTTTTTTTTCTTTAAATAAAAGGACCTTTTGTGCGGTTTCTGCCTCTTTGCTTTCTTTGGCGTGTATGCTTCCTGCAGGCAAACAGGCGGGTCAGAGGTTGCGACCTCTGGCATTTGCCATCCAGGCCATGCCCTCCAGGACCATCCTCCTTCCTGCAGCCTGCTATGGGCTCACCCACCTCCCCTCTCCCGAGTACTCAGTGGTGGAACTATGTTCCCTGCTGGCCTGTCCGCGTTCCCCACAAACCCCATCCCATGGCCAGACCCCCTTCCACGTGCAACCAAACCCCCAAACACACCTGCTGTTTAACGGAACGTTCAGTGCAGTGCACTGAAGTACAAGTTTCAACTGCTTCCTACACTTTTATTGTAAAACGAAACCATTCCGGAACGGTTTCTTTTTAAAATAAAAATATAGAAATAGTGAAACTTTTTTTAAAAAATAGAGGACCACTGCTACCTAACCGCTCCCGCCCACTTCGACTACTATCGCGGCGGCAGCAGGGAGCCGGTTGCTGCTGTGCCCTCGGATCATAGGGCGCAGCTCTGAGTGTCTCCCTCTGCCAAGTGGTGCCACTGAGTCCTTCTGCCAACACATGGGGGTAGGGGGGCATGCCTACCTGGTCTCTCTGGAATCTACACGGCAAAGAGCTACCACAAACGAGCACTTGCAAATCAACAGTTGGGGCTTCTGTGTAGCTATGGGATAGGCATTAGCTAGGCACTGATATAATGACACTACCCGGTCCATAACAGCTGTAAAATTGAATGATTACCTGGGCATATCATGGCAGTACGTGTCTAACGCCTCAAGCCAAACTGGTTTGCTTTCTGCTTGTTTTTAACAGGACTTCAGTGCAAGGGAGACATAAATCAAGCAGCTGAAGGCAAACATGGTTAAGACATTTTTATTACATCAGTAGCCATTTGCAGCTGCAATTAAGTAATTAACTCTCAGCAGACTGATTAGAAACAATACTACCATGCTCAAGGTTGATGTTACTGAGAGCTCAAAGAAATCCTAGGAGTATGTTTTGTGGGCGGGGAGGGGCAGGTAGTGGGTGGGAATGACCAAAGGGAGTAGCATGGCCATGGGCAGTCAATTGGTGGGTAAATAACCAAACAACATCCACAAGCTGTGTGTCCGTCCTCACATGTCATCTCCCTCCTACCTGATTCACTGGTTTCAGCTTATAGGTGGCGCTAATAACCCAAACTAAAAAGTGGGCCCTTCTAACCCAAGAACCAGGGGCATAGTACCCAGTGAGATCTACTTCACCAACCACACCCGTTACACCCAGTGCAACCTCGCCGCCCCATGCAGAGCTCGGGGAAGGTGCATGCATGAATGTAGGTTTCTTGTACAGCACTTAACGATGCCATGTCACTTCCAAGCACTGTGGAGGAAAAAGGAAATGGAAGGAGGTCCGAGATATAGTTAGGGAAGAGCATACCTGCTGTGTCTGTGGACATCTTTTCCCAGCAGCACACGGGGCATGGGCAGATGCACGCAGTGGGCCTCTCTGCAACAGCTAACTGGCAAACCGAATGATCGCTTCGGTACAGAGAGCCCAAGATGGCACGCCCTCTGCCTAGAGATGCAGGGTACTCACTACGTAGTCCCCTAGATGTTTCGGCCTACAGCTCCCTCGATCCTTTAACACTGGCAATGCTGGCTAGGGGTCATGGGTGTTGTATTTCAAAAATGCTACAGGGTCACATAAGGAGTGACCAAGGGTTGCTTCCAAACCATTGTACACTTATATCCCCCTCCAGAATAAAAATAATGTTGTGGGGCCCCCTGAAATGGATGTATGCTTATACTGCTTATATTCTCTATTGAAAGCAGTAACCATCCTGCCTTTTAAAGAGGCCTTGCACCCCCTCTGTAAATCTTCTGCGCCCCTTACCCACCACGCGGGTAGCACCACAGTTTCAATACCACTGCTAGATGGGTTTGCTACATGAAACACTGGAAAACTCTGACACAAGGGGAAAACCTATATTTCCATCACCCTCTCCATCTTTCAAAGAACCACTCTCCTATCCACACCGTGTCATCCCACTCCCTTTTCTCATTCTCCTCTGCCCCTTTCACCGCCTCTGTATTTTTTCTCCCCCCCCCCGCACATGTTCCTCTGCCTCTCACTTAACCCTGATGTGTGGATGAATCAGGGGTCTGCAACGTCTGACTCGCCAGATGTTTTTGACTAATACTCCCATCAGCCGTAACCAACATAGTCACTGGTGAGGGATCATAGGAGCTGTAGTCCAAAACACCTGGAGAGCCACAGGTTTCAGATCCTGTTCTAGAGTGAAACAAATCAGCAGATCCCAGTGGATCCGTATTGTCGGAAACCAAGAGACCGCCCCCAGTCATAAAGAGCATCACACCCTGGGGTTGTCTCTTTAGTTGTGGATGTGGTGTCCTTTGAAGTGTTGGGTAAATAGGTTGGGCATGGGGGATGCTCCTCAAGGTGCTAGGAGAAGGGCTCTGTCACAAGATGATGAGTGTGGAGATTATCAAGATGTTGGGCTTGAGGTATGGCCCTCAGGGTGGTGGTGGCAAGTAGGATAGCCCTCTGCATGATGGGCGAGACAGCTATACGTGAGGTTAGTGGGTTTCAAGGTTGTCCCTAAAGTTAGTAAGCATGTAGTCAGTCCCTTAGATAAATGGTGGGTGTGGGGCCTTTCTCTGAGTGGGGGATGTTACCCATAGGGAGTTGTGAACAGAGGACACCCCTTGTGATGGTGTGTATGAAAACTATCTATCAGTGTGGAGGAGCATGTCTCCTAGGGTAGTGGGTGTGGGGTTTGTCATTATTTCTGGGTGGTGGGTGAGGGTCATGCCACTCAGGATAGTTGGACTAGATCCTGTTTGGGGTAGTGGGATTGTGCATCATGTCCGTCTAGGTGGTGAGTGCGTCCAACATTGGAATGGGTGTGGGTTGTGACCCCGAAGAGCGCGTATGTTTTTGTGAAGGCTCTGCCCCCAGACTGGGTGTTGCAATGCATGCCTTCCAGTGTTGGTAATGTGTGAGGAATCCGACCGTCCGCATGGTGGGTGTGCTCTCGCCTGGGCTTTTTTGAAATGTTGAATGATGGTAGATAAACTTCCGGAAAACATGTGGGGCTAATCCGCACACATTTTCTTATGCTCACCGCACAACATATGCATAGACCTCTCAGCCTACAGGCACAGTCTTCCCCCTGTTATATTTATTTGGGACATGAGATCCAGGAGTACACCATGCCATCTCAGGAGGGGGAGGAGGGCAACACCTTTCCCCTGCCATAGCCAGTCTAATTAACAAACAAAGGATCCATGGATCTGCCATGTCCTTTTGTTGATAATAGTAAGTATTCAGCTATAACTGTAACAAGGTACAAATAAACATACTTTTGAATTAATCTTCAAGTTGTGTCCCGACGGTAGGGCACACATCTTGTCCAAAAATGGGGGTCTTGGGTGCACACCCATGGGTCTAGTGCGATTAGCTTTGAGATATGCACATATTAATGCTCTTTTTCTAGAGGTTGGAGGTGCAGAGGAGGAAAAAAGGCCTTGGCACAAGACCTAAATAAATACAAGAACAAAAGAGGATCCAAGATTGGAACCCACCCGTCCCCTGCACACTATCGAAATCCGCCCTTCAGGCGGTTAATACTTCGTTTTTCAATTGTAGAATTCAGTTACCCTTTCTGGGTTACAATGAAATGTTACAGTCACAAAACACCATTACAAGTCGGATTTCTAAAATAACAGCATTTAATCAAGAAAACATTTATAAGTGAAAGCGCATCCAAGTGTTAAAAGACTATGGCCGACGCGGTTCGAGGTCACTCCTCTTCTTCAGAGGCCTATTGGAGTTGTTGATTTCTTACACAGATAAAGAAAACATACAAAAGCCTGTTAGAATCCAACTGATCCGTTCAATACAGTAAAGTACAAAATCAGTTCAAAACAGTGCATTGTGATGAGAGGGAAATGAAGCTCCGTATTAGATTTACGTGCCTATTACCAAAAAGTGTAATGCATCTAACATTACATTTGTATGTGCAGAAGCAGAAACACTTCAATGGACAAGCATTAGCAACTGTGTTTTCAAATCAGGGTCTTGGAATTTGATTCAATACACTCTATTGGTTCCAAAGGTTAGTGGACCACGTGTGTGTATCAATGTGATGTATGTTCCCTTTGAGTTATGGCCACGCTTCATATGATTTAATGATTCATCCATGAGCCTATCCATAGATAGATACCAATGAGCGCTGTTACATATAACACATGGATATTTACTTTCTTCAATGTATTGTTCTGAACTGATTTTGTACTTTACTGTATCAAACGGATCAGTTGGATCCTAACAGGCTTTTGTATGTTTTCTCTCTCTGTGTAAGACATCAACAATCCATCTTGTCCACCCAAGTTAAGGGTCCAATTAATAAATAATGACGTTGAAGTGTGTTATACTTTAAGGCATGTAGTAAGCAGTCTGTGATATATGTACTTAGTAATGCAGGCCAGACCATTTTTACCTGTTCATCTTTAGGCCACGCCTATCAATTCTTAGGCCATGACCATCATGCAAACCACGCCCCCAATGAGCCCCCCCACTCAATTTCTCACCCCACTTAAAGCAGTGCGGAGGACCCTCCAGCAGCTCCAGAATGGATAACCAGCCAGCACACAGCATACCCTGCTCGGCTCTGCAAGCAAGCTTCCTAGGTGGGAAGTGCCACAGTCTCTGAACCAAAGCCAGGACAAGGCCGTGGCCTGCAACACTCTCCTCAGCTTTCGGCGGTCCTCCTTAAAGGACGACACAAGCCCAGTGAAGAAGCTAGGAGGAGTGCATCGACAAGCATCAAGCAGCGTCCGCCTTAAAGGACATTTTTTCGAGCCAGTCGAGCCCCTCGAGCTGCAACTGAATGCACCGCTGACAGCTGTCACGCCTTCAGTCGCTAACACCGTCCGAGATGCCTCGACCAGTGCTTCAGACACATCAAATAGCAGTGAGACAATGATTCCTGACTCTGAGACGCTGTGTAGGCCAGCCTTGCTTGCCCAACTGCCTGCCTCCTGATACCCGCAGCTGTTTCCCATCTTGAACTCTGTTGCAGGAGCTACAAAGTGCTCTGAAACTGACTCAACCCTGTCAAACACCAAGAACTTCTACAAGCACAAGGTACACTGTGGGTACGTTCCCCTGGTCCTTCTCCCAAGGCCCCTAGTGACATTCTATGACCGATTGTGCCCTTTGTGCTAAAACCAAGTATCCTTGAACTGTTGTGATTAAATACTATACCGACTACCCTCCTCTCAGTATCCAGAGAGCATCCCTATTCCTTCTTGAAACTATGTGTCCTCTGCATTCCTTTACAGGGTGGGTTGTATTTTGTAGTGGTCTAGAACTGTCTGTTGGATAATAATAAACTAGATATTTGTATACAACCTTGACTGGACAGTCCCTTTTATCACTGGGTAATAATTGTATTTTCGCTGTGTTGCAACTAACCAACGATCCACAACCTTGCGGAGATAAGCCTGGACAAGGAGGTCTATAATTTACTTGTGGTTTCAAGCTGTTTGGATCCCTTCTGGTGTACCAGAGGTGTGGGGCTGATTGATGGTTTAGAAACCGACATTCATCCCTGGACCAATTATGCCCTGGACCAAAAAGCAAAAGCAGTACAGAGCAAAGGTAAAAAAAAGTCTACATAGCATTCATAGACTTGTCGAAAGCTTTCGACTCAATCAGAAGATTGCTGCTATGGGAAAAACTGGAGGCATGGAGGTGTCCGAAAATCATCCTGAACAATATCAAAGGCCTGCACAAAGACATGTCAATCAAAGTTAAATTGGATAACATAGTGCATTTGTCCGAATCTATCCCAATAAACATTGGGGTTAAACAAGGATGCCCGTTGGCTCCAGTGCTTTACAACCTGTTTACATCGGACTTGGATAATGCCTTCCTACAAATTCGTTGTTTTCCTCTAAAGTTGGCTGACACTGATATCGGAAGACTACTCTATGCTGACAACATTGTCATTTTGGATCAAACCCCAACAGGGTTACAGAGATAGCTTGATGCCCTACAAATGTACCTTGACTCAAACCATCTAATAATCAATCCAGAGAAATCTCAGATTATGGTTTTTGGCAAACAGGAGAGGCGAAGAGCAAAGAGAGAGCCAACATGGTATTTGAAAGGCCAAAAGATAAAAGCAGTTCAATCTTGCATATACCTGGCAGTTAACATAAACGCAAGTAGCGTTGAAGCTCCGCGGATTGCAGTGCTTCAAAGCAAAGCCAAAAATCTGGCGGTGTTAGGAAAACACATACTAAATAAATACTGTGATTTCTCGCTGATACCTTTATCACCTTTTATCGATTGAAAGTGGCCCCAATTTTAACTTATGGGGCAGAACCATCTTTTATGTTGGAGGAGAACATTTGGCCGAAACTGGAAGGTACCTTTAGGCATACTGTGCTTGGCCTGCCAAAATGTACTTTTAACAGAAGGCTAATTAATTTTATTCCTATGCTGAATCCCTAGCACAAAGTTAAATGCCCCTATCTGTAAAGAAATCCCCATTACAGTGAGAACAATTCCGGAGAGAAGAGAGAGCCACACATCTTCCCCACACAGAATTGAACGTTAAAGACCTAACCATTTATGCAGCTGAGGCCAAGAGACCCGCAGCATGGAACAGACTACATGATTTAGTACTTTGATATATAGCGGTAAGGAGAACTCCATTTCAAACTTGCAGCACCTTCCAATATACGTCTTTTAAAGAGTTTTAATAGTACTTGAGACTGACGTCAGTCCCACCTGTCTTTCTTGTCTTTGTCCTTATAGGATCAGGGATTATTCCACTATACCCACTCTGGACCACAGAAGACATCCTATAACACTTCATAGGTTTGAAGATACCTTAAGAATAACAGAATTAAGTAGTGTATTCGTCCTGAAGAAAGCGGCCACTCAAGAATCCCGCTGAAACCGGTTAACTGTTGTCAAGAGGACTGGTTGATAACCCAGACCCCAACACCCTTATAAATAAAGAAAAGGACTTCTTAAAAGAAATTGTTTTAGTTATCATCACACATATTTTCTCTCACTACACCACAGTGGTTAGAAAATAGGTTGTTTTTAAGAATACTTCTATTGACCGTGAGGTCATAGAGTCACTTTGTTGTTTTAACGAAAAGACACACGATGTGGGGGCGGAAAGATTAAAACACAGAATACCGACCTCCATGTTGTGTGCACTTGTAGACGCTAGGAAAGTGTTTTAGAGAGTTTAGGGTCAGGATCCCGACATCCCTTGTAGTCGGCTCAGCAGCACTCACTAGGGCCTTCCATCAATCGATACGAGATTTTTTACAGATAGGGGCATTTAACTTTGTGCTAGGGATTCAGCGTTAGGAATAACTTTGTAAATTCATTAGCCTTCTCTTATTGGTGTGTTATAATACTGAGGCATAGACGGGAGGCAATTGCCTTTCAACTCCATTTTTGTGGTTACTGACAAAATGTACACCAATTGCCATATTGAGAAGAGAACTGGCCTTAACATCGCTAAAAGCAATTGCCAGATGGAAATCAATATCCTCTTATAGGAAATGTATAGAGGAAAGTCCAAAAGGAGCTCTGCAGATGTTGAAAAAGGCAATGAAGGATCCAAAAGAAAAACTTCTCAAGGAATGGCAAACCATATGCCAGATAACAGTGACAGATGAAATGAATCGGAAGAAACATTGGTCCGGGAGCCAGGGAAGATCAAGAAAAAGTGATATATTAATGACTGGATAAACACGCGGGAAGAGATTTATAAATATAAATATCACAAAGATTTCTGGTTCGGAGTACGTAAATTGAATGAAATACCCAAGTACATGCAAATCTTCCCGAAGTGGTTTCTGAGAATGCAATATATGAGATTCTGGCTAAACATTATACCTCCATCTAGATGGTTAGAAAGAGGAAAGGAAAACCAAAATGCCTGCCCATGCAGACTGTGTCAACAACCTAATGAGGCAGGCTCATTAAAACATCTAGTAATTAACTGCCCTGTGTTGCAGAAATGGGATCCATTATAGTAAAGTATGGAGCACGGTCAGCAAATGCATGGTGGTTGATTCTAATTGAAGCAGATAAAACCCACATTATATTGGCACTGACAGAATTCCTGTTAGAAATTGCAGCGAAATTGGAAGCATCTGGAGCGAGAGATCAGGAAGAAGAATAGGCCATAAAAACTTTAAAAATCTAGGAAAGAGACCGTCGGGAATATATGCCGTTAAACATCATGAGATCAGAAGAAGTGCTCCGAAGAAACTAGATCTAATTCATTAAAACATAGAAACTGTACGCGCATGTCAATGTTGATATATGATTTAAGAGATTGTTACTGAGTTTTTGTGGAGTTTTAGTAAGTTTGAAATGTTTAGTCCTGTACAATGTGTGCACATTTTGACTAAAGGTTTTCAATGCTGTAAACCATTTTAAGTCATAATAATAAAAATAAAAATGGAGTCAGTTTGATGCAACATGAACTGACACATATCATTCCTACCGGCAGCGACACTTAAGGACTGCAAGAGTCGTGGTTCTTTACAACGTGCATGCCCATCCCGGCGCATAGCGGCTGGAGCCGCACTGTTCACAAGAAAAGCAGACCTGCAGAGATAGCTGGCCATCCAGATGTTGGACGAACATCTAGCAAAAGTGAACAGAAAGTTCTGCCAAGGACTGGATCCCGAACACAAATCCACTGATCAAGAAACTTGCCACCATTACTGCAAACTCTTTTGCCCGCTACCTCTGGCACGCCATAGCGCGGACCACGTGACACCAACGCTTCTGTGGCAAGTTAATGGTGGTTCTGTGTCATTTCATCGCCTGTTTTTTTTCTTGCAGTGTTGTTTGCTGCCGATTTTTGGTCGAAGAAACTAATAGAATTTATTTTCATTTGGGGGGGGTTCCCATTCCCACCCAATCCCCGCCTTCCCAGTTATTTACTACTTATTCCCCACACCTCCTACTCCTTATAGACCTTTACCCATCCCCCCATATTTTTTGATGAGATTTTTCAGCCAAAAAATCAGCAGCAGAAAGTTCAGCAATGACGATGAATGTATGTAGTACCCTAATGGTAAACATGTCTAGTCCTCTCTACTAATGCAAGTCTCTGTTATCCAATATACTTCTTGATTATGTAATACAACGTTAGACCACGGCCCCCTGAACTTCTAATCTCCTTCTACACATCACTTCATGTTCTGGGGGTGACACGGGTGAGTATTTTCTCCGGTTGGGTACTTACCTTCTTCCAGAGGCAGGAGGGTGATCGCAGTGCTCAGCCGTCCACTCCCAAGGCTCACCAGGTGAGGTTTCTCCGTCTGTACCTTCAGCCCTTTGCCGGTGTCGATCAGGTCCAGAGGGGTGTGCTGAGGACAAACCACAAAATGCGCATTAGTACAAGACCCCTATCCTCAAAGAAAAGGGCCAGTGAGAACGAGTATCTCTCTGTCCCTCTCCGTATCACTACATCGCTCGGTCTCTCTCTCTCTACTTCTCTCTCTCTCTCTTTCTTTTCCTCTTCTGTCACAATCCTCCATTCATGGGAACACGATGCCTCTAACCCTCAATAAAGGACAATGGGCCTCATTACAAGTTGGGTGGTGCTGTAAAAATGTGCCAGTATTACCGTTATCTCTGCATTACCACACCGCCTAACTACAAGTTTGGGTGCAAGGTGAAGAAATAACAGCCGGCAAGAAGCTGAAGGTAATTCCTCCACCTTACTGCCCAAAATCAGCCAACTTGGCGGTATTACTGCTGGCGGTAATACAGCTGAAATCCCCATGGAGTCCTATGGACTCCATTTATTGGGGACTAACACTGCCTACCACCATTTGTAGTCCAGTGATAATACCACCAGACCAAGTGGCGGTAATGGTGATACTGTTTGATGATATCTCAGTGGATTCACAGCTGCGATGCCACCAAACTTGTAATGAGGCCGAATGCCTTCCTTTGAGCAGATGATCTGACGTCAGGAGAGTGAGTGATTATGATAGAGGAGGCAGCGAAGGGGACTTTTACTGCCATTGCCCAGGTTCTAGCTCGATCACGTGCGGATGATATTGTCTTTTTGGGAGAGAATTGACCCTGTGAGATTTCATCATAGATTTCAGTGGTTGGGTCACCCCCGTGGGGAAGGAGGTTAAGGAACACAATTACCCTCTTCCACTGGGTGGGATGCATGGCTCCCCTTTTAAAGAAATGGCCACGTTTTCATGACAACACATTTGACACTTCACAACTTTTCACTCTAGCTCTAGTGTAATTTCCTTATCAGATGAGTTCTTTCTTCCCTGGCACGGGTTGAGGGCTTCCACGGCTGCTGTTCTCTGGGCTTCCTTTCTCAGGGTCTTGGGCTGGCAAAAAGTGCCGAACTAACCAATGTCCTCGCAGACCAGTTTGTTCGAGGGCCATTTGTTTGTACGTTTTTAAAAAAACACATTTCACCGCAAACGCGGATGAGGGTTGGGTTATTATAAATCTTATTATAATTGTTCTTTTATAATGTGCTTAATACCAATGAGTGGTTTCTAAGCACGGGATCGGGATTCGAACCTGTGCTGCAATGTCTTGCTTCCAGAGCAAACGTATTGCCCCTGAGCTATCCTTCCGTCCTCTAGTTAGGTATCTAGAAAGGTGGGAGCGACAGAGAGGGTCCCAGGGGGACCCCGCCTGCATTTTTTTGTGGTGAAATGTGGTAGAAAATATCGAGCAAATGGCTGGAAGGAAAGATCATCGGCCCATAAAGGGCTGCAGAACGCGATGAAGTCCACATTAGACTCCAGATGGGGAGAATCGGGAGGTCCCGAGGACCCGATGGAGCAACACGCTCAGAGATGTGACCCTTAGAGGCGGTGTAGTGAGGATCTCCGGGGTGTGCCTTCCCCTCCCCAATCCCTCATGCCAGGTGATGCCCCTAAACATCCACATATCAATGTCAGAGACAGAGTGGAAAGGTTCGGCCCTCTCGGGCTGTGGCAGCAGGCGTTCATAGTATAGGGGAAACACACAGCAGATCAGACAGGAGGTTTGGAGGCCCATTTCTGAGGGGGCTCAAATGCTCACCGAAGATACAGAAGGGTTGGGACACCAGGGGACGCACAAATCGCTCACACACAGGGAGGTTGCAGATAGTTTACCAGTAATGGCGGCGCGGAGCCGCGCAGGCCTCATGACAGTTCCCCCTCACCTCAAGATGGCAACAGCACTATTTTAGAACTCGGCCTTTGTCCTCAGAGAACATCATGAAATTAAGACACACCAGACAAAGTGGGGCCCAAAATACATGGAAGCAATGAGGAGGAACGTTGGGGAGGTGGGACATAGGAATCCATGAACCTATCGATATTGGAGTATGCAAGGCATTATTGGAGCCATTGAGACAGGCAGGGGAGTATGAAGAGGCACAGGTGAAGCCAAGAGTGAAGGAGTTGGGTCAGTGGCCAGTAGGCGCGGAGAAGGAGTGGCGAGGCAATGAAGGAGGCAGAAATTAGTAGGTGCTCTCACTCAATCCCTGCCAGGAGCCATGCAGCACCCTGCAAAGGCAAGTTTTAAGTAATGTGTTGTTCCCATCAGCCTGCTGGGGGCTATGGCCCAGAACCTTTCAGAAGATTGTAATGCCAGAAGACGGGAAGAGTTATTGCTAGCCATCAGGGGGCAATAACCCAGACCCTGGCAAGAGCCAGAGATCCAGAGACAGAAAGGGGCGCTAGAGCCATCCTCTTTGGGGCTTCTGCCAGAACCCATCAAGAGCCTGTGCGTGTCAGAAGAGAAGAATTGTTATCAGTCATCCGAGGCTATAATGCAGAGAACCAGAGAAAGAAAGAAGGGGAATTACTTAGCCTGTGGTCGGCTGAAGCCTAGATGGCTGGTGGGTGGGAATAACGTCAGTCGGACTAGCACCCTGGTGGGGAGCGAAATTCCTGCTGGGAATAGTGTTCTGTATCCCTAATGCAATGAGGAATACACATTCTTACTGGCAGGTTTGTGGTATGACAACCTCCAAGTTCCTGGGAAGATGACCCGTGGACAGGAGACCAAGAAGCAGCTGGCTGAAATCGAGAAGTGAAGCTAGAAACTCTCTGGAAGGAAGTTTGGGACTTAGACTTAGAGGATGAGACAGTTAGGACTATTAGTCTGTCACTTGTGAGTTCTAATGGAATCCGCTATATCGTGTAGGGGTTCATCCAACCTCATAACCTGTCAAGAGAGACTCCTTTGAGGTTCTAAGAGGATCAGGCCACGTGCTCAGTTTGTGGGAAAGGTGGAGTGAGTCAGGACTTCATGGTCAAGGCTATTCCCCACTATTTTTACGTTCATCCCTTTCTTATGCTGGCCGCTGTATGCGTATTAAGCCCTGTGGGGCTGTTCTGTAAACTATATATTTAGTCAATCCTGCGAGACTGTTTTGTAAACCATCTGCTTCCTCTGAGGCTGTTCTGTAAACCAACTCCTTCCTCTGAGGTTGTTCTGTAAACCGTCTGCTTCCTCTGAGGCTGTTCTGTAAACCGTCTACCTCCTCTGAGGCTGTTCTGTAAACCGTCTGCTACCTTTGAGGCTGTTTTGTAAACCAACGGCTTCCTCTGAGGCTTTTCTGTAAAAAGTCTGCTTCCTCTGAGCCTATTCTGTAAACCGTTTTCTGAGCCTGTTGTGTAAACCTTCTACTTCATCTGAGGCTGTTCTGTAAACCTTCTGCTTCCTCTGAGGCTGGTCTGTAAACCCGATTCCTCTGAGGCTGTTCTGTAAACCTGATTCCTATGAGGCTGTTCTGTAAACTTTCTGGTTCCTCTGAGGCTGTTCTGTAAACCGTGTGCTTAGGAAATCCTGTGAGGCTGTTCTGTAAACTATATGCTTAGTAAAACTTGTGAGGCTGTTCTGTAAACAGTTTATTTAGTAAATCCTGCGAGGCTCTTTCTGTACGCCTTATGCTTAGAAAAACTACATGTCAAGCATGTGTGCATCTACTTTTCAGGCTTCAGAGGTTGGCAAAATAGGGAAAGCAGCGCACTCACACGACATTCTGTACTCTGGGCACTCGTTACCTCATACGTGCAAACAAACCTCCTGAAAAGTATGCCTGGGAGATGGGAAAGATAGACACATTCCAGAAGGACAAATGGTGTGTTATTCCTATTCTTTCTTATTTAGTGTCACTGCTCAGAGTTACCCTTGTGGTCCCCCTTGTTTTTTTAAGAGGCCTGAACAAGAAAGCCAGCCACCCTGGAAACAAAGAGCAAAATGGCACTGGCCACAGGCCAGGAGATTCCATACAAAACATTTTTTTTTCATTTGTTGTAAAAAAAATTGTTTGGGGTTGCAGCAACGGAGACCACAGAGGTAGCAAGGGAATCCTCAGGGGTTGCAGTTGCGATCCCCATGTGACGTCCCTGGACTTGCCCATAGCTCCTCGCTTCGGTCTCTGACAAGTTTTCCTTCCAGCAACCACAGCAATCAGGCTCACAATGGGAACGACGCCCTACCTGCACGTCTTCTGCTGCACAGCCTCTGCACTTCAGAGTTTGGGGGAACAGGACCCTTGCAGAACGAACAGGTGAAATCTGCTGCATCCACATTCTGGTGTCCCTCTGGTACTCCCAGTTCTGCTTGGTTTGCCAAATCCATGTCCAGAGTGAATCCAAAGTTTTTCACTGTAGGGACAGTTGCCTGGGCTGGGGGGCCTAGAGACTGAGCAGAGGGTATAGGTTGGGGAAGGAGTGCAGTTTTGTTGCAGACTAGGATTTCTATTTTCCCTGGATTGAGAATTAAGTGGTTGGTCGTCATCCAGTGGTCAATATCCGAGAGGCTTGGTGACAGATCTGGGTGGGTGGAGCCTGGAGATTTGGGGATTTTAAGGATGATCTAGATATCAGCTGCGTAGTTGTAGCAGGTGAGGCTGTGGGAGTGGATGAGAGTGGGGAGTGGGTTCAGATACATAGTGAAGAGGAGGGGAGATAGGAATGCTCCCTGGGGGACCCCTTTCAGTACTGGGCAGGACGCAGAGGTGAAAGGGTGGAGGAGCATGATTTGTGAGTGATTGGAGATGAAGGAGGAGATCCAAGTGAGGACAGTGTCTTTGATTCTTAAAGAACATATGATAGCCTGTCTAGGAGAATGGTGAAATCAATGGTATGAAGCTGGCAGAAAGGTCCAGGAGAATCAGTACAGCACATCCTTCAGCATCCTCAGTTTCTTTTTAGATCATCCCAAATGGACACTAGGGAGGACTCTGTTCCTCTGAGGGGTCTGAAGCCAGATTGGGCAGGGTCAAGGAGGTTGTTGGCTTCAGTGAAATGGCTGAGTTGCCTGTATGCTGTGCGTTCCATGTGTTTGGTGATGAAGCAGGTGTTGAGAATGGGCCGGTAATTCAGGGGAAGGAGTGGGACGAGTGTAGGTTTCTTGAGAAGGGGTTTGATGTCCGAGGTTTACAGGGCTTCCGGGAAGATTCCTGATGTTAGGGAGTGGTTAAGGATTGAACGTCCGATACTGCCTGCACAGGTTGAGGTTATGATGTTTTTGAGGAAGACAGGCCGGTAAGGGTCCTCAGGGGATCCAGATGGGCAGCGAATTATATGAGCGTGAGGACCTCCTGGTGTGAGATCGAAGAGAAAGAGGCAAATGTTTGCATCGGAAGGTAGTTTGGACGGGGAAGTGGGGCTGGGTGGGAAGCCGGCGTGGGCATTATTTCTATTTCGAGAAGATGGCATAATGTCTGTCGATAGCAATGTTGTGAAAATGTTCTGATAAGGCATCGCATCGGGATTGGGAGTTGGGATGAGGGGGGCGTTGAGCAACCTGGCGACTTGAACTCAGAGATTATTATGTGCAGTTCCCTGCTTGAGTTGCCAGAGTTGAGGGTTCTGTTCCCATAGAATGCTTTTTTGGTTTTTATGATTTTTCATCTGTAGGCTTTTGTTAGTCTTGCTAGGGTGGTTTTGTTTTGAGCAGTTTGGTTGGTTCTCCAGGTCCGTTCCGGACGGTTCCTGAGGGTTTTTAGAGATTTTACAGATTCGTCAATTCTCTACCTCTGGATTGGCTGGTGCATTAATTATGAGATATCGTGAATTGAGGCTAGGGATTGGTTGACGCAGACTTCACCTACCTTGACTATTTGGTGGGTCATCAACACTTGAGTAACTGCACTGGTAGGGGGAGAGACATGGAGAGCCCGCTTTTCACAATTAATACTGACCATCTCTAACTCTCTAGGCCAGGAGCCAGGGCCTTTAGCTTTGAACTTAATCTTGTCCCGAATCGTATTTCTGAAAACTTTTAAGGAGTTGCTGGCAGGTGCATTCCTGTCTCTAACATTAATGAATAGGCGCTGTTTTCAACTCTAGGTCACATCTGTCAAGAACACGTTTTGATCATTCTGCTTGTCTTTTGTTGACATTTTCGTCTATTTGGATATGGGTGTCTTTAACCCTTGTGCCCTCTAGAGACTTGGTTGAGCCACTTTTCTTCAATTTTGCCTCCTAATTAATGAGCATCTGTCTTCGATGAGTTGTTGTGTTCCTGGACTTAATTTTAGAGAAATGTTTTAGCCCTTGGGCATTACCTTCCATTCTCCATTGTGCTGGCCCAAGACTCCCCTTTCTACTGTATCCATGGCAGGGATTGATCAGCTGGCTTCTGTGTTGCTCAGCCCATTTCGTAATTTAGCAGGTCTATTTGGCTTGCTGGCTCCGCGTCTCCCCTGTTGCCTTCCATTCACTTGACTGTGGCTGCGTCATCCATCTTGTTATATATGGCCACTCATCCTTGTTGCTATTTTGCATTAAGCAGGCTTTTAAGTGTATTTCTCATGCATCTTGCATTATAGCTATTATAGAGTGTGAATGTTTTCTAACCTATTGGGTGCAAGCATATCCTTCATGTCTAAGTGCAGTTGGACCTATTATTTGTGTAGACGCATCGTGGATGTGTATCTGATTGTCTAATGAGTCTATGCGTGTCAGTTCCAACAGGAACGTCATTTGCATTGTCACCCTGGTCAAAACAGGTTCAGTTCTTCTTGATTCTGCACGTTCACCTCTTCTCCGAATACTTCAGGATAAGGCCGGTACGGTTGTCTGAGCGAATGCTGCCCTTTGCTTCCATGATACAGTGGCAGAGAGAGAAAAGGCTCCCTGGACAGCGCTCTCCTGTCATTCCTAAGATATGGTGGCGGGGGAGGGGCCCACGCAGTAGATGACGTATTCATCTGTCTTTCGGCAAGGATCTTGCAGCATCGCTTCCAGGCTGTGCCAGGATTTGCTGCAACTGGTCAGAGCCAGGAGTTAGTAATCTGGGCAGTGACACCAAAGGCCTCATCAAACTGCACCAGTAAGTGCTTTATGTGAGCAGTGCCAAGAGAGGCATCACCAGGGCAGTGGTAGGAGCTGCCTCTTCGGACCAATGCAAGAAGATGCTACAACTTGGAATAGCCGACGGGCCCATCAGGCCTATTAGCGTGTATGCCACATCAGGGCAGCTTTTATGCCGACTATAGCTGCATATTGTGAGATGGTACCCATATGAGGGCAGTGTCAAGCAGTGTTACACAAGACCAGTTCCTGATATGACCGGTTTCAAAGGGTGCCTGTTGAGAAGAGTTCAAAAAGATGCCACACCTGAGAGCCAGCTATCATATCAGAACGGTACTAGCCTGCGCCACATCTTAATAGTGCCCAGTGGTGCAGGGACGACGATATCACTATTATGTGATGTACATTTCATACAATACAAAAAAGGTAGCAGGAGCCCCTCTCTAGAAAGAACATGCCATGACAACCTGTTCTGTGTTTTTTTTCCCCACTTTGAGAGTCCGCAGCCATAGCTTTTTGCTCACTGTACCTTTCACAAAGGAGGAATATCCACTTGCATATCAGTCTTTGTCCCGCCCACAAGGTCAGTCTAGCACCGAAATGCCAGGCAAACCTCCTTTGAACAAGAGTGCCAACAGCAACCCCTGACACGTGCTTCAGCCTTGTTGGGCCTCATCAGTGAGGTGGAGCTGTGCTTCTCTGAGCACAGTGCGCAAGGGGTCCATGTCTGGGTTCCCCCAGGTAACTTAGGGTGACCAACCCCTAGTTCCTTGCAAAAATACAAAAAAGGTAGCAGGCGCCCCTCTCTAGAAAGAACATGTCATGAGAACCTGTTCTGTGGGTTTTTCCCACTTAGATATGACCGGTTTGAAAGGGCACGGCTTCAGAAGAGTTCAAAAAGATGCCAGAGCTGAGAACCAGCTATCATATCAGAAGAGTACTAGCTTGTGCCACATCTTAATAGTGCCCAGTGGTGCCACATGTGGTACTTGGAGGTGCCATGACTATGTGGGGAAGCCAAAACAGGTGTGAAAACCAGAAAACAGCCACAGTGCCCGGGCTTTCCGGGTCCTCGTGAAGCCGGGCCGGTGCACGGAGCCTCCACCCTTCATTGCGAATACCGGCTCCGGCCTTGGCCTCGTTAAGAGGTAGGCGGTACCGGAAACAGTATTTCTAGAAATAACACAGGTGGTAAATACTGCTTGCTTATAAGGTCATCCCCTCGTTAAAACAATCTGTATATTTGTATCCCCATCTAAAAGGTGTAGGTGAAGAAATTAAACATCGGGAGGATAGCTCAGGGGCAACGTGCTCGCCTTGGAAGCAAGACGACACGGAGCAACACAGGTCCGATCCCCGCTCTGTGCATTATAAATAACCTATCATATCATAAACCACCCAAGGGGGCCTTGTAACCAAAAACTCAAGGAACGCACATGCACAAATGATGTTTGCACATATGCAATTCCGTTGGTTTGGTTTACAGTTTGCATGGGAAAACAATGCATGCAGATTTTCTGAACTAAAGCATGGCGCATTTCCGGAAATCCGCATTCAATGCCGTTCTACTGGCTGAGTGCCTGTAATCAGATGGATTCATTGAATTACCGCATGTCCTAACAGTCCTTTCTGCACGTGGTAATTCTCTGAAAAATCTGCTACCCTCGTTATGAGCCGACGCTGTGTTCTTCGGTGCTCACCTAGCGCTCAGGAAGAGTGCCTGCTGAGATGCCTGGCTGGGCAGTGGGCACTTAAGCCGACTCACAGCTCTCGCTAATTGGATTTAAAGGTAAACAAGGCCCTCCTGATGGATTTACCGACAATCCCATAATGAGATCTCCGGAGGTGGGAAGTGGGAAGAGGTGTGCTGGAGAGCGAGATCTCAGGAGGTGAGAGGGGCGAGATCTCAGGAGGTGAGAAGCGGTAAGAGGTGTGCTGGAGAGCGAGATCTCAGGAGGTGAGAGGGGCGAGATCTCAGGAGGTGAGAAGAGGTAAGAGGTGTGCTGGAGAGCGAGATCTCAGGAGGTGAGAGGGGTGAGATCTCAGGAGGTGAGAAGCGGTAAGGGGTGTGCTGGAGAGCGAGATCTCAGGAGGTGAGAAGCAGTAAGAGGTGTGCTGGAGTGCGAGATCTCAGGAGGTGAGAAGCGGTAAGAGGTGTGCTGGAGTGTGAGATCTCAGGAGGTGAGAAGCGGTAAGAGATGTGCTGGAGAGCGAGATCTCAGGAGGTGAGAGGGGCGAGATCTCAGGAGGTGAGAGGGGTGAGATCTCAGGAGGTGAGAAGTGGGAAGAGGTGTGCTGGAGTGCGAGATCTCAGGAGGTGAGAAGCGGTAAGAGGTGTGCTGGAGAGCGAGATCTCAGGAGGTGAGAGGGGCGAGATCTCAGGAGGTGAGAGGGGTGAGATCTCAGGAGGCGAGAAGCAGTAAGAGGTGTGCTGGAGAGCGACATCTCAGAAGGTGAGATGGGGGCAATCTCAGAAGGTGAGAAACAGTAGGAGGTGTGCTGGAGAGCGAGATCTCAGGAGGTGAGAGGGGTGAGATCTCAGGAGGCGAGAAGCAGTAAGAGGTGTGCTGGAGAGCGACATCTCAGAAGGTGAGATGGGGGCAATCTCAGAAGGTGAGAAACAGTAAGAGGTGTGCTGGAGAGCGAGATCTCAGGAGGTGGGAAGTGGGAAGAGGTGTGCTGGAGTGCGAGATCTCAGGAGGTGAGAGGGGTGAGATCTCAGGAGGTGGGAAGTGGGAAGAGGTGTGCTGGAGAGCGAGAAATCAAGAGGTGAGAGGGGCGAGATCTCAGGAGGTGAGAAGCGGTAAGAGGTGTGCTGGAGAGCGAGATCTCAGGAGGTGAGAAGCGGTAAGAGGTGTGCTGGAGAGCGAGATCTCAGGAGGTGAGAAGCGGTAAGAGGTGTGCTGGAGAGCGAGATCTCAGGAGGTGAGAAGCGGTAAGAGGTGTGCTGGAGAGCGAGATCTCAGGAGGTGAGAGGGGTGAGATCTCAGGAGGCGAGAAGCGGTAAGAGGTGTGCTGGAGTGCGAGATCTCAGGAGGTGAAAGGGGTGAGATCTCAGGAGGCGAGAAGCAGTAAGAGGTGTGCTGGAGAGCGAGATTTCAGGAGGTGGGAAGTGGGAAGACGTGTGCTGGAGTGCGAGATCTCAGGAGGTGAGAGGGGTGAGATCTCAGGAGGTGGGAAGTGGGAAGAGGTGTGCTGGAGAGCGAGATCTCAAGAGGTGAGAGGGGCGAGATCTCAGGAGGTGAGAAGCGGTAAGAGGTGTGCTGGAGAGCGAGATCTCAAGAGGTGAGAAGCGGTAAGAGGTGTGCTGGAGAGCGAGATCTCAGGAGGTGAGAAGCGGTAAGAGGTGTGCTGGAGAGCGAGATCTCAGGAGGTGAGAAGCGGTAAGAGGTGTGCTGGAGAGCGAGATCTCAAGAGGGGAGAGGGGCGAGATCTCAGGAGGTGAGAAGCGGTAAGAGGTGTGCTGGAGAGCGAGATCTCAGGAGGTGAGAAGCGGTAAGAGGTGTGCTGGAGAGCGAGATCTCAGGAGGTGAGAAGCGGTAAGAGGTGTGCTGGAGAGCGAGATCTCAGGAGGTGAGAGGGGTGAGATCTCAGGAGGCGAGAAGCGGTAAGAGGTGTGCTGGAGTGCGAGATCTCAGGAGGTGAGAGGGGTGAGATCTCAGGAGGTGAGAAGCAGTAAGAGGTGTGCTGGAGAGCGAGATCTCAGGAGCTGGGAAGTGGGAAGAGGTGTGCTGGAGTGCGAGATCTCAGGAGGTGAGAGGGGTGAGATCTCAGGAGGTGAGAAGCGGTAAGAGGTGTGCTGGAGAGCGAGATCTCAAGAGGTGAGAGGGGCGAGATCTCAGGAGGTGAGAAGCGGTAAGAGGTGTGCTGGAGAGCGAGATCTCAAGAGGTGAGAAGCGGTAAGAGGTGTGCTGGAGAGCGAGATCTCAGGAGGTGAGAAGCGGTAAGAGGTGTGCTGGAGAGCGAGATCTCAGGAGGTGAGAAGCGGTAAGAGGTGTGCTGGAGAGCGAGATCTCGAGGGGTGAGATCTCAGGAGGCGAGAAGCAGTAAGAGGTGTGCTGGAGAGCGAGATCTCAGGAGGTGGGAAGTGGGAAGAGGTTTGCTGGAGTGCGAGATCTCAGGAGGTGAGAGGGGTGAGATCTCAGGAGGTGGGAAGTGGGAAGAGGTGTGCTGGAGAGCGAGATCTCAAGAGGTGAGAGGGGCGAGATCTCAGGAGGTGAGAAGCGGTAAGAGGTGTGCTGGAGAGCGAGATCTCAGGAGGTGAGAAGCGGTAAGAGGTGTGCTGGAGAGCGAGATCTCAGGAGGTGAGAAGCGGTAAGAGGTGTGCTGGAGAGCGAGATCTCAAGAGGGGAGAGGGGTGAGATCTCAGGAGGTGAGAAGCGGTAAGAGGTGTGCGGGAGAGCGAGATCTCAGGAGGTGAGAGGGGTGAGATCTCGGGAGGCGAGAAGCGGTAAGAGGTGTGCTGGAGAGCGAGATCTCAGGAGGTGAGAGGGGCGAGATCTCAGGAGGTGAGAAGCGGTAAGAGGTGTGCTGGAGAGCGAGATCTCAGGAGGTGAGAAGCGGTAAGAGGTGTGCTAGAGAGCGAGATCTCAGGAGGCGAGAAGCGGTAAGAGGTGTGCTGGAGAGCGAGATCTCAGGAGGTGAGAGGGGTGAGATCTCAGGAGGTGAGAAGCGGTAAGAGGTGTGCTGGAGAGCGAGATCTTAGGAGGTGAGAAGCGGTAAGAGGTGTGCTGGAGAGCTAGATCTCAGGAGGTGAGAAGCGGTAAGAGGTGTGCTGGAGAGCGAGATCTCAGGAGGTGAGAAGCGGTAAGAGGTGTGCTGGAGAGCGAGATCTCAGGAGGTGAGAAGCGGTAAGAGGTGTGCTGGAGAGCGAGATCTCAGGAGGTGAGAGGGGCGAGATCTCAGGAGGTGAGAAGCGGTAAGAGGTGTGCTGGAGAGCGAGATCTCAAGAGGGGAGAGGGGCGAGATCTCAGGAGGTGAGAAGCGGTAAGAGGTGTGCTGGAGAGCGAGATCTCAGGAGGTGAGAGGGGTGAGATCTCAGGAGGCGAGAAGCAGTAAGAGGTGTGCTGGAGAGCGAGATCTCAGGAGGTGAGAGGGGCGAGATCTCAGGAGGTGAGAAGCGGTAAGAGGTGTGCTGGAGAGCGAGATCTCAGGAGGTGAGACGCTGTAAGAGGTGTGCTGGAGAGCGAGATCTCAAGAGGTGAGATCTCAGGAGGTGAGAAGTGGTAAGAGGTGTGCTGGAGAGCGAGATCTCAAGAGGTGAGATCTCAGGAGGTGAGAAGTGGTAAGAGGTGTGTTGGAGAGCGAGATCTCAAGAGGTGAGAGGGGTGAGATCTCAGGAGGCGAGAAGCGGTAAGAGGTGTGCTGGAGAGCGAGATCTCAGGAGGTGAGAAGCAGTAAGAGGTGTGCTGGAGAGCGACATCTCAAGAGGTGAGATGGGGCGATCTCAGGAGGTGAGAAGTGGTAAGAGGTGTGCTGGAGAGCGAGATCTCAGGAGGTGAGAAGCGGTAAGAGGTGTGCTGGAGAGCGAGATCTCAAGAGGTGAGATCTCAGGAGGTGAGAGGGGCGAGATCTCAGGAGTTGAGAAGCGGTAAGAGGTGTGCTGGAGAGCGAGATCTCAAGAGGTGAGAGGGGTGAGATCTCAGGAGGCGAGAAGCGGTAAGAGGTGTGCTGGAGAGCGACATCTCAGAAGGTGAGATCTCAGGAGGTGAGAAGTGGTAAGAGGTGTGCTGGAGAGCGAGATCTCAGGAGGTGAGAGGGGTGAGATCTCAGGAGGCGAGAAGCGGTAAGAGGTGTGCTGGAGTGCGAGATCTCAGGAGGTGAAAGGGGTGAGATCTCAGGAGGCGAGAAGCAGTAAGAGGTGTGCTGGAGAGCGAGATTTCAGGAGGTGGGAAGTGGGAAAACGTGTGCTGGAGTGCGAGATCTCAGGAGGTGAGAGGGGTGAGATCTCAGGAGGTGGGAAGTGGGAAGAGGTGTGCTAGAGAGCGAGATCTCAAGAGGTGAGAGGGGCGAGATCTCCGGAGGTGAGAAGCGGTAAGAGGTGTGCTGGAGAGTGAGATCTCAAGAGGTGAAAAGCGGTAAGAGGTGTGCTGGAGAGCGAGATCTCAGGAGGTGAGAAGCGGTAAGAGGTGTGCTGGAGAGCGAGATCTCAGGAGGTGAGAAGCGGTAAGAGGTGTGCTGGAGAGCGAGATCTCAAGAGGGGAGAGGGGCGAGATCTCAGGAGGTGAGAAGCGGTAAGAGGTGTGCTGGAGAGCGAGATCTCAGGAGGTGAGAAGCGATAAGAGGTGTGCTGGAGAGCGAGATCTCAGGAGGTGAGAAGCGGTAAGAGGTGTGCTGGAGAGCGAGATCTCAGGAGGTGAGAAGCGGTAAGAGGTGTGCTGGAGAGCGAGATCTCAGGAGGTGAGAGGGGTGAGATCTCAGGAGGCGAGAAGCGGTAAGAGGTGTGCTGGAGTGCGAGATCTCAGGAGGTGAAAGGGGTGAGATCTCAGGAGGCGAGAAGCAGTAAGAGGTGTGCTGGAGAGCGAGATTTCAGGAGGTGGGAAGTGGGAAGAGGTGTGCTGGAGTGCGAGATCTCAGGAGGTGAGAGGGGTGAGATCTCAGGAGGTGGGAAGTGGGAAGAGGTGTGCTGGAGAGCGAGATCTCAAGAGGTGAGAAGCGGTAAGAGGTGTGCTGGAGAGCGAGATCTCAGGAGGTGAGAAGCGGTAAGAGGTGTGCTGGAGAACGAGATCTCAGGAGGTGAGAAGCGGTAAGAGGTGTGCTGGAGAGCGAGATCTCAAGAGGGGAGAGGGGCGAGATCTCAGGAGGTGAGAAGCGGTAAGAGGTGTGCTGGAGAGCGAGATCTCAGGAGGCGAGAAGCGGTGAGATCTCAGGAGGCGAGAAGCGGTAAGAGGTGTGCTGGAGTGCGAGATCTCAGGAGGTGAGAGGGGTGAGATCTCAGGAGGCGAGAAGCAGTAAGAGGTGTGCTGGAGAGCGAGATCTCAGGAGCTGGGAAGTGGGAAGAGGTGTGCTGGAGTGCGAGATCTCAGGAGGTGAGAGGGGTGAGATCTCAGGAGGTGGGAAGTGGGAAGAGGTGTTCTGGAGAGCGAGATCTCAAGAGGTGAGAGGGGCGAGATCTCAGGAGGTGAGAAGCGGTAAGAGGTGTGCTGGAGAGCGAGATCTCAAGAGGTGAGAAGCAGTAAGAGGTGTGCTGGAGAGCGAGATCTCAGGAGGTGAGAAGCGGTAAGAGGTGTGCTGGAGAGCGAGATCTCAGGAGGTGAGAAGCGGTAAGAGGTGTGCTGGAGAGCGAGATCTCAAGAGGTGAGAGGGGTGAGATCTCAGGAGGCGAGAAGCAGTAAGAGGTGTGCTGGAGAGCGAGATCTCAGGAGGTGGGAAGTGGGAAGAGGTTTGCTGGAGTGCGTGATCTCAGGAGGTGAGAGGGGTGAGATCTCAGGAGGTGGGAAGTGGGAAGAGGTGTGCTGGAGAGCGAGATCTCAAGAGGTGAGAGGGGCGAGATCTCAGGAGGTGAGAAGCGGTAAGAGGTGTGCTGGAGAGCGAGATCTCAGGAGGTGAGAAGCGGTAAGAGGTGTGCTGGAGAGCGAGATCTCAGGAGGTGAGAAGCGGTAAGAGGTGTGCTGGAGAGCGAGATTTCAGGAGGTGAGAAGCGGTAAGAGGTGTGCTGGAGAGCGAGATCTCAAGAGGGGAGAGGGGTGAGATCTCAGGAGGTGAGAAGCGGTAAGAGGTGTGCGGGAGAGCGAGATCTCAGGAGGTGAGAGGGGTGAGATCTCGGGAGGCGAGAAGCGGTAAGAGGTGTGCTGGAGAGCGAGATCTCAGGAGGTGAGAGGGGCGAGATCTCAGGAGGTGAGAAGCGGTAAGAGGTGTGCTGGAGAGCGAGATCTCAGGAGGTGAGAAGCGGTAAGAGGTGTGCTAGAGAGCGAGATCTCAGGAGGCGAGAAGCGGTAAGAGGTGTGCTGGAGAGCGAGATCTCAGGAGGTGAGAGGGGCGAGATCTCAGGAGGTGAGAAGCGGTAAGAGGTGTGCTGGAGAGCGAGATCTTAGGAGGTGAGAAGCGGTAAGAGGTGTGCTGGAGAGCGAGATCTCAGGAGGTGAGAAGCGGTAAGAGGTGTGCTGGAGAGCGAGATCTCAGGAGGTGAGAAGCGGTAAGAGGTGTGCTGGAGAGCGAGATCTCAGGAGGTGAGAAGCGGTAAGAGGTGTGCTGGAGAGCGAGATCTCAAGAGGGGAGAGGGGCGAGATCTCAGGAGGTGAGAAGCGGTAAGAGGTGTGCTGGAGAGCGAGATCTCAGGAGGTGAGAGGGGTGAGATCTCAGGAGGCGAGAAGCGGTAAGAGGTGTGCTGGAGAGCGAGATCTCAGGAGGTGAGAGGGGCGAGATCTCAGGAGGTGAGAAGCGGTAAGAGGTGTGCTGGAGAGCGAGATCTCAAGAGGGGAGAGGGGCGAGCTCTCAGGAGGTGAGAAGCGGTAAGAGGTGTGCTGGAGAGCGAGATCTCAGGAGGTGAGAGGGGTGAGATCTCAGGAGGCGAGAAGCAGTAAGAGGTGTGCTGGAGAGCGAGATCTCAGGAGGTGAGAGGGGCGAGATCTCAGGAGGTGAGAAGCGGTAAGAGGTGTGCTGGAGAGCGAGATCTCAGGAGGTGAGAAGCTGTAAGAGGTGTGCTGGAGAGCGAGATCTCAAGAGGTGAGATCTCAGGAGGTGAGAAGTGGTAAGAGGTGTGCTGGAGAGCGAGATCTCAAGAGGTGAGATCTCAGGAGGTGAGAAGTGGTAAGAGGTGTGCTGGAGAGCGAGATCTCAGGAGGTGAGAAGCAGTAAGAGGTGTGCTGGAGAGCGACATCTCAAGAGGTGAGATGGGGCGATCTCAGGAGGTGAGAAGTGGTAAGAGGTGTGCTGGAGAGCGAGATCTCAGGAGGTGAGAAGCGGTAAGAGGTGTGCTGGAGAGCGAGATCTCAAGAGGTGAGATCTCAGGAGGTGAGAGGGGCAAGATCTCAGGAGTTGAGAAGCGGTAAGAGGTGTGCTGGAGAGCGAGATCTCAAGAGGTGAGAGGGGTGAGATCTCAGGAGGCGAGAAGCGGTAAGAGGTGTGCTGGAGAGCGACATCTCAGAAGGTGAGATCTCAGGAGGTGAGAAGTGGTAAGAGGTGTGCTGGAGAGCAAGATCTCAGGAGGTGAGAGGGGTGAGATCTCAGGAGGTGGGAAGTGGGAAGAGGTGTGCTGGAGAGCGAGATCTCAGGAGGTGAGAAGCAGTAAGAGGTGTGCTGGAGAGCGAGATCTCAAGAGGTTAGAGGGGTGAGATCTCAGGAGATGAGAAGCGGTAAGAGGTGTGCTGGAGAGCGAGATCTCAGGAGGTGAGAGGGGCGAGATCTCAGGAGGTGAGAAGCGGTAAGAGGTGTGCTGGAGTGCGAGATCTCAAGAGGTGAGAGGGGTGAGATCTCAGGAGGTGGGAAGTGGGAAGAGGTGTGCTGGAGAGCGAGATCTCAGGAGGTGAGAGGGGCGTGATCTCAGGATGTGAGAAGTGGTAAGAGGTGTGCTGGAGAGCGAGATCTCAGGAGGTGAGAAGCAGTAAGAGGTGTGCTGGAGAGCGAGATCTCAAGAGGTGAGAGGGGCGTGATCTCAGGAGGTGAGAAGTGGTAAGAGGTGTGCTGGAGAGCGAGATCTCAGGAGGTGAGAAGCAGTAAGAGGTGTGCTGGAGAGCGAGATCTCAAGAGGTGAGGGGCGTGATCTCAGGAGGTGAGAAGTGGTAAGAGGTGTGCTGGAGAGCGAGATCTCAGGAGGTGAGAAGCAGTAAGAGGTGTGCTGGAGAGCGAGATCTCAAGAGGTGAGAGGGGCGAGATCTCAGGAGGTGGGAAGTGGGAAGAGGTGTGCTGGAGAGCGAGATCTCAGGAGGTGAGAAGCAGTAAGAGGTGTGCTGGAGTGCGACATCTCAGAAGGTGAGATGGGGGCAATCTCAGAAGGTGAGAAGTGGTAAGAGTTGTGCTGGAGAGCGAGATCTCAAGAGGGGAGAGGGGCGAGATCTCAGGAGGTGAGAAGCGGTAAGAGGTGTGCTGGAGAGCGAGATCTCAAGAGGTGAGAGGGGTGAGATCTCAGGAGGCGAGAAGCGGTAAGAGGTGTGCTGGAGAGCGAGATCTCAGGAGGTGAGAAGCAGTAAGAGGTGTGCTGGAGAGCGACATCTCAAGAGGTGAGATGGGGCGATCTCAGGAGGTGAAAAGTGGTAAGAGGTGTGCTGGAGAGCGAGATCTCAGGAGGTGAGAAGCGGTAAGAGGTGTGCTGGAGAGCGAGATCTCAAGAGGTGAGATCTCAGGAGGTGAGAAGTGGTAAGAGGTGTGCTGGAGAGCGAGATCTCAAGAGGTGACATCTCAGAAGGTGAGAAGTGGTAAGAGGTGTGCTGGAGAGCGAGATCTCAAGAGGTGAGAGGGGTGAGATCTCAGGAGGCGAGAAGCAGTAAGAGGTGTGCTGGAGAGCGACATCTCAGAAGGTGAGATCTCAGGAGGTGAGAAGTGGTAAGAGGTGTGCTGGAGAGCAAGATCTCAGGAGGTGAGAGGGGTGAGATCTCAGGAGGTGGGAAGTGGGAAGAGGTGTGCTGGAGAGCGAGATCTCAGGAGGTGAGAAGCAGTAAGAGGTGTGCTGGAGAGCGAGATCTCAAGAGGGGAGAGGGGCGAGATCTCAGGAGATGAGAAGCGGTAAGAGGTGTGCTGGAGAGCGAGATCTCAAGAGGTGAGAGGGGTGAGATCTCAGGAGGCGAGAAGCAGTAAGAGGTGTGCTGGAGAGCGACATCTCAGAAGGTGAGATCTCAGGAGGTGAGAAGTGGTAAGAGGTGTGCTGGAGAGCAAGATCTCAAGAGGGGAGATCTCAGGAGGTGAGAGGGGCGAGATCTCAGGAGATGAGAAGCGGTAAGAGGTGTGCTGGAGAGCGAGATCTCAGGAGGTGAGAGGGGCGAGATCTCAGGAGGTGAGAAGCGGTAAGAGGTGTGCTGGAGTGCGAGATCTCAAGAGGTGAGAGGGGTGAGATCTCAGGAGGTGGGAAGTGGGAAGAGGTGTGCTGGAGAGCGAGATCTCAGGAGGTGAGGGGGCGAGATCTCAGGAGGTGAGAAGCGGGAAGAGGAGTGCTGGAGAGCGAGATCTCAGGAGGTGAGAGGGGCGAGATCTCAGGAGGTGAGAAGCGGTAAGAGGTGTGCTGGAGTGCGAGATCTCAAGAGGTGAGAGGGGTGAGATCTCAGGAGGTGGGAAGTGGGAAGAGGTGTGCTGGAGAGCGAGATCTCAGGAGGTGAGAGGGGCGAGATCTCAGGAGGTGAGAAGCGGGAAGAGGTGTGCTGGAGAGCGAGATCTCAGGAGGTGAGAGGGGCGTGATCTCAGGATGTGAGAAGTGGTAAGAGGTGTGCTGGAGAGCGAGATCTCAGGAGGTGAGAAGCAGTAAGAGGTGTGCTGGAGAGCGAGATCTCAAGAGGTGAGAGGGGCGTGATCTCAGGAGGTGAGAAGTGGTAAGAGGTGTGCTGGAGAGCGAGATCTCAGGAGGTGAGAAGCAGTAAGAGGTGTGCTGGAGTGCGACATCTCAGAAGGTGAGAATGGGGGCAATCTCAGAAGGTGTGAAGTGGTAAGAGGTGTGCTGGAGAGCGAGATCTCAAGAGGGGAGATCTCAGGAGGTGAGAAGGGGGCGATCTCAGAAGGTGAGAAACAGTAAGAGGTGTGCTGGAGAGCGAGATCTGAAGAGGTGAGAGGGGCGTGATCTCAGGAGGTGAGAAGTGGTAAGAGGTGTGCTGGAGAGCGAGATCTCAGGAGGTGAGAGGGGTGAGATCTCAGGAGGTGGGAAGTGGGAAGAGGTGTGCTGGAGAGCGAGATCTCAGGAGGTGAGAAGCAGTAAGAGATGTGTATGGAGAGCGAGATCTCAAGAGGTGAGAGGGGCGAGATCTCAGGAGATGAGAAGCGGTAAGAGGTGTGCTGGAGAGCGAGATCTCAGGAGGTGAGAGGGGTGAGATCTCAGGAGGCGAGAAGCGGGAAGAGGTGTGGTGGAGAGCGAGATCTCAGAAGGTGAGATGGGGGCGATCTCAGGAGGTGAGAAGTGGTAAGAGGTGTGCTGGAGAGTGAGATCTCAAGAGGGGAGATCTCAGGAGGCGAGAAGGGGGCGATCTCAGGAGGTGGGAAGTGGGAAGAGGTGTGCTGGAGAGTGAGATCTCAGGAGGTGAGAGGGGTGAGATCTCAGGAGGTGAGAAGCAGTAACAGGTGTGCTGGAGAGCGAGATCTCAGGAGGTGAGAGGGGTGAGATCTCAGGAGGTGAGAAGTGGGAAGAGGTGTGCTGGAGAGCGAGATCTCAGGAGGTGAGAAGCAGTAAGAAGTGTGCTGGAGAGCGAGATCTCAGGAGGTGAGAAGGGGGAGATCTCAGGAGGTTAGAAAAGGTAAGAGGTGTGCTGGAGAGCGAGATCTCAGGAGGTGAGAGGGGCGAGATCTCAGGAGGTGAGAAGTGGTAAGAGGTGTGCTGGAGAGCGAGATCTCAGGAGGCGAGAAGGGGGAGATCTCAGGAGGTTAGAAAAGGTAAGCGGTGTGCTGGAGAGCGAGATCTCAGGAGGTGACAAGGTGTAATAGGTGGGCTGGAGAGCGCAAACTAAGGTGGTGAGAAAGGGTAAGTGGTGTGCTGGACAGCGAGATCTCACAGTGTGGAAGGTGTTGTGAGGTGTACTGGAGAGCAAGATATCTCAGTGTGAGAGGTAGTGTGAGATATCCTGGAGAGCAAGATCTCCCACGGTGAGAGGTTGTGTAAGGTGTGTTTGGGAGCGAGATCTCACACGGTGATAGGTTGTGTAAGATGTGCTGGGGAGTGAGGTCTCGCAGTGTGAGATGTGGTGTGAGGTATGCTGAACCACGCAGTGAGTGGTGGTGTAAAGCGTGCTGAGGAGTGAGATTTCAAAACATGACGCTCGTGTGAGCTGTGCTGGGAAGCGAGATCTCAGGAGATGAGGTGCAGCGTGGGGTGTGCTGGCCAGCGAGATTTCAGAACGTGATGCTGGTGTGAGATGTGCTGGGGGAATGAGATTCCTGGAGGTGATGCTGGTGTGAGATATGCTGGGGGAATGAGATCCCTGGAGATGAGGTGCAGCGTGGGGTGTGCTGAGAAGCGAGATCTCAGGAGATGAGGTGCAGCGTGGGGTGTGCTGGCCAGCGAGATTTCAGAACGTGATGCTGGTGTGAGATGTGCTGGGGGAATGAGATTCCTGGAGGTGATGCTGGTGTGAGATATGCTGGGGGAATGAGATCCCTGGAGATGAGGTGCAGCGTGGGGTGTGCTGAGAAGCGAGATCTCAGGAGATGAGGTGCAGCGTGGGGTGTGCTGGCCAGCGAGAGTTCAGAACGTGATGCTGGTGTGAGATGTGCTGGCCAGCGAGAGTTCAGAACGTGATGCTGGTGTGAGATGTGCTGGCCAGCGAGATTTCAGAACGTGATGCTGGTGTGAGATGTGCTGGCCAGCGAGAGTTCAGAACGTGATGCTGGTGTGAGATGTGCTGGCCAGCGAGAGTTCAGAACGTGATGCTGGTGTGAGATGTGCTGGCCAGCGAGATTTCAGAACGTGATGCTGGTGTGAGATGTGCTGGCCAGCGAGATTTCAGAACGTGATGCTGGTGTGAGATGTGCTGGGGGAATGAGATTCCTGGAGATGAGGGGCCACTCCACAATATATTAAATAAGGAGGACCACAAAGAGGAGTGGCTCCAACTGCTTTAATCTGGGAACTGAGGATGTAATGTCCTCGCACGTCATTCCCCCTCAACAGCCCCCTCCCTAGCGCCGCCTCTAACATAACGGACCGTTATAACTTAACCCATCTCTTCAATTAGTCTTCCAGGTTTTATCCTTTTGAAGGACTGGGCTTCTTCTTGGCGGGATAGGCTCCGGCACTTCCCACTCGTCATCGGACGCCTCGCCGTCTCCATGATAGGGCTCCTCTGGGTCCCACATCCGCTGAGCCTTTGCGGACAAGTCTCCCACGTCATTCTCCTCCCGGCATTCTCTGAAGTGAGATATGTCTCGTGTGATTGTCCTGCCCTCTTCTTCCTCTGCCGTGATCACGGTGCCCTTCATCCGCGTGACTGTGAGGACACCGGGGGCAAACATGGGGTCTTCCTTCTGACGTCGCGACTGCCTCACCGCCACTCTGTCCCCTACAGTAAGGGAATCTTTTGCGCACCCCTCTTGGAATCTGCCACCACTTTCATTTTATTCTTATCCATGGTGTCCTTTTTCGCAAATCCGCTCATGCCTGTGGTGCTGTGGGGCGTGTGGCGGTAATCCTGCAGTAGCTGGTAGAGCGCTTGCTAAAATCTTTTTGCCTGACACATGGGCGACCTGCAACACCCTTTTGATGTTCCCCATAAATCGTTCGACCGCGCCATTGGCCTGATACCAGAGGGGCGTCATCCTCTGGTGCCTGAACTCCATGTATTGTGCGAAGTTGGCAAAGTCCAGACTTGTAAAGAGTAGGCCATTGTGTGACTTGATAGTTTTGGGGATGTCATATGCCGTGAGTATGCGATCCAGCGCTGGTATGACTGACGTGGGAGCAGTGGAGGGTATGCTTTGCACTTCGGGGGAACCTAGAATACTCATCCATGACAACCAAGAGATAGGAACCATTTCGGACTGGGTCAAAAAAGTAAATCACCAGCTCCTCCCAGATGCCTTCCGGCAGAGGAGACATGTTTAGGGGATTTGGCCAAGGGGCTGGAGCCACCACACAGCAAATGGAACAATTTTTCAGTGGTCTTCGATCTTGTTGTCCAGTCCTGGGAGCCAAATTCTTTGTTGGAGTCGATTCTTGATGGAGACCACCCTGCAATGTCCTTCATGTGTCAGGTCTACAACCTGCTGGTGCAATGACTTGGGCATCATAATCTCACAACCTTTCATTATGATGTGGTCCTCTGTGACGGTAAGCTTGTCCTGCACAGGCGTCATGCTTCTAACTTCCTCCTGGGAGGTAGAGACGAACTGCTTCGCCATGTCCCTTGCATGTTTCATCTTTCCCCTGGTGATGGAGTGCACGATGATGCCGAGTGCTGCCTCTGCTTCGGACTCTTTTTGTAGTGTTTGCCACGCAACAGGAATGGCTTACTCTAATGAATAACATAGTGCAGATAGGCATCTGTGATCGAGTGTCCTGGCCGGGTGGAACCCGTCGGGTGGCGAGATAGATAGTCCACAGTGTTCTTGTCTTTTCCAGGCCTGTGGCAGATCGTGAATTTGTAATCTTGATGGTGGAGCTCCCATCTCCCTGTATGTGGAGGCATCCTTGCCTTGGGGTTGCTGTGATAGTGAAGAGTGCCTGGTGATCTGTGACGATGGTGAACTCCTTCCCATATAGGAAGAGATGGCTGTACTCGTATGCCCAGACCACTGCCAGGCCCTCCTCCTCTGCCTGTGAGTATTTTTGCTTGGTGGTCGACAGGCTGCGGCTGGCACAGGACATGACCTGTTTGATGTGCAAGGTCCTTTGTCAAATTGTGCCAAAATGGCACCCAGGCCCACTGAATTGGCGTCCACCGTCCCCTCTGTCTCTTTGGATGAGCTGAAGTAAGCCATGTCTGAGGTGGATGCAATGCTCCCCCGTATCATCACAAAGCTTGTCTGGCACACAGATGTCCACATTAATTCTTGCTTGTCTGTTGTGAGCTCCTGGAGCAGGGCACTCACTGTTGCATAGTTTTCCAGGTACCGTGACCAGTAAATGGCTAAGCCGAGGAATGATCTCAGGTCAAACACATTGGCTGGGTCGAGAGGCTCCATTTAGAGCATCAGCTTTGGCCAGATCTAGACGCATACTGTGAAGGCATCTTGGAGTAAGACACAGACAACTGATTCTGAATTTGAAACAAAACTTTATTAACTTAAAAGTCAGGATAGAAAAAAGCCACCTTGCCCTATACTATGGTGGGATTTCCTTACCAAAATAAAGCTAAGGAAAGTCAGACTCAAAGAGTTCAACTTAGGAATCTGTCTGTGTCCAAAACCTGTGCTTGCCCTCACAACTAATCTATACAATGTTTAGGGATGTCAACAACCAACAAAACAGTGTTCAACACAGGGTTCAGAGCTACGTCCAGCTGACAGCTTCCATTCAACGCCCTTCCCCAAGTAAAAAACAGTTCCAACAAAAAGTCTTAGGATTGCCTTAGATTCAGTATGATAGAGTTTTAAGCAAGACTCAGGGTTCCCTTCCCAAAGTCCCAGATAACAGTTCCAAACACAGAAGTATCTTGAGACTCTATCCTCAAGTCGATAAGTGGGTCAAGCCTCAGGGTAGCCTTCCCCAAGACTCAATTTCAATATCACAATAGTATTTTCGGTCTTCTTAAAGTTCTGCGCACACTTGCATCCTCTTTATAGGATTGGTCTTTATACAAAATAATTTGACTGATAATTGCAGTTCATTCAGCTCTGAAAGTATATTTATTATTTACTGTTTCTCCTCCTTTGTTGTTTAATATGCTTCTTTTCATTTCATTGTTATAGTTCATTTCCAAAGTTCCCTTCACCTTGAAGTTTCAACATATAGTGGGTTCTGTAAGGAATTCATGGTGGCAACAGTAAAGACAGACACAAATGATCACAGTTCAAGGGTGTTTATTAAACTGTATAAATGGGTTGGAAAACCGCTTAATCTAAACCTAAAGCTATGATGGGAGCAAGCTACAACCATCAAATAATAATAAAGCAGTCCTAGTGGTGTCTTGTCAAAATAAAAGCTCCTGTACTAAAATAAATCTGTTGCCAGACTGTACGACTAAATACAGAAAAGTGTGGGATACGGTTCATGAGAAAGAAAGTGTTCACAAATTATAATTCAGGATGTAGTAGGCAGGTGTCTCCCATGCCCACGTTTTTAGCAGCAGACAAGGTGGGTTTCCGGAGCACAGCACACACCCGAACCTTTGTCAGCACGAGTCTACAGTTCCGTTATCAGGGAACAGGACCTCACGCGGTTAAGTCTGTTTTCTATAAAAAGTCTCTTGTCTCTGAGGACCTGCTGCATGTAACGTAATAAACAAAAGAGTTCCTTTTCCTTCCATATGTTGGGTAATACCTCCTCACCCTTGGGTCCTATTCATTTCTGGGCTCAGACCCTTCTTGAATGTTAGCCTCCCTCTGCCGGGTTCACTATGGCTTGTATTCCAGAGGATTTTAAACAATGTTCTCTGTTACATTCACGGTTCTTAATGTCTTTTTAAACAGTTCGCAGTGAACCTCACTCTCTCGGGTTCACTCTTGTCAGCACAAATATTCATTGAGGCATTAGGCTCCGCCCCTTTTATCAGCATCCCTCCATCGGGTTCACTCTAGCTAATCTTTTCTCTCACTATGCAGGATTCACTTCCCTTAGCTTTCCATTACTTGCTGGTCAACGACTTTCGACTGTACAGCGGATTTTGCTAGACCTCTGTATGCCCACTTTGACACTCTTCTCATCGCCCTCAGATGGCCTCTTGGTACTGGTAGTTTGAATAATCTTCTTACAGCCCTCAAATGGCCTTCCGGTAGTGGTAGTTTCAACACAAATGGGGAGCCAACTAGAGTCTCTTGCCGTACGCCCACGTGGTGCCGGACCCTTTCTGCTGGCTTTCCCCTACGACCTTCACAGTTCTTTGAACTTTCCTGAACTTGCAACTTTCATTCAACACAGTTTGGTTTCTTATCAATTCTCCCCCTCGACTCACCGGCTTTGATGAACCGCTTGCTTTCCTTGTATCTGGAGTCAAGGACGGTACCACGTTAGCAAGTGCCTTCTGTCTTTCTGCTTATAAGCGTAGGTGAACTCTGTGTACTGTTGACATCTGCTGGGGCACATGTTAGCTTTTGTTTGCGGTCTTACGATTTCTTCCACAGAGGGATAGCGGGTCTGGGTCGAAAAGGGTAAGGTTGCCTCTCTCCTTGTCACCCCCTTGGTTCTCGACGCCTTTCTCCTCCTCTTAAACTGCTGCTCTGGGATAGCTCTCTCGTTGTGCTGTCTGCCTTGCTAGGAGTGTGCTCTCGTGCTCCAACTTTTATCCCTGTGGGGAAGGGAAAGGGGTGTCACTCACGTGTGAGTGATTCTGGTCAATTGCCTGACTTTGCCTGACCCTTGTGTTGGGACATGTCAGGTAAACGACACTAATGTTAGTCTTTTTTCTCTTGTGGTCTGCAAATGTGTTGGTGTTAGAAAAGGGGGGTAGAGAGGTTGAGTATCCTATGCATTTGGATAGGGAAGAGGAGAAGAGGAATTAAGAGAAGGGGAATACTGTGTCTCACCCGTCGGTGTTCGTGCTCCACTCCCTGAGGTCCCCCATCCAGGTGATCCTCCCGCACTGGTCCACCCCCAGAAATAGGATCCAATAGCGATGGCCGTGTCCTGGCCCCCTGGATGACAGATCCCCGGGGACTAGTTAGGGAGACACATTCAGGTTTCTCACAGTTCACTTGTCTTGTTAACGTGGTTTACTTTAAAGTTCACTATATATTGGTTTAGCTTATATTCAGAGTTCTTGGCTTCTCCTGAAGATTCAGCATATATAGATTTTATTTTTATGTATTTAGGTTTCATTCATTTCTGAGTTTGGCACATGGTGGTTTCATTTGAATTTAAAGCTTCATTTTTTTGTAATCTTTATAGGTAACAGTTCTGCTTATTAATGTTTCATTCAGTGCAAAATTCAATGATTGTGAAGATATATTTGTTACGGTTTTCATTTGGTTCAGAAATCAATAATCATGAAGATATATTTGTTAAAGCTTTAATTCGAGTCATCTTTGTTTCATATCTTTGGATATTGCCTTTTATAACGTGCCCAGCACTCAGAGACTTTCGAAAACGTGTTTTCTTATACACGTGACCATTCTGCTACTAAGTATTCAAAAACGTATTTTATCAGGCATGTGACCACTTTGATACAATGTAATCCTCTGTGTAAATTCAAACACTTGCATATCGAGTTTCCTCTTTCACAGAAACTCACTGGTTGCGTTCACGGGTTTTCCAGCAGTGCAGATCACTCAGCCTTCTGCTCTCTTCCTCCGGACTCAACCTCCTGCCCCTTAGGCACTCCTGGATCGGCTTCTGTCCCAATGAGAATGAGCACTGCAAACACCAGAAAAAGGAACAGCATCTATGCATGACTCCCTTGCTCTGGTGCTGCTTCAACACCACTGCCATCGCCTCTTCTGACAACACCTGATTGGGCTTTATTTTATACACCTGCAGCCCTTTAAGAGGCTGCACGTGCGAATGTACAATTAGCCCTGCCTGGCCCTCATTAAGGGGACGTGCCTGACTTCTACAACTCTCAACAGGCTTCTTCCTCATCCCAATACCATATTGGTAAAAGCACCTAGTCTTTATTACTCCCGGTTGCCTCTTCTTCGCCTCAGTACTGTCAGTGGGCATATATGAAAACGTCAGGGAAGTTGACTCACAATAACCTATGAGGGCTGGGGAAGGGTTGGGTTGGTCATCAGTAGGGGATGTGGGATACCATGGCTCTTCCAAGGGCATCACACTCCTAGTCCCTGAGGACCTTTCACCCATCTTATATTTAACCATTTTTTCTTTCTCCTGGCACGTCTGGATTGAGAGTATTTCCTACCCTTTTCTTGGGCAATGGGACATGAATAACAATATCCATAACTGCTCCTGGAATAAAGTTTTCTCCTTGGAAAGGAAGTGGGGAGTATCATGTCTCGCCTGAAGGTAGCCCAATCCCAAAGGTTCCTCCACCCAGGTGATCCTCCCTTGCTTGTCCACCCCCAGGGTGGGATCTAAGAGTGATGGCCTTTCCCTGGCCACCTGCATAGAAGATCCCAAAGGACTGGAAGTGAGAATACAATCAGGCTTCTCTCAATACCCTGCTCTGAAAATATGTGGGCAAAGAATTTCAGTATTCACTTCCTAAATTCACATTTGTCTTTATTTTGTGTCTCCCTGGTTGCTTCTAGGGCCCGACAAACACGAGTGTGTCATTGTGTTAACTTATTGACTTGCCAAATATTAAAATGTCATCACTGTAATTAAGGCAGTTGGGTATGTGCTTGATGACCTGATGTATTTCCTCCTGGAATATCTCTGCTGTGGAGGATATCCCGAAGTTCAGTCTCTGGTATCGGCATAACCCCATGTGAGTCAAAAAAGTCATGATGTAGCGTGACTCCGGGGCACACTCCAGCTGCTGATATAATTTGTTGAGGTCTAACTTGGAGAATACTGTTGTCTCATTGAGGAAATGGATCTGTAATCCTGGGAGCCTGGTGACGTTCCCGTTGTATGGCTTTGTTTGGCCGGCGCATGTCTACACAGAGCATAATGGACCCCTTTGCTGACTTTTTCAGAACTGGCACTATCGGTGAGACCCATGAGGTGGGCCTGACTGCCGGTTCAATGATGTTTAAACTTAGCAGCTGCTGATTATCTTCCTCCACTTGTTTCTGAATGCTAATTGGGATCCCTCCGTAATGCTGGATGATGGGTTTGACTGTTGGGTCGATGTGCAGTCGTTCTTTGCAATTGCATAGTTTGCCCAGGCATTTGACGAGGTTGCGGAACGCCTTCACTCCATCACCCTCCGGTGCCACGTATTTGTGGGCCATTATGTGGGATAGAATATGTTCTAGTCACATATCTGAATTTCTGATGCTATTAGTTTCTGAGCTATCAGGCTTAAGTCTTTGCCAGAGTTCATGTATTGTGTTGGTACAACTGAGCTGCCTTTGATTTCTGCCTTTATGTCAATATCCAGTACTTCCCCTCACTGCCTCTAGTCGTCTCCCAGACCAGGATGTCATTGTCTTTCCATGTAGTCCCCAGACCCTGTTCACTGTGCCTCTGTTCTGATGCTTTTTGCTCAGGCACCTGTAGTCTCTAGTTTTAACATGAAGTTCTCAGCCTGTTTCTAGTGCTGGTCATTGGGCCGGATTTTCACGGATCCTGCAAGAATGTCTGGCTGGAACCGGGGAAATAGTCCACTTTAAGGTCGAGAAACGTACCCACAAGACCACTGGAATGTTTGGTCAGGATGCTATGAAGAAAATCTTTCAGTAAAGCCTTGTAAGGGTAAAAGGTGTGCACCTTTTAAACTTTGCTTATATTATAGCAAACATTCCTTCTTTCTCTGGTTCCTTTCCAAGTGTTAACAATTAATTAATTAATCTCTTGAAATGTAAATGTTTATTTATGGGCAAGCTGAGAAAAATATCCTGAGTCCAGCCCTGCCTCCTTTGGTCTCCCCCACCCCTGCCCTTCTTCAGTCAGTCTTCTGCCCTGGGTTTCTAGTTCTGTTGTGCTGTGTTACCTGTTTTGGCATCTCATGATGCATATTGCTTTGGCTTCATTGCCCCTAATCAGGGTTTTACATCCTGTGCCTCGCCAGGTGTTTTGTACTACGGCTCCCACAATCCCTCAGCATTGACTATACTGGCTAGGGCTGATGGGAGTTGTAGTCCAAAATATATGGAGAGTCAAAGGTTGCAGACTTTGCTTCATCACCTGCTGTAGAGCAAGGGATCATCAACCTTGGGATCTCCAAAACATCTGGATAGCCAAATGTTGCAGAATCCAGAGGATTCCGTTTGCCTGCGGAATCACTTACTTGCGTGCAGAGCTCTCACGTTGTCCAGTTCTATGCAGATGCAGCTTATCTAGTCCGCTTTTATTCTTTGCATTCTAGTACTTTTCGTTTTGCTTTTCTCTTTATAAGTGCAGGACTACAAATTCCAGAATGCTCTTAAAACGCAGACTGAACGAAGTGCTAAAATCTGACACAGGACAACCTGATTGAGAGCTCTGTTGCAGTTGCCTTGAGACAATGCTTCAGCCTTTGTCTGGGCTTTGTATTCTTCAGATTCTTAGTGTCTGATGTGTTCTTTCGTGTCTTTGTATGCCATTGTAAATGTATTGTATCCTGTGTGTAGCGGTCTTGTTGTGCTTGTAGCGCCTGTTGCCTTTATCTAACAGTACGTTGATTGCACACCTGGCCCGCTTCCTGCTGCATCCTTACGGATGTCTCTTTTGCAGGTGTACTAGTTGGCCCTGTTCTCAGCTGTAAAATGTGCCCACTCTTCCAAACCTTCTTCCATGAGTTTCCCATTGAGTTCGGGTTCCTTGTCCTCACAGTACGAACACCTTGCTCCTTGACCTCACTCTGTTTCCTCACGCAGCCTGGCCCTCCTACCCGAGCCTTTTAACACACATTATGGGCCTCATTACAAGGTTTGTGGTGCAGCAAAAAAGTGGTGGTAATTCCGTCACTGCCACTTTTCTAGCACCGCCATATGTTAAGTTTGACGAATATACCACCGGCTGAATTACTGAGTGGTAATTCTGCCAAATTTTTTAAGAAAAGTGATGAATTTACCTCCAGCTTGAGGCTCCGAGTGGAATTGATATGCCCAGATGAGGGTCCTGTACCTGCTGGGAACTAGCGACCCAAACTACTCCTCACTGATGAGGCCCAAGGAGGCTGGAATATGCCTGGGGATGCATGTGGTCTTGTGCAGAAGGAATGTGACTGAGCAGTTCCTGCTGGACTGCCCCTTTTGGGGTGGGACCCAGCCTAATTTGCATATGGTCTTTCCCCTTTTGTAATAGCTTGGCAGACGAAGAACGATGGTCTGGTGGGTTGGCCAGAGCAATGCCAGAGGTTCAGATTAAGTCTAAACCTTCCAGCCATCACCTCCTTTGGATTTGCTTGGCGGTAAATCCTCCACTTTTCCTCCAAACATCAGTGTAATTATCACTCAGTAATTCAGACAGTGGTAATTCTGCTAAAGTCTTGCGAGAACGATGATTGTTAATGTTAATGTTTATGTTAAAGGACATTTGTACCGCGCACTATCACCACCGGAGTGGTCCCCTGGCGGCTCTGAAAAGGAGGGGAGGTTGAGTTAGTGGGAGGAAGCAGGAAAAGTGCAAGAGAGCAGTGATGTGCTGTTGGCGGCCTCAGCCCGGTGGGTCCGTTTGTTTGGCCTGGGGTGTTTGCAGCCGGTAGTCGTCGTGTACTGTTGTGAGAGTCTATGTGTGTTTTTGTTTTGTTGCTGCAATGTGGTGAAGTTTGTGCGGTTTGTTGTGCTGTAGGTTTTGGTTGTGTTTGGTTTGGAGTTTGAGAGGTGTATGCAGAAAGGGAAATTGTTAGTAGGGTTGGATAGTTTGCGTCTCTATCCTGAATTGAGGCGCTCGGCTTGCGTAGTCTCCCCTGATGCGGCTCTGTCCTGATCTGGGTCCGACTGGCATACAAGGTTCCTTACTCCTCTGGACCCCACCTCTAACAAGCTGACACTTGTTAGAGGTGGGGTGATGAGTGACTTTAAGAGTGTGAGGTGTGTCAGTTAGCAGTCACGATGTGGGATCAGCTCTACATTGGCGCCACTCTGTGTTTGGCGTGCACTCACCTGGTGATAAAGCGTTTGGGTTTTTCGTGGTGAGACGACGTCCCTGTTCAAGGTTTCCATGGCGACGTCATGCACCGGGGATGTGACCTTCTGGTCTCCAGAGATACCGAGCTGTGGAGACAAAGGTTACAGAGTGAGGTTTGGAGGCAGCAATGCCAGGGAACAATTGTAAACCTCCCGCCCATCCCCCAAACAGGAATGTGCCTACCTCCCCCCCCCCCCCCCCCCCCCCCCCCGACAGGAATGCGCTCCCGCCACTCCGCTCACCGCCAGAGGACCAATAATCCCATTTGCAAATATCACGTGACCTCAGTGGCCCCATTAAACAGCGGGTGCCGCGACCCCACTGTGTGCACACCAACAGGGAACGCATTCCAACACCGAGGGACAACCAGGGCCAAGCCCCGCGTAGAAACCATCTACCAACCACCCACTCGCCATCCACGCCCAACAACCAAACGCCACCCCCCATCCCAGGGAATACACCGAGGGGTCCCGCGGGTGGACGACGTTCGCCCTCTTTTTTCAAAGGGCGCCCGTAATCCCCCTTAGGTTTTCTTGTGGTCTGGTGTTAAAATAAGAGGTAGGCCCCTCAATGTAATTGAATTTAAAAACATAATGTACCACAGTGTTTACAGGCAGGAATAAAACGCCGATGATGTGGTTGTCAGACCAGTCACTTACACACAACACCACATTGTGGTTGGAGCATTTGTGTAAAATGTCTCATATTAGTATTTTGCTCTACAGGGAGCTATTGCCATACAGATGTTTTAGGTTTAAAAGTTGGTCTCTCTGTATATGTTCATACTTATGTACTATAATTCGCCAGCAACGTTTTAGGAAAACCCTCCCACTTGTGCTATTTTTCAGGTGTTGGTGATGTAATTTTCTAAACGTCAAATACTCATGTGTCCTTTGCACGTCATTCAATTACGAAAATGCCACTGAAATGAAATGTTCATATTTCCCTTCGCCCGACTTCCCTTGCGCTGCATATGTTTATGCCGCCTTCATTTGTATTCGTCCCTGTGCCTGGGGCCCTGCACCCTCAGCCAGACCTTGCAAGCTACTCCTGCCTACACGCAAGCTGTAGTTTCACACTCGGAATCACTCACCTCCCACACACCACAACCTAGCTCAATCCAACCAGAAAACCCATGTTGAAGTCTCCTGACGACTCATCGAGGAACAACCGAGCTCCAGACACTCACTCCAAAACACCCCGCCACCGTGCATCACACCCCACCCACCACTCCACAGGGCCTGTAGCACTCCCCACGACCCTTCACCTAAACACAACGCACTCCACCAGCAGCCACAAATGACAAATCATCGCCCGCCAATCATGCTCAGTCTAGCTCCCATCCACTACTTATCAGAACTTACACACCTCCCACACGCAAACACCAGCCATACGCGCCAAACCAGCCATCACCAACACACCACCACCGACCAAACAAGTAAGTACTAACCAGGTATTACACACCATCCCAGCCTTTACTCCCTTCCAACATCCAGACACCAAGCACACACTCTCGTCACCCATCGGCCACACACCACAAACCACCCCGTTCAACAACTAAATCCACAGCTATGCACTTTGAACCATTAAAAACCGGCTACCACCTACGGGTCAAGATTGAGGTGCATCGGCCGAGTTAGCGATGAATCCTACTACTGGAACATTAGGGGGGGCTGCAAACCCGGACTGAGGTGCATTGACTGAGCTATGCAGGTCCCAGTATCAGAATGACTGGAGTGTCCTGGGTCGATATTGAGGTGCCTTGTCAGAGCTCTCTGTGGACCCTATTTCTGAAAATGCAGAGGGGATTTCAGGTCAGAAGGGGTTTGCAGTACGGATATCTGCTCTGCGCCAAAGAACTGGGATTCATTGGTAATAAATACATTAATGATTCTGTTAGCGGTAATCAGGGCTCGAGTCCTACAAAACAAAATGGAGGACTCTGACACGCATTGCGAAGTGACGTCACCTTGCGTCAAAGTGAAAAATGCAAAACTCATTCAGCTTGTCTTGCACGATTGAAAAAAATACACACCACAAAAAAAAAGCATTTGCCAAGAGAACAGATTTTCATATTAGCTTGCTGCTTAAGTATACAATGTGAACACCTTTTAAATCTAAGAACCTGGAAAATAAATATACACAAATACACATGTAACCTGGCCCACTGCATAGGGCATTCTATCGAAAAATGCCAAAAGATTCCCTATGAGTGTTACTACGCTTATACCCTAAAATTGGTGGAACTCACAATTTCCTATTATAAATGACACGTCAATCGTTCACTTCAATGTATTTTGAGCAGATCAGATGCTGATCATATCCCAAGGATCTATGTGACAATGGACCATCAGTCACATTTTCACCAGTTAATATGGTGGTGTTAACCACCCGTTCCAAGGGCTGAAACGGGTGTTAACGTCCCGAGGCCCGAGTTAAAGGCCCCAGTCAAACGAGGCTTTCAACAAGGGACCCAGGCTGGGGCTAATTTAAAGTATTTTCATTCTGTGAGCGTGTTGCCTCGCAGCGTCCAGTTCACAGAACAAAAAGACTGTTCAAAGATGGCCACCATGGAAAGGGAAGGTGGGGCTCCATACGGCCTATCTACATTCTAATTAATACTTTCAAATAGCATGGATCATTTAGTGTGATCTGGGCAAAACAAATGTGAATATGAACCATTGATATAATTGTTCGCTTTTTTGATTGATATGCCATTTACAATATGACATTGTGAGTTCCACCAAATAATTTTTGCGGAAAATGTGTACTAAGTCGAACACACATAGATAATCTTTTGGGATTGGAGGTCAGCACAGAGGAAAGAAGGCTGAGCTGTAAATGGGCCCCAGACCACACCTCCCCCGTATTGCGATGTATATTAGGGACGCCCTAGATCAGGGTGGTGGGAGATTTGTAGAGCTTAGCTTGGGCCCCAGTTCTGGGAAAGTAGAGGGGAATGTGCATGTAAAGACTGAGGTGCATTGGCAGAGCTGTGTTTAGGACCAAGTTCTGGGAAAGGAGTAGGGAATGTGCATGTAAAGACTGAGGTGCATTGGCAGAGCTGCGCTTAGGACCCAGTTCTGGGAAAGGAGTAGGGAATGTGCATGTAAAGACTGAGGTGCATTGGTAGAGCTGTGCTCGGGCCCCAGTTCTGGGAAAGTAGAGGGGCATATGCATGTAAAGACTGAGGTGCATTGGCAGAGCTGTGCCTTTTGGCCCAATTCTGGGAAAGGAGAGGGCAATATGCATGTACAGACTGAGGTGCATTGACAGAGCTGTGCTTGTGCCACAGTTCCAAGAACGGAGTAGGGAATGTGCATGTCAAGACTGAGGTGCATTGTCCGAGCTGTGCTTGGGCCACAGTTCCAGGAAAGGAGTAGGGAATGTGCATGTAAAAACTGAGGTGCATTGGCTGAGCTGTGCTTGGGCCACAGTTCCGGGAAAGGAGTAGGGAATGGGTATGTAAAGACTGAGGTACATTGCCAGAGCTGTGCTTGGGCCACAGTTCCGGGAAAGGAGTAGGGAATGTGCATGTAAAGACTGAGGTGCATTGGCAGAGCTGTGCTTGGGCCACAGTTTTGGCAAAGGAGTAGGGAATGTGCATCTAAAGACTGAGGTGCATTGGCAGAGCTGTGCTTGGGTCCCAGTTCTGGGAAAGGAGAGGGGGATATGCATGTAAAGACTGAGGTGCATTGACAGAGCTCTGCTCGGGCCCCAATTCTGGGAAAAGAGAGGGGAATATGCATGTAAAGACTGAGGTGCATTGGCAGAGCTCTGCTCGGGCCTCAGTTGTGGGAAAAGAGAGGGGAATATGCATGTACAGACAGAGGTGCATTGGCAGAGCTATGCTCGGGCCCCAGTTCTGGGAAAGGAGAGGGGAATGTGCATTTAAAAACGGTCGCATTGGCAGAGCTGTGCTCAGGCCCCAGTTCTGGGAAAGTGGAGGGGAATATATATGTACAAACTGAGGTGCATTGGCAGAGCTGTGCTCGGGCCCCAGTTCTGGGAAACGAGAGGGGAATATGCATGTAAAGACTGGGATGCATTGGTAGGGCTGTGCCTTTTGCCCCAGTTCTGGGAAAGGAGAGGTGGATGTGCATGTAAAGATGGAGGTGCATTTGCAGAGCTGTGCTTAGGCCCCAGTTCTGGGAAAGGAGAGGCGAATATGCATGTAAAGACGGGGGTGCATTGGCAGAGCTGTGCTTGGGCCCCAGTTCTGAGAAAGTAGATGGGAATATGTATGTAAAGACTGAGGTGCATTGGCAGAGCTGTGCTTGGGCCCCAGTTCTGGGAAAGGAGAGGGAGATGGGCATGTAAAGACTGAGGTGCATTGGCAGAGCTGTGCTTGGGCCTCAGTTCTGGGAAAGGAGAGGGGAATATGCATGTTAAGACTGAGGTGCATTGGCAGAGCTGTGCTTGGGACCCAGTTCTGGGAAAGGAGAGGGCGATGGGCATGTAAAGACTGAGGTGCATTGGCAGAGCTGTGCTTAGGCCTCAGTTCTGGGAAAGGAGAGGGGGATGCGCATGTAAAGACTGAGGTGCATTGGCAGAGCTGTGCTTGGGCCTCAGTTCTGGGAAAGGAGAGGTGAATATGCATGTAAAGACGGGGGTGCATTGGCAGAGCTGTGCTTGGGCCCCAGTTCTGAGAAAGTAGATGGGAATATGTATGTAAAGACTGAGGTGCATTGGCAGAGCTGTGCTTGGGACATGTAAAGACTGAGGTGCATTGGCAGAGCTGTGCTTGGGCCTCAGTTCTGGGAAAGGAGAGGGGAATATGCATGTTAAGACTGAGGTGCATTGGCAGAGCTGTGCTTGGGACCCAGTTCTGGGAAAGGAGAGGGCGATGGGCATGTAAAGACTGAGGTGCATTGGCAGAGCTGTGCTTAGGCCTCAGTTCTGGGAAAGGAGAGGGGGATGCGCATGTAAAGACTGAGGTGCATTGGCAGAGCTGTGCTTGGGCCTCAGTTCTGGGAAAGGAGAGGTGAATATGCATGTAAAGACGGGGGTGCATTGGCAGAGCTGTGCTTGGGCCCCAGTTCTGAGAAAGTAGATGGGAATATGTATGTAAAGACTGAGGTGCATTGGCAGAGCTGTGCTTGGGACACAGTTCTGGGAAAGGAGAGGGCGATGGGCATGTAAAGACTGAAGTGCATTGGCAGAGTTGTGCTTAGGCCTCAGTTCTGGGAAAGGAGAGGGGGATGCGCATGGAAAGACTGAGGTGCATTGGCAGAGCTGCGCATGGGTTCCAGCGCTAAGGTAGTGCTGGAGTGCTTCTATGGTGTCGTACCATAGGGTTGGAGTGGTCAATGGTTTGGGCACTGCAGAGCTCCCTGGTCCACTGAAAGCATGGTTGGGTGCAAGGCTGGCAATGCTGCCCTCTTGTGCCGAGGCAGGGTTACGATCTTGCTAGTTTGGGGGAGAGCTGTAATGTGTTGTTTCCGGTCAGGATTTTGCAAGGATGGAGAGGTGCAAGTTGGGACTGCCAATTTGGGGTGCTGCCAGGTTAAGGCACTGCCGGATGGTGATGTTGTGGGGAAGTAGATGCAACTGTTTGGCATACATCAGGGAAGGTTTGTGGTGCTCTTGTGTTGTTATGTTGCAAGGTTGTGGTTTGCTTGACAGAATTTGGGTACCGTAGGATTGGTGTGCAGTGTTTGCTGGAGATTGGGCACGTCTCTTGCAATGCTGCTGGAGTGGGGTACACTTGCTAGTGTTGCGTTGCTGCGGGTATTGACCACTGCAGGGATGGGACGCGGCATGGTTGGGCTGCATTGGCTGCTACAGGGTAGAGGTGCTCGAGAGTTAGGGGCTGTGATGTTGCTTGGGTTGTGGTGCTGCAGAGTTTAGGCTTTGCACAGTTAGGGTACACTGGTTGCTAGCTTTGCAGTGCTGCTGGGATTAACTGCTGCAGTGTGGAGATGCATTCTGCATGGTTGGGCTGCATTGGCTGCAGCATTGCAGTGTTGTGGCGTTAGAGGCAGTGGTGTTGCTCGGGTTGTGGTGCTGTAGAATTTAGCTTATGCACAGTTACGGTAGACTGGGTTCCAGTGTTGCTGTGCTGCTCCGAATAAATGCTGCAGAGTTGAGGTGCTGCATGGCTGGGCTTCATTGACTGCTGCAGGGTAGGGGTGCTGCAGAGTTAGGGGCAGCGGTGTTGCCCGGGTTGGGGTGTTGTAAAATGTAGGCCTTGCAGAGTTAGGAATCGGATACACTGGCTGCTAGTGTTGGGGTGCTGCAGGGAATGAGCGCTGCAGAGTTGAAATGCTGCACGGTTGATTGCTGCAGTTGCTGCTGCACTATAGGAGTGCTGCAGAGTTAGGGGCGGTGGTGCTGTTCGTTAGTGGTGCTGTAGAGTTTAGGATTTGCACAGAGAGGGTAGACTGGCTCCTAGTGTTGCGTTGCTGATGGGACTGACAACTGCAGAGTTGAGATGCATGCTGCATGTTTGGACTGCACTGGCAACTGCAGTGTTGCAGTGCTGCAGAGTTAGGGGCAGTGGTGTTGCCTGGTTTGTGGTGCTGTAAACTGTAGGCCGTGTACAGTTAGGATACACTGGCTGCTAGTGTTGGAGTGCTGCTGGGATTGAATGCTGCAGAGTTGAGGTGCTGCATGGCCGGGCTTCATTGACTGCTCCAGGTTAGGACTACTGCAGAGTTAGGGGTAGTGGTGTTGCTCGGGTTGTGACGCTTTAGAGTTTAGGCTTTGCACAGATAGGGTAGACTGGGTCCTCGTGGTGCGTTGCTGATGGGATTGACCGCTGCAGGGTTGGGACGCGGCATGGTTGGGCTGCATTGGCTGCTACAGGGTAGGGGTGCTGCATAGTTAGGGGCTGTGGTGTTGCTCGGGTTGTGGTGCTGTAGAGTTTAGGCTTTGCACAGATAGGGTACACTTGCTAGTGTTGTGTTGCTCCTGAGATTGAGTGCTGCAGAGTTGAGATACTGCATGGTTGGGCTGTAGAGGCTGCTGCACCATAGGAGTGCTGCAGAGTTAGGGGCAGTGTGCTGCTCGGGTTGTGGTGCTGTAGAGTTTAGGCTTTGCACAGATAGGGTAGACTGGTTCCTAGTGGTGCGTTGGTGATGGGATTGACCGCTGCAGAGTTGAGATGCGGCACAGTAGGTGTGCTGCAGAGTTAGGATACACTAGCTGCTAGTGCTGGGTGCTGCTGTGATTGAATCCTGCGGAGTTTAGATGCTGCGTGGTTGGGCTGCACTGGTTGCTGCAGTGTAGGCGTGCCGCAGAGTTAGGGGCAGTGGTGCTGCTCGATTTGTGGTGCTGTAGAGTTTAGGCTTTGCACAGATAGGGTAGACTGGCTCCTAGTGGTGCATTGCTGGTGGGATTGACTTCTGCAGAGTGGAGATGCGGCATAGTAGGAGTACTGCAGAGTTAGTAGTGCTGTGAGATGTAGGCCTTGCACAGTTAGGATACACTGGCTGCCAGTGTTGATGAGCCGCAGGGTTGGGGTGCACAGATTGCTGCTGCTATGCCACTGCAGGTTGTGGTGCTGCAAGATTGCACGCTGGGTTTGCTAGGACTGTGGCATCTTGGATTGTGGTGCTGAAGGGGTGGGGAGCACCTGTTGCTTGGGTAGGGTGCTGCTGCTGGATTGAGGTGTACATTTTACTAGGGCTGTGGTGCGACAGGATTGGGGTGCTGAAGCAGTGGGGGTGCACTGGTTAGGTGGGTGCTGAGGGGGACGGGGTGCATTGGCTGCTAGTATTTTAGTGCTGCTGGATTGCCCTACCCTGGTTGCTGGGGTTGGTATTCTGCGTGATGGCGTGCTGTAGAGTTAGGGTTCAACTGTTGCCAGGAAGCATTGATTACCAACTGTGTATGGTCTTTTACTGCAACAATGAGAGTTCTGACCCTTGTGGTGTTGCGGTGCAGCCGAAAGGGTGCATCGGGTGCAAAGGTTGTGCTGGTGCTGCAGGGATGAATGCTGCATGCATAGGTGAGGCATAATGGATACTAGTGTGTAAAGCTGCAGGCTTGGGGAGTCTGCAGGGTTAGGGTGCGCGTGTTATTAGGTTTCTGTGCCCCCAGGAATGCAAAAAAAGTTTTGACCTGGGGAACCCTGGGACTTGGGCATTGGTGACGGAATGGTCTTTATGCCCCCCTACCCTAATTAGATGGTAGACCACATTTCTAGGGCATAGCACTGAGAGGGCGCCAGTGTTCAGTGTTAATTCGATGCTACGGTTGCGTGCTGCAAGAATGGGGTGCTGTAGGGTTGAGGTGTCGGCAATCTAGGTCTGGGGTGCTACAGGTTGGGCTGAATGCTTTAGGTGTCAAGCCCCTCCTTTTCCCATTGAATGGTTGCACATTTTCTCAACTCTGCGTGCAGTAGTGGTGCATGGAATTATTTAACAATCCCGCCCCACCCGCCCCCCAAACACACACACACACGCCTTTGTGCCATGTTTGACGCCAGCGACTGTCCAGTTAATCGGGGTCCTGCCCTAGACTTCATAAGGTCGCAGTCCCCCCCCCCCCCCCCGCCCCCGGAGTGGTAGGTCGGAACCAAGGTAATGACAGTCTCTGCGCAGCAGGCAGGCAGGCCCCAGCCTGTACACTCGCATTCCTTCCTTGCAGCCCTTGGAGCTGTAGAACAGGCCCAAAATAACAGGATGCGGGGATGTGCAGCGGGGGGGGGGGAGGGGGAGTGCTGCTAAACGAGAGGGAAGTGGAGAAGAGGCTGTGTGCTGTTTTACCGCACACCGGAAGAGCTGCACTGTGGGAAACCAGAGACAGGAGGAGAAACTGACCATGGACTTAAAACAGGCCCTAAGGAAGCAACACACACAATGCACGGGAATTAGGGCCGCACAGCAAGCTGGAATGCTACAGCCCCTCCACCCCCCCCCCCCACCCCACCTCGGGCAACTTGCAGAGTAGTTAACGTTGGTAAAGGAAAAACAAACGAAAAACAGAAGCGGGGACAAACACTCACCAAATATACACAAAGCAAATCTGGGTGAACAGAGGATCCCATGGTTACTCGAACAGTTATATGAGCGCTGCCGGTCTGGTGAAAAAATGCTGGTAATACCGGCTCTGGCATTTTAACCACAGCGGCACATTCCAAGTGTGCAGGTAGAGGCTCTGATCCACCGGCAGGCCTGACCTGCTGGCAAATAATAGCTACAATCACCGGCACAGTAGTACCGGTGCCGGTGATTGCAGCAAACCCATTCCATGGGGCCCTGCGGGTCTGCATGGAATGAGAATGTACCGCTGTTGCCCGCACCCGTAATATCTTGGTGGAACCGGGATATCGGGTGCCGGTAATGGTAAGGCGAGTTTGCCGGGAACTCACCAGAATCACTGGCGGGTTATTGGCAAACCCGTAAGGGGAGCCGCCTCATAGTATAGAATTTCGAATCGGTTCTTCTCTGTGTTGCAGGCAGTGCTATGGGCGCTCCAATGAATCCGAATGAATGCGACCACCCGCCTTCTCGAGCCTGACCTGGTGGCTACAGCAGCAATTTTCACTTCCTCAAATTCCTATGCAAGCAAAACCCGTGGCAACTCAGCCAAAACATAATAAACACGCCAAATTGTATATTCTGAGTTCAGAGTATTTATCCGATGGCCACACAGCACAGGCCACTATTGTCATTTGCTCAACAGATACAGACGGAGTGACCGGAACCGGAAATAGAGACCGCCGACGCAGCACAGGCACAAAGTCCAGGCAGGACAGAATCTAGCGACAGTGTGACTTAGCAGCAGAGCCAGAGTGGAACTTCCCCGGCACTGCCTTGCAGACAAAGATAATCAGGACGCCCTTTTCCCCACATTGTGCGAGAATAAGGAAGTCTTTCTAAGAAGAGCAAGACTTCATAGCTCTCAACCATTTGCGTTGCAAAGGCGGGTGAAATCACCCGATTTTGTTTTTGGCGGGTGAGACGCCCATTGGAATGAATGGGCGTGCAGGAGGCTTGGCGGGTGACTCAGCCCTTTACAAGGCGGTTGAGTTGAGAGCTATGAGCAAGACATGAACGGCTCTGCGTCGTCCTTCGACAGCCACCGGAAATAGCAGCGAGAGCAGCAAGATGTGTCACTGCCTGTCATGCTAGGGTTTGCTTTGAATTTACATGGGCAATATCTGTCAAACTAGTCATGCCAAAAAAAGACCCTGTATTGTATTTAAACCTCTTGCACCTCTCGTCCTCACTCACACTGGCTGCCCCTTCCACCCTCTTCCCTGCCTCCACCTGGGCCCCAAACATGGACCCACCAAAGGGTGCAAGACATGTGACAAGTGCATGGGGAGGAGCAGGGCAAGGAAGGCGGCTGGAGATCCCACCTAAAGGAGATCATCTCGGACACATGCCCGCCCCCTTCTGCCCCCCACCGCCTCACCACATTCCTGGAAGCAGGAGATTTGTGACAGAAGCCAGAAGAACTAAGCAGGTCTATCTGGAGGAGACTGGGGGGTAAAGGGTGAGCAGAGGAAACTGGGGAGAGGTGAAGAAGGAGGCCAGGGAATTGTGTGAGGGGTGGGTAGAGGAGTTTTATCCTTATATATTTATTTTATCGTGATTCTTTCCCAATACCTTGCAGAAACTCCATTTGCGCTTGGTTGCTACTGGATCCAATTGCTGATATGTGACTTTTTGGGTTCCATGTGATAATGTCGCCGTGAAAAAGTCACCAGGTAAGCAACTTTTTTCCACGACCACTAAAATTCTTTCCCCAAATATTCTAGGAGCGGTATAATTATATATTATTACTCCCAATCTAATCCTAGAATATTAGGAGAAAGTGTTTGTGTGGAGGCTGCATTTTTAGGGAAATATCGCCACCTAGCTGCCATTTTCACATCACTGTATCACTTTTTGTACGTCTATTGAGCGTCTATGGAGAGAAGTCCAGCTGATTTCAACTTTTCCACAAGCAACATTACCCAGTGTCCAAAAATCCATATTCTGCAACTGCAAAGATGGCTGGGTTCTTTGTGTTTCCAGGCAGAGGCAATGTTAATGTTAAAGGATATTTGTACCGCTCACTATCACCACCGGAGTGGTCCCCTGGCACTCTGGCAGCTCTGAAAGAAGGGGGAAGGGGGTCAGGGGGTGAGTTAGTGGGAGTAAGCTGGAAAAGTGCAAGAGAGCAGTGATGTCCTGTTGCCGGCCTTAGCCCGGTGGATCCGTTGGCTGTACTTGTTTGTTTTTACGGCCGGTAGTCCCCGTGTGCTGTTGTGCAAGCCTATGTGTGGTTTGTTTTGTTATTGCAGTGTAGTGAAGTTTGTGCGGATTGTTGTGTTGTAGGCCTGTGGTTGTGTTTGGTTAGAGTTTGAGAGGTGTATGCAGAGGGGTGAAATTGTTAGTGGATTGGTTAATTGGCGTTGCTGTTTGGACCTGAGGTGCTGAATTTCCGTATTCTCTCCTCGAGGGGTGCTGGAGCATTGCTGCGTCTCTGTCCTGATCTGGGCCTTCCGATACTCACCGTCCCTTTCACACATGGCATCCACTCAAATTTATGACCTTACCCAAGCCAAGCCGTCGGCCGACGCGCAGAGACTGAAAGCAGTAATTTGCCGGTGGGATTCTAACCCGGGAATTTCAAGGAATCCAAAACCAAACTCAAATTCAACATCAAACATTAACCAATTGGATTTATGTGAACTTGTGATAAACTAGTGATATGCCCTGATTTGAAAAAGGCTCAGGAAAGAGCCAAAACACGTGTCATCAACAAGGGCGCTCCATTGGGAGATATATCATTTAAATTCACAATTTGCTGTGATTCATAAAATATTCAAATTGAAACCAAAACAAAAAATGTGTGGCACAGTTCATGTGTGAAAACAACAAATTCATGTCTAACCTCGGAGGTGGAGCAGTGGTTCCTCCTATCACCATTTCCCACACACGCAACACTTCTCCATTTTTTACTTAAAGAGGTCGCAAGGCCGAAGAAGTTGACCCTCAAAAATACCCCCCATCAAGTTCATCAAATGTTAATAATCCTAACTGTGGGACTGTGCTTTGTCCATGACACACATTTCAGAAGGTGGGCTTAAACAATAGGCCAGGGCACGTGGTACCTGAGACGAGAGAGATGATATACAATACACTGGGTGATGAATCGATGGAATTCCTCCTTTTCCCCAGGCGGAGCCCCAGAGTGAGGCTATGGAGGTGAGACCGCTGGAAATACCCTCCCTAGGGGTTGAGGCAAGTGGGACCTCACTGGAAGGGACTCCCCCCTTAATGGACAAGGACTCCCTAAACCATTTGATGTGATGTCATACATGGGACTATCTAATATGCCAAATGGTTTCAAGCCCCGAGACGCGACTGAAGAGAAAACAAGCATATACCATTATAAGGAAGAAAAGAAAACTGCTCCTTTAAATGCAGACCTCCAATTAACTGGGATGAGTACTTTGAAGGAGAACTATACACCGCATTAAGGCGAGAGAGAACAACGCATATGCAGGCAGGGTAGGCTTCCTGAATGCATAACATCTGACTGAGGCAGAGCAAAAGAGAGATGTGGAGCCCACAACGTGCAGGCCGGCTCTGAATGGCAAAAGGAGACACTGGAAGTCCAGCGTGTGCGAGAAGGGAGCAACAGGGGTGACGGGAGCCCCAACCTCAGTGGTGGCATGACCACAAGAAGTTTGTGGTGGGTAGACTACCCATCCAACTACCCGGACACCACCAAGCACAAACCACAGCAATTGGTCCATTTACCCATGGAGGTACAGAGACCCAGTCAGGGAAGTAATTTCACCAAAATGCCAGGGGTAGCGGAAGTGACATCACATGACCTTTGCCCTCTGATGGCATCACATGGAGTGGTGTCATTTGACTTTGACCCCCACCTCGAAGTGACATCACGGGAAGCGATGGGACACGACCTTTCACCCCTTGACAAAACAGGAAGGGACATCACATATTGTTCCTAAGTACACTACAAAAAATATGGTTGCGATATCACAATGTGATATACATTTCATACAAGAATGGATCACCATATGTATCGTTAATATCAGTGTGTATAGGCCCATATTACCAAATTGCTGTGAATGCAAGCAGACGTCCACGGCCAAATGATAATGATGTGTTATTATATAGCACTTACGCTTAATCGCTTTATATAGATCAAATATACATACAATATCACCCAACCTGTGTTGGTACTCATTTATCGACCTCAGAAGGGTGAAAGGCTGAGTTGAGGTGTTTAAGAGCAGGCTAAAAAAGTGACTTGCCACCTGAAGTGTGCCTGGAAATAAACCTTTGAATCTAGCAATTATTGGATAGAATTCCAGAAAGACAAATTATGTGTTATTCCTATTCTTGCTTATTTAGCGTAACTGCTCAAAGTGATACACCTGTGGAACCCCATTTTTTTAAGAGGTCTGCATAAGAAAATCAGCCACTTCAAAATTAAAGAGCCACATGACACTGACCACAGCCGAGGAGATTACATTTTAAAAAAAATAGTTTTTAAAAAATCATTTTTTTCTAGGGTTAGCAAGGGAGACCTCAGGGGTCGCAACTGCGACCTCAGGGGTCACAACTGCGACCCCTGGTGATCCCCAAATGATGTCCCTGGACCCGGTGAAGGAGAAAGAGATTTGCAAGAAAAGGAGTACGCCTGTGAAACCAAACCGACTGTGCAGAGGAACAAAAGAGAAGGGCCCAAGCCAATACGGGTCATGGAGATGTTGTCGTAATGAGGATAACAGGAAGACCTGGAGGCCAAAAGGGACTTGTTATGTAATCAGAGATACTCATCCCGGTATAAGTGACGAACACTTGAAACAAAAGTTAATGAACTTGAACTGTATTAATGTGAGAAAGAGAATCGCAGAAAACCCTGAGGGGGGAACCAATAGTGCTTGGGGAGCAATACCCTGGGAAGAGGGGGACCTATGCATTATCCAACAATGAAAGAGTGGAATATAACAAAGCAAACGTGGTGAATTGAAAGACAGAGAAAGCCCCAAGATAAAAAAACATACTAAAAGAAACGTGGCTGGAGAGAACTGAACTATAATTGTCCAGAGAGCAGGAGCCACGCAGGGGAATATACTTTCCAAAGGTACTCAAAGCCCATTAACCCAGATCCAAAGATTTGACAAAGGTTAAAGAAACATTTTTCGAAAGCAGACAGAAAAACCAACACAAGCTTGTGAGAACTACGTGAATTGATAAAGAAAGTAAAGAGAGACTATTTAAAAAATTGCATTTGAACAAGAGAAAGAAAGAAGACAACTGCAAGAAGCAATCATCAGGAGAAGGGAGCCATTCTCCTGACCTGGGTTTGTTTAGAATAGTGGTAGGGTGAGTTAGGGCTAGTTTTGGACAGCTGACTTATTCCTTCCGTGACCACAAAAGTGATGGGTGGAAGGTTTTGAATGAATCTGAACCACTGGCGTTTTTCTGGGCAACCTTCCACACCACCGTTTTTTAGCCCGTCTGCACCATTGCAAAAGGGGTCCAGCCATATGCAAATCAGTCTGGTACTTCCACCAATGGTAGCAGCCCAGCCCGAACTGCTAGGCCAGGTCCCCTCTGCACGGAAACACAAGCAACCTCAGACATGTTTCGGCCTTGTTGGGCCTCCTCAGTGAAGTGCAGCTTGGTTCCCTATGGCGCAGCGAGCAAGGGACCCACGTCGGGGCATACCCTCTCTCACATAGTGAGACAAACTGTGACCACAAAAGTGATGGGTGGAAGGTTTTGAATTAATCTGAACCACTGGCGTTGCTCTGGGCAACCTTCCACACCACCGTTTTTTAGCCCGTCTGCGCCATTGCAAAAGGGGTCCAGCCATATGCAAATCAGTCTGGTACTGCCACCAATGGTAGCAGCCGAGCCCGAACTGCTAGGCCAGGTCTCCGGACATTCACTGACGACTGACAAGCACCTTAATGATATAGGTAGGGAACGAACAACCTGTAGTCATAGGGAAAGATAGGCTTTATTCATATTCTTTAACAAACACACGTTGGAAATGCCCTCAGAGTGTCTGTGTCCTTCTTCAGATCTGCAAACACGTCTCCTGCTGGTAAAATAGCTCAGCGAGTTAAGTAGTGACTTCAGCAAGCTTTGTTCAACTTGCAGCCATCGTTCAAATCCAGGCAGGTCTGACTCAGCCCTCCATCATGCGAAATCAGTAAACCAATTACTGTTAAATTCGATAATAATGGGACATATTACACAGAGTAGCTACATTGACTGTAAGCAGTGATTCCATAACACTCAAGCCAGTGTCTTTCATATGTGCTATAGACATGTCCTTTCTTGTCATGAGACTTTGTCCACCAAACGCAAAATATATGAATCCATACATTTCAGAGTGCAATTCTAATCAGAGGAGCAACAAGCCTAGGATAATATAATGAAAGCGTTCGGTATAATACATTGATCATATGTGCCTTGCTATGCCTTTTCATGCCTTGCTATGCCATGTTTTGCCTTCTCACATTTAGCTTCCGGATTGTTTCGCCCCTAACCTCCTCACCGTTCTACTCTACATCGTATGCTACATACACCAACTAGTCACTTGCAGGTGACACCGGCTAAAACCCCCTTCCCATGCACGTCCTAACACCATCCCAACTCTATACCGCCCCTAAAGCTCGTCACACACGGCCCTCCGACAACACTCAACAGATCCTTGCTCTCAGGTAGCAGACTGAGTAGGATACCGACGCCTGGGGCTCCTTTCTGGATACACATAACCCCAAGTCCCCTGACTACAACTAACCTAGAAACAAAGACACAGGGAACACGGGTCTACAGGTCTGCGAACATCAACACTCCAGATTTCCCATCTTTTTACATCCCCTCCCTCCAATAACTACCCCTTTTCCTCTTTTACAGGACCTATCACCAAGAGACCATAAAAATGGCAGATGCTATCAGGGCCGGCCTTAGCTTTGGCAGCGCCTAGGGTGAGTCAACAACATTTGGTGCCCCCCCAACACCCGGGTTCCTGCAGGAGGGGCGCCACATTTTGTATTGCTCTGCTAAATAGAGCACCTTCGCAAAACCAGCAGCAACGCTCTATTTAATTAAGAGCTTAACTCCCTGCTCACATGCAGGAGCAGGGAGGTAATCACATCAATAGAGCTTGGCTGTCAAAACAGCATGGAGCAGCCTTTCAAAGGCTGCCCTTTGCTGGTTTGACAGCCGCACCCTATTGTAATAAAAAGCACCCAGCACTGCTGCTGGGGCACCTAACTCCAGCAGGAGAGCGGGCGCATTTCATTACAATAGGGCACCTGCCGCACTTTTGGCCACTACGCCAGCTTGGGGGAGCCCTTGAAAGACTCCCCCAAGCTGGCGTAGCAGGCGGGCTAATGTGGCACCCCGGGAGGTCGCTGGGTGCCCCGGCCCTAAATCCGGCCCTGGGTGCTATACAAGACCACTTACATTATATAAATACATAGGCATAACAGAAATAAGATATGATTATGCAATATTGTAAATGTCCTTTAAGAAAAACATGATGTAACTGCTATACTCAATTTTATCACACCCTAATTTAAAAAAATCTCAAATATTTTCGGAGCAAAAAGCAGTGATGCTGGTGACACAAATGGCCAAGGCGGATGGAAAATGTAGGGCATTTTCCATGCTTCCGGTTTTAAAGTTTTATCTTGACAAAATGGTCCCGAAACTCATACATGGTCCGGAGATTTTACCAATATGGCTATTGGATGAACTTGATCGCCTTGAAGCCACATTGTGGCATAAAGTCTTGTTTTATATTCCACAAAGCGTTTCTATTGTAGCCATTCTGCTGTGGTTAATGTAATACACAGGTACAGGAGAAGGCAGCCCTACTTGTTATTATGCCCTGATCCGATAGTAAGGGATTTCCTGCTAAGGCTTCGAACAAATCAACTCCAGGTCCTCACCATCACAGGTGTGCAACAGGGCCTGGTTTTAAATGATAGGACCTGTCGTATGTGTAAGATTCCAAGCAGTTTAGAAACTGCCAGACATGTCCTTTCCTCTTGTCCCCAACTGGGTCCGCTATATATGAACCTATTGGGAAAACTTGTACATAGCTATGAGAGTATTGTTGGAGATTGCTTTTGGGCCTACTGTCTTAACTCATATTCAATATCCTCCCAACTTGCCTTGTATAGAGTATGGATCCAGGTCAGAAAATGATTGCTACCAACTTAATTTAGCTTGCCTGAATCGATTTGATCAGTCTTATTGTTTTTAGTGATGAAATGATTTGCTTTTAGATATGTGCACACCTTTGTAATATTAGAATTTCCTTTTTATATGTAATCTTTTTTATGTATTTTATTGTGTGAAGAATTGTGAAGATATGACGAAGTCCTATGAAGTTTGTATTTTTGTATTCTTGTAACTTTGTATAATTTGAAAGATGTGTTTTATTGTTTTATTGTTGAAAGTACCCATTTGGTTCATTGTAATATTGTATGTCTTATGTGATACTTTGTGTAAAGTTCTAATATTTGAACTAAATCACAATAAAATTATTATTATTGTAGCCATTCTTTATGAACTAGGTTTGCAGTCTTTGAAGAATAGTGTCTGGTGGAGGGAGTAAGCTTTGTATTATACGTTTTTAAATTCACCCTCTTGTCTACTCTATGCAGACTTTTGCCAAACCGGCCTATTTCAGGGAAATAACCTGAGCGAGTTTACAGATCATTGCTCCGAGCTTTTATCCCAAATGGATGTTAAAGAAGAAATGCTACTTGCAAACCCTGCTAAGGTAAAGCAAATTAACCAGTGGAATGATTGAATTTCTACAAGGAAAAAGGCAGTCAATTCACCAGCATATACACATTTAAGTGTGGGCCACAAAAAGGTAGGAGTTTTGGAAGAATATTTGAGAAAATTCCCAGACCGGACTTTTAGGAATAGATTTATGCGTTTTAGGTCAAATGTGCTTTTAAAAAATGAGATTTTATGTGTTGGGCATGAAATACCTGCAGAATTTGTGTTTTGTTGTTTTTGTAAAAATCTATGTATAAAAGAAAATGTACATGACATGCTTTTAGTTTTGTGAAGGCATCAAATAAACTTTTTTTAAATCAAAAAGAGGGATGGAGTAAGGCCTAACTTGCCCTATGCTAAGGTGGGATTCCCTACCTAAATGAAACAAGGAAAGTCTATGCCAGGAAGTCCACAATAAATGTCTGTCTGTGTCCAAAACCTATATTTGCCCTCACAT